>NW_020173770.1:6514193-6548384 GCF_003031525.2 Neophocaena asiaeorientalis asiaeorientalis | reverse complement strand
GCCTCTCACTGTTGTGGCCTCTCCCATTGCAGAGCACAGGCTCCGGACGCGCAGGCTCAGCGACCATGGCTCACAGGCCTAGCCGCTCCGCGGCATGTGGGATCTTCCCGGACCGGGACACGAACCCGTGTCCCCTGCATTGGCAGGCGGACTCTCAACCACTGCGCCACCAGGGAAGCCCAAAAAGACTATCTTGAGTTTTGTTCATTTTTGTTATTGCTAGATTTTTAAGTTGATTTATCTTCTTAACTTTATTGTTTCCTTCCTCTGACTTACCTTGGGTTTACTTTGTGGTGTTTTTTTCCCCTAGATTCTTAAGGTAGAACCTTAGATTATGTATTTGAGATAGTTCTTCTTTTCTGTTACTATATAATTTAATGTTATAAGTTTCCTGATAAACACTGCTTTAGTTAAATCCCACAATTTTGATATTTTTAATCTTCATCATGTTCAAAATATTTATGAATTTCCCTTTTTATTTATTCTTCAACCCATAGTTTGTTTAGAAATGTGTTGTTTAATTTACAAATATTTGGCATATTTGCAATAGGAAATATAATAAAATAATATTAAATGTAATAATAAAGAAAATAATGATAAAAAAGAGAGCATGAGAGACATGAGCTAACATACATCTAAGAATCAAACAAGATTCTTACAACATAGAATAACACAACATACAACATAGAATTCAAGAAGATTAAGAGGAAAGGAGGGAAGAGCAATATCTAAAAAGGTGATGTCTAAGACCAGTCCAAAATTGATGGAAGACATTAGCCTACAGGTCCAAGAAGCTTGACACTTCTGTTGGGGATGACCAAAGTAGGTCCCTGGAGGATCCCCCCTTGGAGATTCACAGCATCTGGAAGAGACTTTTAAAATCATCCAGTGATCCTACCCTCATTCTGCAAGTAGAGAAAGAAGGCTTGGAGCGGATCCCCCCTAGGCTAACAAATGATACAGAGTTTGTGTCATCAGGTCTGTGAGAAGCATGTGTGGATTCTCACGGTTAGGCCAAGTGGATTCTCATGGATGGCCAAGTTCTGGGACATATTCTGTATCTTGTAAAGCAGAGAAGCTCACTTTGTCCTTTCCTCGAATAGAAGAGCTGTACTGTCAAAAAGTCAGAACAAGCAATGTGATAGATGTCTCTCTGGGATGAGGAGAGAGGGGTGAGTTCTCCCCTCACCTCAGGGCTAGGATGTTCAGCAAAGAATTCAGAAGATAGGTCACCCTCAAGCTGAGGGTTTAACCAGTGAGGAAGGTGGGGGAGGGAGAAGTGGGAGCAAGCATTCCAGGTAGACAGAATATTATATGAACATGAAACTCTTTCCATGTCGATCTGGGCAATGAGTAGGGTAGAAGGAGCTTAGTAAGGAAGTCAGCAGAATCAGGACCTCAGTGGCTCCTCTCCGTCCCTTCACCCGTGTCACAGTTGGTAAAGAGGTTCTCGGGAGAGTCTTTTTTTCCCTCAGAGATGGGGAGGGGCAAGGAGTCTGATCCATGATGGTACTAGGACAGGGACATCTGTGATCCAACAGGCCCCTCATGGCCCATTCTTTCTGATCCCACCTCTGGGTACTACAGCCACAGAACCCTGCATTTGACTGGGGTGACACTGGGGATCAGGCAAACCATCTGAAAACAAAGCCCAGGGCAGAGAGTCTGTGCCACAGCCTCCCACTCAAGGAAGGGATTTCAGACAGGAAGCCACATGCCAGCAGGAACGGCACCATCTCCTCCAGGGATACTAGGAATATGCAGGTTTGGCAGGGGACTCCTGAAGATATGTTATTTTCACCCTGGATGGTAGCATCTGGAAAAACATGACTGAGGAAATCCAAGAGTGAACTGATGGCCCTTCCACCAAGAAGCCTTCCTGGTTGGTTTTCCCACTCTGCTGACATTTAACTGGGCTTCAGTGAATTGATGGCTCTGATGTGACAAACCAACCAGAGTTTCTGAGCATAGATATATAAATAACGTGGGCTTGTCTTTAGATTGCTCAGGGCCTGGAGCAAGGTTGGATATGTCAGCTGAATCCTAGTATTTCCCAAACACAAGGGCATTCAATCATTTCTTCCTCGATCCGTGGGTCTCAAGCTTGCAGCCCACAACTGGCCCACCAATACTCCCAGCAGCTTGGACATCGGTGCCAGTGACCCACAGCAACAGTCCTTTCCAACAAGGAGGAGATGAGGGTTGCAGATTGGAGAGGAGAGTAGGAAGAGGAGACGTGCACCCTGGTGGGTAATCACTGCCTCAGAGCCTTCTTCCTGGAACCCTACTTTTGAAAGTGAAGACGCTACAGGATGGCAACCCATTGCTCTTGAACCTTGGTTTTTTCTCTGTTTTGAGAAAAACAGAAATCTCCTCCTTGAGATGAGACAGTTATCTGCATTTGACAGATGAATACAATGAAATCCAGAGAACTGGCATGACTCGCCCAGAGTCATGCAGTAAGTGACTAGTGGAGCTGCTTTCACACTATTGTGGGTTGGAAGCTAAAGCCATTTCCACCACACAGACAGAGCCTACATCATGTACCGAATGGCTGTTGCATAAACCCACTGATAAGTGCAAAGTCTCGCAAGATCCAGTCTATCCTTAAGGAGCTTTCAGCACAGCTGAAAAGAGAGAAGAGGTCAGAGTAATTGCATGTTACTCTCCAACCATGCATCCTCACCTAAGGTTGCATGAAAGAATGAATGAGTGATGGACATGCTGCCTGCTCCAATACTTAGGGAGGGACAGATGGCATTAGGTAAGGCATGTGCTGCTCGTACACGTGTCACACTTAGCTGCGGCTCCCTCCAGGATAGCGGCCACATCATCTCTGTGTCTGTACTCCTGGCACCTGTCACAGTGCACCAGACAGGTGTTCAGTGCATATCAGATGAAATAAGGAACATACAAATGATTTGGGGGAAGGTGAGCTCTCTCACCAGACTCACTTTGAAGGCTTTTGCTGTAGTTATTCATGGCTTCTTTGCAAGGTTGAAATCATAATACTACCACCTCCCTGATCTTTGTGAGGCTCAAAGATCACCAAAAAGGAGAGAAAGTGCTTGACCATTACAAAGGTTCTCCAAGGTAAAGGCTCATCCAGGAGACCAACTAGCCCCAGGTGGCCTTCACAGCCCCCATAGAGGGATCAGACTTGGCATTAACACTCACCAGGTGAATGGCCTTGGCTGAGTGCTTTGTGTTTGCAGTTCTTCTAGACTGGTTCAACTTCAAAAGGTATGCAAAGATGGTCTTGACTGGCCTTGTGGTAATGAGGGGCACTCACCCACCTCTGCCTGGTGGTTCTGTGTAGGCACACACATATCTTCATGCATTCATTTATTTATTCATGGATTCAATTAATGCGTACTGATCACCTGCTCTGTGCCTGGCCCCAAGGACAACGAATAAGACATGACTTAATCTTCCAGGAGCACAGTTTAGCAGAAGACGCAGATGCACACAGACTTCTGTGGTGCCAGGATGGATGCTTCCAGAGTGTGAAGCTCAGTGCAGTGCAGCCCAGAGAAGGGGCCTGGGGAAGGAAGTCCAGGGCTGAGGGGCTGAGCAGGTGAGGAAGGCTTGACGATGAAAGTACGTTTGAGTTGGGTCTTGACAGCTGGCCAATGGAGGGAAGGATACGACTTTGGAATTACAGAGAAGTACATGAGATCTTTAGCTAGTGAACAAGTGCTTTTATGTGCAAGGAACACAGGATGGGTGACTGTGTTGGAGGGAGGGGACACTGGATGGGGAGATGAGGCTGGGCCTTTGGGTTCTTGGGTTGGAGCCACAGACACCCTGCTGAGGAGGTTGGACTCTATCACATTGACAGTGGGGGCCGTAAAGATTTATGGTTATAGAGGAGGAGGGACACAATGCAGTGATGGCATGGGCAGTGGGCAGGAATAGGGGGGACAAGGGCAGAGGAGAGAAATCAGGAGACCACTGCATACATCCAGGCTTGAGACGATGAAGTTCAAAGCAGTGACACTTGGCCAGAAAAGGAAAAGGTGATCTGGTAGGCTGTGGCCACCAAGAGACCACACTGAAGGATGACTCATCTCTTTAACTCCCTTGGCCTCTTCAACTACAAACTTAGGCTGGGTCAGCTTGACCCCAAGTTGTATTCACTTAAAAGATGAAAATTGCAGTCATTTACTTAGATGGGGTAGCTTTGGAGACACATACTCTAGAAATATGGGTTGACTTTGCATCAGGTTGACCCCATGATGGGTGATTAATTAAGTTACTCTTTGCTGGAAGTTTTTGAGCAAAAATGGTGACCAGAAATTTGAGGAACACTTGAGAGCTTTTTCCACAGGGTGATGCTAAATTGGATCGACTTTAAAGCTCTAAAGCCGAAAATTCTGTGATTCTATCGTCCAGATAGATGGTAGAAAAACCCTGCCCCGGATGGGCTCATGTCCTAAAGGCTTTAGCTTGTGGCTGCAGTGCAAAGCTGAGTTTCCAATAAAATTTTATCTGTGTGATATGACTGTTCATGAAAAGCTTCCAAGTGGAAACCAGCATTGCTGGTGACTCATGTTATTGAAATATCTTTCTAAGCCACAGCAACTCAAGGATGAGACACACAGTTCACTGCCCAGAAGGAGAAACTAGGCAGGGGAGAGTCTGTTGAGAACAGCTTCAGTTTTCTCTGTGTCACTTTTGACATATCCTTGCCTTGGTCAGCATCCCCTAAGTGTCATTCTTTTCTAAAATGAGGAAGAAACTCCCGGTGGGGCTTGAGGAGTCTGGAAGCATCACCAGCTGGATGTGGGGCAGGACTGTTCCCCTGGATAACCCGGATGATACTTCTACACATAGGAAAGAGGTCTTGCGTCATTTGAGTAGAAATTACTTGGAAGCCAAATGGGGAAAAATCACGATTCCCTCCCCACTGGAGGCCAGGTTGGCTCGTCTGGCCTTCCACGTTTTCTGGCCTCAACAGTGTGACCCAGGATAGAGCAGAATGGTCATAATTCTCTCGGATGATTCTCAAAACTCTCACCCTGGCTTTTGGATTCACCTCTGGGTGGGGGGTCAATGCAAGGACAACTATCCCCCAACTCCCAAGGGCACTGAGGGAGCTTGACGTTTGCCCCCATCCTCAGCTGATCTGACAGGCCAGTGATTGTCATGCTCCAAGTAGAGTGGGCAGGGCTGTCTCAGCATCTCAGGGCATCTGCCGTGCTTGCCACACTCTACAGCTTGCCGGGTCTCCTTTCTGTTATTCCTTTCAAAGGACTGCTGCTCCCATCCAATGGGGCCATTGCTGTTCCACTCACACCCCCAGTACTTCCTAGCCTCTGTGACTCGGCTTCCTTGGCTGTCAATTTCCCAAAAATCTGGTTACTTGGAGCTTGTCTCTTTTTGCCTAAGACACCCAGACCTTCGTGCTTTTGTCTTTCTTTACACTGAGCCATCGGTCCCGTCCACATTTCATACTGTTGAACTCTGCCCCTCCTTCGAAGTGCAGGTGGAATGCTACCTCTTCCAAGAAGCCTTTTCCTAATCCTCAGTTGAAATGACACTTTCTTTGAGGCTCTTATAACACGTTCTACCTATAATGATGCAATGAAGCTGCTCTGCCCGTATTACAGTGATCCCAATACGTGTCCCACATCTAAATCACAAGTTCCTTGGGATAATAAACAGAATCTTATCCAAACTGATATCTCTAGCTCCAAGCATGGTGCTGAGTATATGGTAGATGTTTCATTAAGGATTGTGGCATGCCTCTGATCCCTCTGGAGACCAGAGCATTCTATTAAGGACGTACTTTACGTGTGGACAGCTCCCTCCAAAGCTGCAGTGGGTTTACCAATATGGGCACGAACAGACTGCATTCTTTATATACAGGCTTTAAAATTCCTTCAAAAATACTAGCAAAATGAGTGTCCTTTCAAATTTATGAAAAATTCATTTTTCCTTTCATGTTATGAAAAATCTATTTAAAGATGATATGCACTCAAGGGAAATAAATATGGCAGAAATGTCTTTGCAAACACCTCTGGGCTGGCGCTAGCTCTGCATAAACTTCAGCCCACGTGCTCCAGGCCTTTTGCCTCTAATGAAAAAAACAAACAGCCTAATGAAAATGGAAACAGTCTGTCAATTGTCTGCACTTTGAGAATTTGCCTAAGTATTTGAAAATATAATTGGCTACATTTTTACAGGTCTAATCAAATGTGTTCTGTCCCAAGAGCCATGGCAATACTGGGCATACACACACACACACACAAAAAGAATATTTGAGGATGCCAAACGGTGCACAAAGTTGGTATTTTTTCCCGGCATTAAAAATGGAAAATGATTGAAAACCAGAAAGCAAAAAGAAGCATTTGTCTGCACTGGGCAAAGAATAGAATCAAGTAGTTCAACTGGCCGCAGAAAAATGGAACAGGAAGGATGTTTGCAACAGCTTCCTCATCATCTTTGCCTACAAATCCAAAGTCTTCTCTCCAGGTTTACGTGCTTCTTCTCAGACTGGAAGCTCGGGTGCCTCCCCAGGAGGTGTGAGAAGCAGCCACATCCGCACCTTCTCTGGGGCTGCAGGTCTGGTGCTCTGAGGTGGGGCTGGAACTGCCACGTGTAATCAGCTCCCCAGCTGTTGTTGTTCTTGGTGAAGTTTGAGAACCACAGCCCTGAGCTCTCTTCTTGCTGTCCAAGCAGGCCCGAGGGAGGATACTGTTACCAGCCAGGTAAGAGGCCAGTGTCCTTGCACTGGGCTTTGGCGCTGTGGTTTGAGCTTCTGTCCCTTTGCCTGCCAGGAGAGAGAGAGACTGACATTTACAGAATCTAAGACGACTCCTCCCTCATTGCCCCTGACAAGCTCCTCTCAGAAATGAATGCCAAGTTCCCGTCCTTTTAAAAGAGATTTGCCCCACACAAACCTCAGGGATCAAGTTGTTGGATTTTTTTTACCCCTAATGAGGGAAGTTTCAGCTGCTTTAACAGCCAATCTCTGCAAATTTCATTGGGTTGGCCAAGCTGTCCATCTAATTTATGCCCTCAGATTGCAGGGCACGGCTGGCATTAAATATTAGGAGGTTTTCTCTGGATTCCTCTCATCTCTAGTCTGACATGAGGCTCTGCTACCAACCCTTCCTTAAGTGGAACTGCTGAATCAGATGACTTCCAACCCTGGGGAAAGCTCTCTTGGGGAACATAGAAGGGCCCTTTAGATGGCATTGGGATTCACCAGCAAGCCTTCACTATAAAGAAGGAAACGAGAGCCACATGAAGACAGCTCTCAGTATGTGTATGTGCTGTGCTCAAGCAACTGGACACATGGTAGACCCAAGCCATGGAATTGGCGACATCGTAAAGGCCCCATGCCCCTCAGATCTTAATGGAAAGTCAGTTTTTCTCTAAAAAGAGCAGGAAACAGACTGTGGGCTACAGACTCTCTGCTGGGGTCAAGGCTGATGGGCTTTTGTGATCAATGCCAGTCTCACTCACTCAGAGTAAACTTACAAATAGCTCAGATGAATGGACAGACCTCATCGCTGTCGGGGGGCAGCAGGACAAAGAGGCAAGAGTGGGGTTTTGAGTCATTTTGCCGGAGATGAAATCCCAGCTCCATCCCTCACTAGTGGAAGTGACCTTGGGCAAGAGACCACCTCTCCCTACCATACTTTCCTCATCAGCAAAATGAGATGCTAATACCTTTCTTGCAGTGTTGTAGAGAGGATGATGTGGAAGCCATGGAATCTAGGAAGAGCTCAAGTAAGGTTAGTTTCTGCTCCTCCCTGGTAAAGCCTGGGTCAGAACTGGGGGCCAGCTCCATGGGGCTGGAGCATGGTGTCCCAAATGCTGGGGATAGAGGTTGCAGGTCAAACCAAGATCCTCCAAGACTGGTGACAGCCACCCAATGGAGGAGAGCTGCTCCAGAGGCCTTGGGTCATGCCCTGAAAATAGGGGCGCTCATCTATTCACTCAACTGTCACTTAATGAGCACATTTATGTGCCAACTACAATGGTAGCTCAGGGAATGCACTGGTCAGTAAGACAGGTGATGACCAGCCTCATGGGATTTACAGGCTAAGGCATGTTTGAAAAAATAAAGGGAAAGCATTGATTTAAGTTATTCTTATTATAATGTTATTTAAATGTATTCAAATATAAAACTACATATCAGTTCCTTAATTTCGTAGGTAACTTTTAAACAACTAGGGAAATAAAACAAATTTATGAATAAAATATAGATAAGATAATAAAATGAATAACATTTAAATTATCACCATTTGATGGGACAGATGATGCTGTTTTGCTGAAACTGAATCTTCCCTCACAGGGAGGGAAGTGTGGTCACACGATGAGAACCTCCCTGAAGCCTAGATACGAGACAACCAGCACACTGGAGCATCTCGACCTGCAAAGACCCGGGAGATCCGACCTTCTGATGTCAGTGGCCCATCTACCTGATGCTGGTGGTTCTATAAACGTCAGCACCAACAGGAGCGTTGGAGGGCTTGCTATCCACACACGTGTTGTCCCAGCATCCTCTGTACGTGTGTTTAACATTATTTCTGCAGTAATGTATTCCTGAGAGGTGGTTATCATTACCCACTGTACAACTAAACAATGGAGGTTGGAACTTGGAGAGATGCCACACGCCCACAGGCTCAGGAGGTCTCTGTCTCCTGGCATTGCTGCTGGGTCCTCAGAGCTTACAGAGAGTGCAGACAGAGCCGGGGATGCCATCTCTACTTCCCTTCCCCTCTCCTCTCGTCCAGCCTCCTCTTTCCTCTGCCACATTCTATGCCAAGCTCCTTCTTCGGAACAGACTCCATGAGTAATTGTTCCTAGGAACAGAGTCCCCAGGAGAAGACCTGCTGCCCTTGTGGAAGGGTCCAGGCAGCTAAAGCAGATCAAAAGCTCGGGGACTGGGATATTTTTGATTTTGAGGCAGGTGGCTGAGGCAGGGTAATCCCTAAATTTAGAGAAACGTGTAAAGTGGATGCGTTAGACTCTTCTTGGAGGAAGACTCCCTGCCCAGAGAACAGTGCATCTCTGAGTCCCTCAGCTGGCAGCCCAGCTCAGCATCTCACCAGGGGATTTGCAGTGAGTTTCAGGTCAGTGAATGCCCGTCCTTCACAAGTGGTTCAAATGTTAAGGTCATGCAAAGATCCCTCCATATTGCAGAAGGGGCTGGACGGCAGTGTCCAACCTATATAGGAAGAAAGAAGAAGTCAGAGAAAGACCATCACATCTCAGAGGGGAGAGGGAGAAAAACAGAGAAGAAAATGACTGTATTTGTCAAGAAACAATAGCCAATGTTAAAGGGAGAAAATATGGTTCTAAGAAAGCCAGGAGAGAGGAGCATAAGTTGATGACATCATGTGGAGGCAGCTGGAATCCAGATGGCGGGTTTGTCTGCAGGGAGCCTGGCCTGGTTTCCTCAACAAGTCTGTGGCACTTAATTGGGACTTTGCTGAGTTAACAGAGACCTAGGGACCTAGTAAGATGCCCTGAGTGGTCCTGCATCAAAGGCTGCTTTGGACAAGTCAGCTCTAGAGAACATTGTTGGGTCAATCAGGGAAATTAGAAAATGGTCTGGGTATTAGGTGGCATAAAAATGTTCCAAAACCAGCAGCAAAGTGGAGATTGTTTGCTGAAAAAAAAATCAGATTATGAAACATTTTGTGCAGAATGATCTCATTTGAGTGAAGTAAAAAAGGAAGAATGTGTACTGAGGTGTTAATGGTGGAAAGCTCTGGGTGGTAGGAATGTAATACCTTTCATTTTTACTTTTGCTTAACCATATTTTCCATTTTCTGCAACACACATACAGGGAGACGGGTCTGGCCTCTTCAACAAGTCTGTGTCACTCTGCTGAGCTACCGGGGACCTAGGAACATAACAATATGCTCTGAGTGGTCCGCAGAGCTTCTGAAGCAATGAAAGATGAATTTAAAAATGAAACAATTTGGGCGACATTGCTAAGTTAGCATGGCAGACGAAGGGTTAATAACCCCAAGGGAAGCGTTCTTATAGTCATAAGAAAACATCAAGGAAAGAATGGAGAAATGGGCCCAGGATGCAAATAGAAAATTCACAAAGAAGGAAATGTAAGTGACTAGGACATTTGAAAAGGTTCAGCCTCATTAGTAACCAAGGAAAAATGCAAATTAGAACAAGGAACCAGATTTCTCCCCATTGAATTAATAAGCACTGGAAAGGAAGAGAATACCCTGTGCATCCTCCTGGCTTCCGGAAGTGGCAGGCCATCCCTGGTGTTCTTTAGCTTGTGGCAGCATCACTCCAGTCTCTGCTCCGTCTCCACATCCGTCTTTCCTGTGTCTGTGTCTCTGTGTCCAAATTTCCTTCTACTTACGAGGACACCAGACGTTGGATTAGGGCCCACCCTAATGCAGTATGACCTCATCTTAACTGATTACATCTGCTAAGAACCTATTTCCGAATAAGGTCACATTCTGAGGTTCAGTGTGGACACGAATTTGGGGGGGGACATCATTCAACCCCATACAGGTGGTGAAACTAATCACCTACCTGATGCAGTTGTTTGAGCTTTAATGGAGTTATTGTATATAAAGCACGTAGAACCATGCCTGACACATGGAAACCAGCATCTAAGTGATGATGGTGACTTTCCTTCAGCTGGAGTCTGAATCTGCCTTCTGGAACTTTCCCCACACATAAGCAGATATTCAGAGCTGCAGAACAAAGAGTCCAGTCATCAACGTTCCCCCAGTTCTGCTGCTATTGATGCTTTCCCTCCGTTTTGGATTGTGACCCGTGCTCCACGACAGCCTGAGCCCCTACAAGCGGGAAGTGGGGAAATGGGAGGTGGGGAGCAGGGTGGGGCGATGATGGCCACCAGGGAGCCTCTTTGGCCCCTGGGCCTGTATTTGGCCACCCTCACCCTTATGGGTGATGCGGCCCAGCATCTCGGGCCGTCCTGTTCACCTCTTACAAAGCTGTCACTTCCTACTGGCATCCACCCTTTGCCAGTGTAGCTGACTCAAGTCCCAAGGAGCTCAGCTGCACCGGGTCTTCACAAAAAATCAGGGCCTTGAAAGGAAATTATAGCTGTCCTCTTCATCCCGGCCATTGCCACACCCTGTGGACTGTAGGTGATCCGGTTAGAAAAATCACCTCTGACTTTTAGCTAAATTGGGGACACATATACTTTACACTCTGGAATCTCCTCTCAGCCCTTAAGAGCTCCCACTTGTTGTTTTGTCCACCAAATATGCATGAAGCTGAGGTGGAGAAAGCAGCAGGGCGAGAGGTGGGCAGAGAAGGTGTAAGCAGAGGGCAACGCTCCGTGTCCGTCTCTAGGAATCTGCGAGGCTCAGCTGCTCCCTGACTCAAGGTGACATGGCACCCAGTTTCCTGCCAATAAGTCTCCGCTTTTGCCAGACTAGTTCAGACTGGGATGCTGCCCATTACAAACACGATGCCCGTCCTAAAATACCTGGCTATGTGCTTGGAAGTTGAGGGTACTTCCTGTCCGCTTGGGACAGATTTGGGGCAGCGGGGGAAGGAGAAAACTGAACAAATATTCTGTGACCAGAGTTATGAAAAAGACAAACGTTAGGGACAGTGAGGTCTGATGCTTGGGCTTTAATATACTCTTTTTTTCTTAATACAGCAGCTACTTATCAGTCATCCATTTTATACACATCAGTGTATACATGTCAATCCCAGTCTCCCAATTCATCACACCACCACCTCCATCCCCCACTGCTTTCCCCCCTTGGTGTCCATACTTTTTTTCTCTACTTCTGTGTCTCAATTTCTGCCCTGCAAACCGGTTCATCATATATGCATTAATATGTCTTTTGTCTCCCTAGGTAGGTTTATTCCTAGGTATTTTATTCTTTTTGTTGCAGTGGTAAATGGGAGTGTTTCCTTAATTTCTCTTTCATATTTTTTTTATCATTAATGTATAGGAAAGCAAGAGATTTCTGTGCATTAATTTTGTATCCTGCAACTTTACCAAATTCATTGATTAGCTCTAGTAGTTTCCTGGTGACATCTTTAGGATTCTCCATGTATAGTATCATGTCATCTGCAAACAGTGACAGTCTTACTTCTTCTTTTCCAATTTGTATTTTATTTTATTTCTTTTTCTTCTCTTATTGCTGTGTCTAGGACTTCCAAAACTATGTTGAATAATAGTGGCTGGTTCCTTATTAATTTTCTGTTTGGATGATCTGTCCATTGGTGTAAGTGAGGTGTTAAAGCTCCCCACTATTATTGTGTTACTGTCGATTTCCTCTTTTAGAGTTGTTAGCAGTTTTCTTATGTATCAAGGTGCTCCTATGTTGGGTGCATATACATTTATAATTGTTATATCTTCTTCTTGGATTGATCGCTTGATCACTATGCAGTGCTCCCAACCACTCCACGGCATGTGGGATCCTCCCGGACAGGGGCACGAACCTGTGTCCCCTGCATCGGCATGCAGACTCTCAACCACTGTGCCACCAGGGAAGTCCTTTGCCTCCATTGTTTTTCCGAGGTCCTGGATCATCTTCACTATCATTATTCTGAATTCTTTTTCTGGAAGGTTGCCTATCTCCACTTCATTTAGTTGTTTTTCTGGGGTTTTATCTTGTTCCTTCCTCTGGTACATAGCCCTCTGCCTTTTCATCTTGTCTATCTTTCTGTGAATGTGTTTTTTGTTCCAAAGGCTGCAGGATTGTAGTTCTTGCTTCTGCTGTCTGCCCGCTGGTGGGTGAGGCTATCTAAGAGGCTTGTGGATGTTTCCTGATGGGAGGGACTTGTCTTAATATACTCTTTTGTTTCTAGAGGAAAGAAAACAAAGAAGGAAGTGTGTGTGTGTGTGTGTGTGTGTGAGAGAAAGAGAGAGAGAGAGCGAGATTAAACACAAAAACAGCATCCTGTCTGCCCCAGTTGAATATTCAGAAATAGATGAAAAATCTTCAAAAACAACAATGTGCTAAGTCGCCCAAGGTTTTATTTCTCAGGTGTTGGTGGGAGACAGGTGTTCTCTAAATCCAGCTCTCTTGTCAACTCTTCAAGGTATTTCTGACCATATTTCACAGGGAAAATACTGATGATGGAGTGGAACCTCTCCTGGGCCAGCCGGGGGAGGGGGGTGTCACCTGCTGACTGGAGCGGCTCATGCCTGGGGGTACTGCCACCTGTCACGATGCCCAGTCAGCTGAACCATGTCGCGGCAGACTGTCTGCAGTCCAACAGGAATAGAAAGCATCTGTTTGTGCCATTTGTGTGTGGTTAGTGGCAGCTCTCAGCACAAATCTGAAGCAAGACTAAAGAGAAACGAGTGTGGCTCCTTCCACCTGGAGTGCCGGCGGTTCCTCAAAGCCTTCAGGTGTTCTATCTCTGTACATTTGTGTAAAACATTCCTTCTGCGGGAGATGCCTTTCCTGGTAGGAAAGGTTCAGGACTCAGCCCAGACGTTACGTGTTTCTTAGACAGCTGACACAACCTTAGCAAGTACCTTGAAGGACAGGCCTGTAGCATCTTTGTCTCTGTGCTTTCAGCGAGGTCCAGAGGCCCTCTGTACTTTATTGAATGAAAGGATGGATGGATGGATGGATGGATGGATGCCATGTGGGAAAATGAATGTGATTGCTTTAAGACAGCTTCTTAGAATTAGCTTATGGACACAGAACTGGTGTCCTAAAGAACCAGTGAAAACTGCGAGCTTCTCAAGTGACAAACACAGACTCTTATGAGCAAGTCTTTCACAGATTCTCCAGGGTCGATACCAAAGCCTCATGCCCCGAGGAACCCACCCCAGCCCACATGGGCCTTTCCGTAGGAGCTCAGATCTTTCCACAAGAAAAAATCCTCCTGATTCCCCTTTGGATCTGTACAGTGAGCCTCACCAAAAAACAGCACAGCCCAAGGGAACCAAGAGCCTGGGTCTTGTCTCATCATGTGACTCAATGCGAGGGCTTTGGGTTCCAATAGTTGAAAGCTGCAGTGATGGGGTGGGGCCAGTCCAGGATTTCAGGACCATGGGGTTGAAGTTCATTGGCCCTTTGCTTGTTTTTCTATTGTGGGCACTGCGCCCACTGACGGAGAGGATATAATGTCTGAAACTGCCTTCAAGTCCACGTGGATGCAACTCACTGGAACCTGGACAGAGTGAGTGAAAACTCCCGGAAGCGGCCAGCAGCAGTCAACCTGTTCTCCCCAATTCACATGCTGACCCTTCTGTTCCCTCTTTTAATTGACCAGAGAGATGGCCTGGGGACCACTTGGGTGGCAAAGAATGTGGGCTTTAGAACTAAACAGACTCTGGTCCTAATGCTAGACCTGCCACTTCTTATTGTAGAACCTGGGCCAGTTGCTTGACTTCTAAAATCCCTCTTTAAAATGGGGATAATAATGTGCTATGAAGTGGAAGGATGAACCAGCATGAAGAGACCCAGCGTGCTGCCAGCACCTAGGAGGTGTTCCCCCAGCCCTTTCCTCTGTTACGACTTTATACTGATGAGAAGAAGGGGGAGCTGAGTGTGCTCTCCTGAGAGGACCTCAGCTTCCTGAACAAAGCAGGGGAGGTTCTGAGGGCTGGGCGTGTAGGAGGTAGGAAGGGGGCGTGTCTTCAGGAACAGAAGGTGCGGGGGGCATCCACAAGAAGCCAGGAGCTCGTCTCCAGGCTTATCCGCCTGGGCTGTGGCGAGGGGAGTGCCTCTCAGGCCTCGGGACTATCTCAGCCAGGACAGCATCACATCCAAAGTGGGTATATTTAGTAGATAAATAAGGAGTAAAAAGATAGTCAATATAATGATTCGATATAAAAACGCAAATGAAAATTGCACTGAGATACCTCTATCCACTATTATAATGGACATTTTTACATCACTGACAATACCAAGTGGCAGTGAGCATGCAGAGAAACTTGAACTCTTGTACATTTCTGATAGTAATGTGAAAATGTCACAGCCATTTTGAGAAACAGTGTGGCAGTGTTTTATAAAGGGAACATTTCACAAGTCTATGAGTCAGCATAACCCTAATATTAGAACCAGATGAAGCCAGTAGATGAAAAAAAAAAAACTCGGGCTGGTATTTCGCAAAAACACAGATGCAGAAAAACCTTAAAATCTTAGTGAAAAAGAACGGCTAACTAGGAATGCAGAGTTGGTGTAGCATTAGAAAGTTTAATTAATGTATTTCCCTAGGCTAACATTATAAAGGAGAAAATACAAAGAATGACACTTTCCCCAGGTTAATCTATGGATTTAATGTCACCCTAGTCAAAAGTCCAGCATGTGTTTTGTTTGTTTTAGTTTTTGTTTTTTGAAGATGGTAAGTTTAATACAAAGAATTATTAACTACAGTTAGGCTACTGGGAACTCTAAAGAACACAGGAATAGCAGATGTTTTTTGAAACACAGTAAGCAGTTTGATTTCTTATTCACTTGTGAAGATACATTTCCCATTAAATAATAAGAAAACAAATTGTCCAAATTGTATGAGCTTATATAGGCATTTCTAATGCAAACAAAAAATTATAATGTATGCAAATATCAATTGTCCCCTCATCTCCCTCCATAAGCCATCCCACTAAAATACCCACTTTCCAGCATGTTTTTTAAAAAACTAAATTGTCAAGCCAATTCTAAATTTTATATGCCATCAAAGAACACTGTTAAGAAAAGGAATAGACAAGCCATGGATTAGGAGCATAGCTGCACATATAAATATAAGAAATGTCTTATATCCAAAATATATTTTAAAACCCCTACATTCAATAAGAAAAAGACAACAGCCTACTTCAATGTTAGCTGCATTGTCACATTGTACAGATACTTTGGAAACCTGTTTGACAGTTTCTTATAAAGTCAAATATAAATGTAGGTATTTGGGGCTTCCCTGGTGGCGCAGTGCTTAGGAATCCGCCTGCCAATGCAGGGGACATGGGTTCGAGCCCTGGTCTGGGAAGATCCCACATGCCGCGGAGCAACTAAGCCCATGTGCCACAACTACTGAGCCCGTGTGCCTAGAGCCCGTGGTCCACAGCAAGAGAAGCCACCGCAATGAGAAGCCCGCGCACCGCAACGAAGAGTAGCCCCCACTCGCCGCAACTAGAGAAAGCCGGTGCACAGCAACGAAGACCCAACGCAACGAAAAATAAATAAAATAAAATAAAATAAATTAAATGTAGGTATTTACCGAAAAGAACTAAAACATATGTATACTTAAAAAAAATAGTACAAAAACGTCCACAGCAGTTTTATTCAGAATATCCCCAAATTGTATAGAAAACAGTTGTTCATTGATAGGAAAATGGCTAAACGAAATGTGACATATTCATGCAATAGATTTCCACTCAACAACAGAAAGGAATGAACTAGCAAAACACAGAACATGTTTAGCATGGCTAAACCTTAAAAATATTATGCCGAGTGAAAGAAGCTTGATATAAAAGAGCACACACCATATGGTTCCATTCATATGAGGTTCTAGAACTTGCAAAAATAATCTGTGATGATAGAAAGCAGAACAGTAGTTAGCTAGGAGGTGGATTGACTGGAAAGGGGCCTGAAGAAACTTTCTTGGGTGATAGAAAGAAACATTAGGTGTCTTACTACGTGTGTGGATTACAGACGATGCGTTAATAAACTCATCGGTGGTACCGTTCGGATTTGTACTTCTCACCGTGTAAAGCAAACCTCAGTAAGAAAAGGAATTCTTATAATAAAAAAATTTTAAGTGGATCTGCACAGGAGAAAGAGCTGCTTCTGGTACTGGAGCCACAGCGTACGGAACAGAATGACTCAGGTGACCTAACTGGCTGCTGGACCGCCTCACGGGTGGAGGGGTGGGGTAGAGGGAGGACCCAGTCATCCACTCCCATCTGCCTGGGTCAGGCTAGTGTGACACCCCTGGCAGGATCCTCAGGAGCTAAAGCTACAGTATCTGGTTGAGAGAATAACTCCTGATGCTGACAAGTGGTGTTTGAGAACACGTGGTCAGCCTTGGGTCTGAGAGAGGCAATTCCTTTCCTGTAACAGCCCCGCACTTACCTCTCTGCCTTGAGCCAATAGTCTGGTTTTCCATAAAGTGCCCCTTAGTATTCAAACAAAGTAAAGAATTGATTTTTCATGCTTTTTAAATCTTGCTAAGCCTCAAAAAGAGTTGTCATTTAGTAAAAGAGATTTATGTCTGCCTCCGTTTCCCTATGTTCCCAAACCAATTTCCATAAGAAAATATCACCTTGATGTCTCTAGCAAATCTTTCTCTCTCTGTCTCTCTCTTTCTCACACACACACACACACACACGCACACACACGCACGCACACACACACACGCACACACACACACACACACTGTCTCTGTCCCTGAATGCATATACAGAGCAGGACCTGATAAGCACACACAGACCCCTTAGGTGTGGCGAGCTGAGCCCCGTGATCGTTCTGATCAGGGCACAGTCAGGAGCAGTGAATTCTGCCCCCCTCTCCCACCATATCCGCACAGACCTCCGAAGCTGAAGTGGTGCATGGGCTTCAGCTACCACCGCAGCAGAAGGGATTGAATTCCAGCCAGATGGGGAGGGAAGGCCCTACGATACTTGTCTCTGCCCTCCTTTTCCTGCTTCCTCTCCCCTTATCAAGTCCCTGGTGACATCCATCCTCAAGCAGCCTAGATTCACATGTGAGATTGCCTCATCTACCCAGTTCATTCCACGGATGGGGAAGTCTGAGTAACGAGAGAGGAAAGAACTGCCCATGTGCCTAGAGTCAGTTAGGGGCAGCGCCTAGACCAGAATCTGGAGCTCCTGCCTTCCAATCCAGGGTGCTGTCTGCTGCATGACGCTGCCGGCCCAAGGTCTCTTTCCCATCAGAGAAGTGGGCTCGTTCCTATTAGAAGGTAATGGAAAGTAGTACTCAGGTCAGGGGCTCCCCCCATGCTGAGGGTATCATGTGACTGCCGCACCAGTCCCGGGGGTGGGGACACGATCAGGGTGACTTCAGAATCACCAGTAAAGGGTGTCTCCCTTCCAGACCCCTGGGAACATACACACCAAGGTAAAGACCCTGGAAACAGCCTCCAGGAAGCCCGGTGGGAGCCAAGTCAGGCCACACACAGGATAGCGAGCTGCCTGGCCTGTGCTCCGTTGTATGTGACCTACATACTATAGGTTACAGGAGCTGTGAGACAGACAGAGGAAGTAAAGTGGTTTCAAAACATCCCACATCCCAAATGACTGGGCAATATACTCACTGAATACGAGCACACGCGCTGCAGTCCGACAGACCTGGATGTTGCCCCTCACTAGAACTGAGCCTCAGTTTCTGAGTGCGCTAAATGGGAGGAAATGGCCCAGAATCTGCTCAATAAATGGCAGCTGGAGCTGGCTCAGTTTTGAAGACCTGGTTTCAGAACTCAGTAGACACTTGGAGGCCAGCTCTGGCCCTCCACAGCCAGTGTGTCTTAAAAGTGACCAGAGGACAGTAGAGAGATCGGGGAGAGAGGAGCTGTCCACTGTCTCAGTGCTGATATTCCTGGAACTCAATCCCAGGCAGGAGCCTCGTGGTTTCCAACTGCTCAGGACCCCTGGTTCCGGGCAGCAGTGTGGGAGAGTAGGGACAGGAGTGGGACAAGGAATTGAGAGAAACAGCTCTTCCTGAAGGTTCTATTCCTGGGGATACACGCCAAGCTCCTGTGCTCCACTGCAGCTCAGAGACAGGAAATGAACAGAGGCTAGTCGTCCTCAGAAGTCCGTCCAAACTCCGAGAAGCCATTGTTCATGGACTGCTTCAATGCCTCACAGTCTGACACTCGGGAAGATCAATCACACACTTTTGTCTTTTTGGAGCTGGTACAGGTTGCAAATAAAAAAGCTTCTGCTCCACGGGCAGGGTTAGTGCATTTTCAAGGCAGAGTGCAAACCTCACTGGCTGGCTGTGTGGACGTGGTAAGCCCAATGGAAAAGCTCCATATCTGGGCCAGGCAGACTCTAGCCGGACTGCAAGTCCTTCTGTTTTCCCAGCTAGTGGGGGCAATTTTGGTGTAGCTGGTGGAGCCCTGGTCTGGGGATGTCGGTATTCCAATCCCAGCTCTGCCACAGGCAATGAGATCTTGGGCAAACAAGCAGCTTAGCTGCAAACCTCTGGCACCCCATCCGTCAGTGGGATGGCAGTCCCTCTCCTATGAACCGTAAGGCCTGGCTTTCAGGGAGCTCTCAGACAAGGTTACACATATCACACACTGACTTCCTACACCACCCACGTGGCATGCAGCCCAAGGATCCAGTTCATAAAGGGAGGTAGAGGAGGGAAGGGTGGGAGTGATGGTTGATTGGGCATCACCGGGAGAGAAGGAAGCAGGGGGAGGGGTGCCCAATCTGGGAACCGGAACAGAGTCATGGTGATTCCACACATAGGCGCTGAGTCAGACGGGAACCCCCCAGCAGTTCTGACACCCTGGGCAGCCGCTTGACCTTTTCAACCTCAATTTCCTTATCTGTATGATGGGGGGTAACTACAGTCTCTCTTGAATAGGGCTGCTGTGAAAATTAAATGAGATTAGGTAAGGAGAGTGTCTGGGTCACACCCAGCCTTCGACAAGTGACATCTTGAGTCCCCTCAGACAGAGGTGGCTTAGCTCCTCCCAGGAGATCACCAGCAGAGGCTGCTGGGTAGTAGGCTTCTTCTTCCCTTCCCTTGGCCCACTTCCTGCTACACCTGGCCTATGGGGCCTGGGACAGCCGTGGAGACTCAGGAGTGACAAAGGCCCTGTTCAGAGATCCAATTCCTCTCCTCACTGATAGCAAGCAAGTGAGCCAGAGGCCCGATCCTGTTGGAAATGATTCTGCTTGCCCAGCTTGAGGGCTGGACCAGGAGGTATGCACAAACAGCCTGCCTGGAAAGAAATCACCAGCCCGGGGGTGGGCAGCAGCTGGCAGCAGAGAGAGCACTGGACAGTGAGTCAGGGCCCTGTGCAATGAGAGCATCTCTGCGTCACTCCTAGACCTCCCAGCGTTCCATAGGGTCACGTGAAACAGCAGGTGTGTAAGCGCTTTGAAAATAGAGACCTGCTGGCAGGCTCAGGTGGAGAGGCTGGCAGGGATGTATCCCTGAAACAGATAGAGGTTCCAGGTTCTGGAAGTCATCATCTGAAAGGGACTCACCTTTCTGTCCTTCAGTCTGGCATCCAGGATTTGCCAGCACCTTTCTTTCCAGCCTTTCTGCAGGCCCCTGTTTGCTCCAGAGACACAAATAGACACTAGGATCCGGCCTCTGGGTGTTTGCTCAGGCACCTCCCTCCCCTGGAACACCGGTTCCCAGGCTCCCCCTCCACTTGCGGAAATCCTGAATCCTCCATTCTCCAAAGGGGTGTGTTCTCTGTGTCTACATCCCCAAAGGGATGTGTTCTCTGTATCTACTTCAGTTGGACCTCTCTTGGGGCATTGGTGACATTTTGGTTTCTGTTCAGTTTATATAAATCTTTCATCCCTTTCTAAAGATAGCTGTGGAAAGGACCACTTCCGTCTCCAACATCTCATTGGTAGGTTATGAGCCATGCGTGTGTGTGCGTGTTCAAGCACATGTATGTGATAAATACAGTGGAAAGAACATGAGTTTTCATGTCCAACAGATGTGGATTCCAATTCACATGATGACTCTACCTTCTTAACCAGCTCATGCTACGCTATTTATTGATGCCAACTTGGAGTGACCTGGAGCAAATTAAGGAACTTGCTGGGTCTCAGCTCCTTCACTCATCAAGATGGAACCATGATGTCTACGTTGAAGGGTTGAGGCAAGAATTCCCAACGACGTGTGTATGTGCCTGCCTCTACGTGGAACTATATTAAACCATCTGAAGGGATGAGACTCAGTCCTGTTTCTGAGCCCTCCCTCAGGGCCCAGTTACAGCACTTCATGACTCACGTTAACACAGTCGTGACTATCCCATCACTTCTCTCCAGCTCCGATCAGCATGACATGCAGGTCCGGCCGCAGTGTGGCTCCCTGCTGGGCGCACTCCAGGCCCTGGGTACTCAGCTGCCCGGTCTTGCGGGCCTCACTTTACAAGGAGCAATGGGAACCCTGTGTCAAGGCCTGGACAGGGACAGGCGTCTTGCTTCTTTGGTGAGTGCGACCTCATTGCTTGTCTGGAGATGTGTCAGAACCTGTGCTCAGTGAGGCCCAGCCTGGGCGCTGAGGACCTGGTCCTAAGGAGGCCAGCCCTCCCAGACCCCCACTGGGAGCAGGAAATATTGCTCACAACCAGAAGAAAGTGAGTTTCTATTCTTTAGGAAACTGAGTTAAAATATTCTGACTGTCTTCCTGCCATGTTAACCTTTCAGTGCTGCCTTTAAGGAATCAGAAAGCAAATGATCTTCAAAATGATGTGAGTGTGTGTGTGTGCGTGTGTGTGTGTTCACTGATTTATTACTGTTAAACCCGGTTACCTGGTCACCAACATCATTCTGATGTTGCAAAGTTGAGATACCTTCAAGTTCCAGACCAAAGACACCTGCTTGAGAAAGTGACTGAGGACCTTTGGAGTACGCAGAAGGGGCCAATCGATGGTGCTAGAGGTGCTGGCTTCATCCCTAACCAGTTCTGTCACTTAACCTCTTTGAACCTCAGTAACCTCACATCGAAAATGTGGATGAGAAGCTTTTTTTCTTGTCATTGTGACAGGGATGAAATGAAGTGCAATAATGTTTGGACGTGTTTTATAAACTCTCATGTGCTGTAAGAGATTAGTTAACACCTCACACTGTCCTTCCTACACACACTGATGACCCTCTAGCAAGAGTCTCCAGGCCAGGGCAGCAGGCCACGGTTGGAGGATATACCCACGTGATGAGTTGGCCTCCAGCCGCTCCACCTGACTGCTTCTCATAGAGTTGGCTCTTCAGGGCATATGGTCATGGACCACCCTCATCAGAATTACCTAAAGAACTCACTAAGAATGCAGAGTCCCAGACCCCAGAAGTATGGCCCAAGAATCTAACTCTTTAGCCAGGACCCCAGTTTATCAGGTGATCCTGATAAATACTGAAGTATGAGAATCGTGGATCCAATGATGCTCATTGAAACGTGTTGACTCATTTATTCCACAAACAGTTACCCGGTCACCAGTCTCTCGCCAGGGGCTATTTGTGGGGACAAAGTCTTGGGGAGCAGGGGAGATGTGCAGGTGAATAGCTCACTCTGATGCCAAGTATCTAATGAAGATATATCCAACCCTGAAGTCTGTAGGCCACACGACAGGCCAAGATATGAGGAGATTGCTGGCTTTCTGTTCCGTTTCCTCCTCTGCAGGGCAATGCTCCACACACAGTATCTTAGCTACTTCTCCCCAGAACTCTGAAAGGTACAGAAGGACACTGAGACTCCTCGAGGTTCAGTAACTTGCGGGATGCTGTGAAGTCAGTGGTGTGTCAGTAAGTGCTCAGTCTCAGGGTGAGCAGGGGAGCCCTGATCCACACACCTTCCCCGGGGGATCCTGATAGAAGGACAGAAGGGCCACAGTCCCTGCGGCATCTCCTGAGGGGGAGCTGGGACCTGCCTGCCCAGAGTTCCTGGGGTCTTCACCAAGCCACCCTCCTCCCCTTTTTCCAAAGAGTTCCCGCATGGTATATCATTTAGGTCTCTTACAAACTGGAACTTGCTGCCTCACCAGACCCGGAGCAGGTGGTGTGTGGGCTGACAGACGGCCACAGTGGAACGCAGGCCGGGAGTGCTGAGTATCAGCCACACCAGGGCTCTGCTGAGACTGGCCGTGCACAAGCAGGCCTGTCTACCTGTGAGTGCTCAGGATCAGATAAAGGTCTCTCCTGGCTGAGGGAACACCTAGGGGGTATCACGGTGTGTCTCAGCGTCTCCCCCCAAAAACGCTGCCGCTGGCTTGAGGATGCTGCTGAGGCCCCAGCTGAAGGGTGATGGGAAGAGGGCACCGTAAACCAAGCGCCCCCAGGAGTGTAGCAGCCGCCCTGCGGACAGGCCGGGGAGGCCTTAGAGATAGCTGGGGCCAGGGCCTTGATCATGGAGGTTGGAGAGATGTGCGTTCCTTCCCCTCTCAGCAAATGCAGCTTACCTGAGCTCCCCCAGCTCAGCCCAGAGAGGGAGAAGCATCGGTCCTGGGAGGCTCGGCTAGGACAGGTGGGGTAGGACCTCCAAGGTCTGGCCAGGCTGGCGCTCGGGCTGGGACGGGTGGCCCTGAGGCATGAAGGTGCCCAGATATCCCTCCCTTTCCTCAGGCAGACTTTCTTGACTCAGCCCGTCTTTGACACACGTAAGGAAGGATTCAGGGGTGGGGGTGGGGGACAGGAAGCTACAAAGAGCCAATCACCCTGCACCGGAGGCTTCGGGGCTGGTTCTTTCCGAGTGTGTGTGCGCGCACCCGCGCGCATCAGCGGGAATTCTGTGATAGAAGCAGCCAGATTCTGGAGAGAGAGAGAGAAGAGGAGAAGATTGAGAGTGGGAGAGACAGACGGATAGAACAGCAGTGGGAGAGAGAGAAGCGCCGCAGAGGGGAGACAGAGGGAGGGAGGGAGAGGGGGAGAGGGAAAGTGTAGGGGAGAGCAGAAAGGGAGAGCGAGCAGAGAGAGGGGAGGAGGAGAAAGCAAGGCTGTCGGAGAGGGCGCGGAGCGGAGCCGGAGCGCGGAGGGAAGGGGCGAGGGCAGGGGGAGCAGAGGCGGAGCCGGGCAGCAGGCGCCCGCCCGCAATCCGGGATCCCAGGGCGCTCTAAGCTCTCGGTTCGGCGACGCACCGGCGCCTGCACGGGAGGTGGCGCGGTGGGGCTGAGCGGGCGGCGCCATGGCGGCGCCGGGGTGCGGGCCCTGAGGGCCGGCGGCGGGCGCGCACCATGAACTCGTGGGACGCGGGCCTGGCGGGTCTGCTGGTGGGCACGATGGGCGTCTCGCTGCTGTCCAACGCGCTGGTACTGCTCTGCCTCCTGCACAGCGCCGACATCCGCCGCCAGGCGCCGGCGCTCTTCACCCTGAACCTCACGTGCGGCAACCTGCTGTGCACCGTGGTCAACATGCCGCTCACGCTGGCCGGCGTCGTGGCGCAGCGGCAGCCGGCCGGTGACCGCCTGTGCCGCCTGGCCGCCTTCCTCGACACCTTCCTGGCTGCCAACTCTATGCTCAGCATGGCCGCGCTCAGCATCGACCGCTGGGTGGCCGTGGTCTTCCCGCTGAGCTACCGCGCCAAGATGCGCCTCCGCGACGCCGCGCTCATGGTGGCCTACACGTGGCTGCACGCGCTCGCCTTCCCCGCCGCCGCGGTCGTCCTGTCCTGGCTCGGCTTCCACCAGCTGTACGCGTCCTGTACGCTGTGCAGCCGGAGGCCGGACGAGCGGCTGCGCTTCGCCGTCTTCACGGGTGCCTTCCATGCGCTCAGCTTCCTGCTCTCCTTCGTTGTGCTCTGCTGCACGTACTTCAAGGTGCTCAAGGTGGCCCGCTTCCACTGCAGACGCATCGACGTGATCACCATGCAGACGCTCGTGCTGCTCGTGGACCTCCACCCCAGGTGAGGGCTCTGGGAAGGGCTGCGCAGACTCGGTGGGGGAGGGGTGTCTTTGTGGGAGGAAGGGGGTCCTCGTCTCCGTCGGGCTCTGCTGCGTGGCTCTGGGCAAGACCCTTTAACACCGAGCCTCCTTTTCCGTTTTGGAAAACTGAGGTCGGGGGGAAGGGCCACCGTTGCCTGTCTCAGGGCAGGTGCTTAGAGCATCAGCAGAGCAGAACCCCCCAAAATCGTGGGTGAAACAAATAGATACATTTTTGAAGCATTAGGGTAGAGACCGCAGAGGAGCCGAACTTTGCTGGACTTTATACTTATTTTATGCTTGTAGTTTTCACTTTAAGTAGCCTAGAGAAGGCAGTAATCTCTGTTCACTGCTCTAAATGGTTCTAGTCAGGCCCTGAGAGCGTGGCCTGGATGCTTAGGGCGCTCCTGAAGAGCTCTTCACGCGGGAACGTGCTGCTCTGCGGGTCTTTCCTTTCTCTGGTGTCTGGCGCCGCCTCTGTCTCGTCCTGTGTGTGTGAGTCCTCGGGCTGCACCTTCCTCTGTGGGTCCTTAAAGGAGCATCTGAAGGGCTTTGAGGGGACGGGGGTGCTCTTCCTGCCTTCCCAGACAGCACTGTCCCGTGTCTCCTGGACTTGAAGCCTGGGAACCCCTGCAGAGGGAGACCGTCATCCTGGGGCTCCGGTGACGAAACCTGCCCACCTTCCACATTCACCTGGCCTCTGGTTCTCAGGAAGGCAGCTCGGGGCGGGCAGTTCAGGTTCACGTACCGCCCCCCCCCCGCCCCCGCCCCTGCCCCTGGGAAGTCCTGCCATCCTTCGGAGCCTCTGGGGAGAGAAGGGGGAGACTCTTAGCTGAGGTGTCCTGAGCTCACCTTGGCTTTCCCCCAGAGAAGAGGGGAATGGCTGCTGGTGTCCCAGACGCTAGAAGGGGGTTTTGGTGTCAAGATGGCGTGAAAAGTGAGGCAGGCAGAATGTATCAGTGTGGAGCAGGCCAGCGGCAGGGAGGGAGCTCGGCCCCTGTCGTGCGGATGCCTCCCCGGCCAGGGAGAAGCTTGTGGCTGAGGGGGACAGACCAGAGGGTCGGTGTGACCAAGAGTTCCGTCAGTTCTGGGGTTTTTCTGCCCACGAGCAATACAAAGAGAAGACCTTGAACTTCACTGCGTCTGAACACAGGACATGTTCCCATGTGTTCCCGTGTGTTCCCGTGTGTCCATTGTTCCCCTCAGGATGGCCCTTCCAGATTACATGCTGGACCAAAGCTTCTAGTCACAGAACCTTCCTCCCGGAACCATGTACAATATGTACATATGTCATGTACATATGACACCAGGGCATATGAACCATGTGTGAAATTGTGTGAGCCTCACACACACAGTCCTATGTGTTCATATATCAACGGCATGGGTAACACATCATTCCATGTCACAGGTGTGGCCCTCCTGCACGCTGACACAAAGGCGTGCACGGACTCACTGCATGTGGCCATGCATGGTTCAATGTCATTTAAGGATCACAGAGCTATTCCCCTTCCTATCACCTTGGGGTGGGAGGACCTCACTTTAGAAGGTGCATCATCCCTAGGACGTGCACGGGGACTGCTCTAGAAGCTGTAGGCAATGTTGTTTAACTCTCGGAACTTGGACAATTTCTACAGTAAGCCCACTTTCCGTGAGTCTAACAGCGGAGGAGGGAATGAGGTGGGAAAGGAATCAGTTCTTATCTAGACCAGTATAAACCCCGTCCCCGCTCTCCCTCCAACTTCCAGAACAGGAGGGCCGTGGCTCCTTTTCAGCCCATTTAGGATGTAGGGTTGGCTCCAATCCTGCCGGTCTCTCACGGACTCCAGGCCAGACACTGCAGAGAGAGCTCCCAGGGGTGTTAGGAAAAGAGGCGGTTGCTCGGCTGCCCTCCGGTCCTCTCTTCTCTCCTCCACTTCCCTCCGGGGAAATTTGACTGCTTCTGAGCCCAGGAGGCTCTGAGGAGACCCTCTTCCCAGAGCCACGGACAGGGCCCTGCAGGGCCAAGGAGCAATGCCGGCCTACGCTGGGGAAAGGAAGGGCTTCCAGTGGGAGGATTGCCCTCGGCCAGTTCAGACAGGCCCCGCTGGCTGAGGGCTGGCCTGAGGTTATGCAGTAGTTGGCAGATGGGACAGCACTGCCCCATCAGTGACCACAGCCTGCCTTTCTCTGTGGGGTCGGTTCCCAGAGTGAGAGCCTGGGTGGTGGGCCACACGGGAGGGCACCAGCTCCCTGACAGTGGATTCACAGGCTTCTTTCTTGGCGTCTCCAAACTCTTCCTTCCCACAAATGAGAAACTGCAGAGCTAACTAGGGGGGGCTGCCCCTAGGTCCCCCGAGCCTTAGGCACTAAGGTTTCAGGAAATGGTGGGGGTCAAGTCCCAGATCAGCAGAAGCCAGGCTTCCTTATCTGGGCAGCCAGGGTGGCAGGTGGAGGTGACTTTGCTCACTGTAAGATTCACTTAACAGCCACCACACTGATGGCCTCCTGGGACTTAATTTTGAGTTCCCTGAGGCCCAGGCTGGCATTTGTCAAGAAGCTCCCTAGTGATGCCAGCTTCCTCCTGCAGAGGGTTAAATGCAGTGAGTGACAGGCTGGACTCCTCTGCTTTACACCCCGCCCCCCCCAACAAAAGGTCAGGGACCCTCTGCTCTAAATTAAATCAGGGACCCTGAGAGACGTCACCCACTCCTGCCTTTCTGGGGTGGTTTCTTGAGTTACTACAATCATAAAGAAACTGGGAACCCACCTGGTCTCCAACCGCTCAGTGTGCTTGGTTCAGTTCTCCCAAACCACAACTCCAGACCAATTATAACCAGATCCTCTCCCTGGTGCCACCAGAGACATAGAAGGGGAGCCCGGACATTGGTGCTGCAGCCCTTCTCTCCCCGTCCAGCTGAGGGCGCCACTCACCAGCACAGGTTAATGACTTCAGACCAGACTGTTGGTGAAGTGTACCAGCAGTGATCTTGTGATCAAGGGCTACAGGGGGCTGGCCGAGTGCCGAGCCGGAGGGTGTCAGGATTGTGCCACAGTAGATGGAGGGGTTCTCACCGTGCCCTTGACTTTGCAGATGAGGAAGTTGGGAGCCCCAAGGAAGGGGGACACTTGCCGTATTTGATAGATCTGGACTGTGGCTTCACCCAAGACTCACACCTAGGTCTGCTCCTAAGGTTTACGGATGGGGCGATAGTGCCAATGGCGTTTCACAAACCATCCACATGGATAGTTAGGATTTCTAAATTCAGCTTACAAACTGTTAAATGGAATATGTTCTATCCTCCTACTTTGAGAAGTATACATTTATAACACTTGGCAAGGCTGGGTTCAAATTTAGAGTTCTCGGGGGGGCCTTGGAGTGCAGCCTTGTACATGGCAGGGGGAGCTGAGCTGGCCCCATGCCACAGCCCACCTCACCCCCCCGCCCCGACACCCCAGCATGGAAAGGGGCCTCCTCGCACAAAGTGGACACTGCAGGCTATGCCTCCACATTGTTACTCACAGATGTCTCCCCTCCGGTCTCAAGCCAAGCACGCAGGTGGCACAGCCCTTCCTCAGGAGGATGGGCCCAGGGAAGATGCCTGTGCACTTTCTGGAAGCAGGATCAGGGCATTTGGGCAAAGAATTCCGTGTCCCACGTACCTAGAGCTTGGTCTAGAATGGAGGATGTGGGTTCTGGGTGGGCACATCCCCTTGGCCCTGTGAAGTCTTCATTTCGTGGGGAGGTGTGGGTCCCTCAGTATCCAGGGCCCAGGACAGGGCCCCTCTGGCCAGGTCGAGGGCAAGACTGCTCACATCAGTCCTAACCCCAAACTCAAGGCTCTTTGCCACCAATCGGTCAGCTCGTTCCTTTGTCTTTTGTTTCATTCTCCAAAACGCCAGAAAGCAAATCTGGATGTCTCTCTGCGTACTCGAGAGCGTGGCTCTCGACTGGCTCCTCTGGAGATCAGTCAGGACCCAGACCCACCGTCTTGTAGCCACAATCGCCTCATTTACTGACTTTCCAGAGACTCCCAGTATCATCCGTCCCTCTGCTCTATTACGGAAGCCTCCTGGGGAACTTGTCTTTGACCCTACCTGTCACAGTGCTGGAGGCTCATCTCCTTTTGGCTCAAGGAAACTCCGTGTCTCGTCTCGGCCCTGGGGTCGCCCCACCCTGGTACGGTGCTTGCACCCTGAGCAAACGAACCCGGGCAGGAGGGTTCTGGGCCTCTCACCCTCTGCACTGCAGATTCTGCTGGGAGTCCAAGGACTCCAGCTGCCACCATCAGGCCCGGGAATATCTGGGCGTTAGCGTAGCTAGACACAGCGTGCCCATGGCTCAGTGACCCAATGGGGGGACACCCCAGATTTTGGTGTCAGGAGACCTGGAAGGAGTCCTGGTCTGTCTTGAACTTACTTTGCAACCCTGGGCATGGCATAAACCTTTCTGGCTCTCCGTGTCCTCTTCTGCAAGTACGTACAATGACTGCTTACAGGGCTGCGAGAGTTCAAGGAGCTCAGTTTTGCAAAGCTACGGCGGGAAATAAATGACAGCAAGGGCAAAGTGATTTTATTATGTTGTTGTTTTCGGAGCTGGTGAGCTGCTCTCGTTCTGGGCTTAAACAATACTAACGATAAGCCAAGGAGCTGCACTGCTCCCCTCGGAGCCTGGGAGACTGCCCTGCTGTCCTCTTGCTGTCGCCTCCCTGGTCTCACCTGGAAACGGGGGTGGAGGGCACTGGGCACAGAAGTTGGGTCCATTCCCTTCCTTTGCAGGAGTTCAGGGATGCAGCCACATGGTTCCAGACTGGGTGTCAGGAACTGGTGCTAGCCCTGCCTGCAGCCCACTCTCCAGGTGGGCAAGTCCCTGTCTTCTTTGAGCCTCAGTTTCCCCATCTGTGAGCTGGGTTGGGTGGGTGAGAGCATCTTTTATACTACACAGTACTGTAGAGCCTAGCCAGCCCGCCCCAGAGCAGACACATGACCAGGCCCACGTGGATGTTAGCCAGGCGCAGCACCCATCCCACACACCCGCTGTGCTCCCACAGCACGCCAGGTGCCATCGAAATTAGGGAATAGCATCCATCGCGCCCTGGAGACCCAGAGAGGGTCACAGAACCAGCACGAGAGCGCAGACTCAAGCTCAGACCTTGTCTGGCACAGTTCCTGGTCGCAGCGCTCTCTCTCTCCCCCCCTCCCTCTCTCTCCCTCCCTCTCTCTCTCCCCCTCCCTCTCTCTCCCTCCCTCTCCCTCCCTCTCTCTCTCTCCCTCCCTCCCAGCTACCCTTGTAAATGCAGCAAGAGAATTTTTGCCGTGGGAGAGATCCCAGTGGTTTGGGGGTTCAAGGTAGTGCTGGAACATAGTCGTTGTTTTATAAATATATGCTGAATGCATAACAATTAGCACCTGCACTTCAGTGCTCACTCCGAGTCAGCGCTGTCCTAGGTACTTTCTGGGTGTTAACTCAGTCTCAACAGAACCCTACCAGATAGGTCCCCGTATGATCCTCATTTTAGAGGTGGGGAAGCTGCTGCACAGAGAGGCTGGGTAACTTGCCTAAGGCCACACGACAAGTACGTGGGGAGGCCTGGATTTGAACCCAGAGGTCTGGCTCTGGCACTGCTCGCACGCTTACCACTTCCCTGTCAACCAGACAGGGCTCATGGGAGTGTGCATGGCCTGACAGCCACTGACGAGTCTCGCTTTGTCTGAAAAGCTCAAGATTTTTAAGTCTCACTTTTAAAAATCTATCCTAGAGCAGATTTCTACTATCATCTCTTTTGAGAAGGTCACTTAAAAATGATTGAGTCTTAATTTTCCTAAGATGTTTTTAAGGGTTGTTCATTGATTCGAAGACATACACTCATTAGGTGTTTTCTGGGTGTAAGGTGTCGAGCTTTGTACTGTGGGAACCCAAAGAAGGAACGTGTGTGCAGAGTGCTTGCTATTTAATCCTCTCCTGTACAAAACTTTGCAGGAACAAATAAAATTAATTTCCTATAGGATTTTACAGCATAGAAGAGTGACATTGATTATTCTAGCCTCTAAAGTGTCCGTTTTATTCCTGTAGAGTCACTGAAATGTTTCTGTTTATCCTTCTGAAGACCATCAAAGCTTTAACCAACATCTGTCTTTAAATATTCCTCAGGGCTTTGGGGCAGGATTGTCTGGTGTGGCAGGGTGGAGGGCTGCTTCTCCTGGGGAGACAGCTGAGTCCTCAGACCCTCAGCAGGAACCCAAGTCCCTCCTTGAGGGCAGGGGCCGGGGAGGGCAGAGGAAGGTCCTCACTCCTTAAGAGCTTGGTAGCTGGTGAGTCACTTCAATCCCTGATAAATGGTAGCTCTAGTTATAGTCATAACTATGAAATCTTCCACAGATAAGTGAGGAACCAAATTCAGAGAGGTTGAGTGACTTTCTTGAGGCCACACAGCTATGAGGGCACAGCTGGGACTAGGACACGTAGCCAGCACTTGTTCAGTCCTCAGGGTTATTCTAAATGTCTGGGAAATGGATAACATGGTCAGGGCCACAGACTGGAGGAGGCCCCGGCCCCAGTGCACCACCAGTTTCCCTCGTGTCCCCTTGATTCATTTACGATGACTTTGGTGCTCATTTTCGAGGAGATGCCCGGAATGCTGTACTCCTCTCATGGGGTGAGTGTGCTGTGATGCCTTAGGACACCCAGCTCATGCCCCAAATCTCCAGCAATTCCTACAGGGATTGCACTGAGAGTTTGGGGGGAAGTATTTTAATATTAAACAAGCAGTCCTGTGTCATGGAGGATGTGCCAGACACGCTGCTAGGTTGACCAGTGTCCTGATTTGCCTGGGACCGCAAGGGCTCCCAGGATGTGGGACTTTGAGTTTGAAAACCAAAACCGTCTCAGGCAAACCAAGATGAGTTGGGCACCTCACTGAACACAGACCTCCAGGGTGGGGACCTAAGCCTTCTCTCCACGCCACCTGTATTGTGCGTATGTCACAAGGGCCACAGGACTTTGGGAGAGGACACCGCAGACACCCGATGTAAACGGAAAGGGAGGAGACTTAAGACTGATTCTTGCTGTGTGGCTTTAGGCAAAGTCGCCCCTCTGTCCCCGCCCCTCGGCTTGTATTTTTCAGATTTTCTGAATGAGGTGATGCCCCAGTGCCTCCCCAGGGATGTGTGATGACCCCAGTGAATTGACAGATGACACTCAAGGCTCCAGAGTCAGATGGCCTGGGTTCAGCTACTGCCATCACTTAGGGAGACCAGCCATCCTGGGTTGCCCGAGATGGAGGGGGGATCCTCTGACGCAGGCCCTTCTGTTTCTAAAACCAGGACGGTCCTGTGTAAACCATCCAGGCTGCAGGACTTGTAGTACTAAAACTGGGACAGTGCTGGTTATCCGGGACAAGTTGGTCACCCTACTGCCACCCTCACCAGATCACTGTGTGATCCTGAGCCAGTTGCTTAACCCCTCTGTGCCTCAATCTCCCTCCTTACCCGAACACATGAAGGTTACAATTGTATCAGTCCTTTGCTTATAGAGATGTGAGTATCAAGCAACAGAAGCATATGAACCCCCATCACAGTATCTAAGATGGCACATATTAAAGACTCAAGAAATGTGAGTTATTAATATTAGCTATTAGAAATTAATTCGTAATGTTAGTCACGAGTAAGACAATTTCAGCCAGTCTGAAATCTGTCTTCACTGGGCCAGACTCCACTTCCCAGCTCTCTAAATTCCTGGAAAGACTCAAGTCAAGGGGAAAAAACATCCTGCAAGAATTTCAGGGGGCTTCAGTCCAAACTAACATAGCATTGTCCCTCTGTGATCAGGAATCGGATAAAGAAGAGTCTCGATTAAGTATTAAAACGACAGTTCTTGTGGAAGGAAGGGGAGGCTGCCCTGGCGTTCGTGCTGCTCACGGACCTGGCTTCTGTTGAACAGACTGACCTAATTGCGGTGCCAGGTCACTGCAGCCCAAGCCTGTCTCTGCCAAGTTATCATCACTCCTGGGCAACCCTGTCCACAGTCCTCCTCCCCGTCCAGTTTTGGAATCATATGATTTATTTGAAAAGTAAACAGTAGAAACACATGCCCACGTTGGGCCCCATGGTCTGGCGCATGTGAATCCTTACGGCCGGGCTCACCTTTACGTGCGTGCGCCTTGGCCGTGGAAATGGACAGACTGGCTGTTGCTCGTGCATTTCCCCATGGCTGCAGGAAAAGGGTCGCAAGAACCACTGCTCCCAGGTGGCGTGAGCTGTCAGGTCTCGAAAGGCCGGGAGCAGAGTGGAGTCAGGAGCAGGGTGTGGTTAGAGGCGTAGGTGGCCATCCGCGGAGCTGTGGCCCCGATTCTCCAGGGACCTGGCCGTCCCGTGGCTTCACCGAGCCTCGTCTCTGAACAAATCAAGTGACTTCTCCTTCAATCACCTCATAATGCGTTACCTGTAGCTCCGGGCAGGGCTGAGGCTTTGGGATGGAAGAAACAGGGCTGAAGGTGTGGAGGAAAGGAAGCCCTGGGCCACACTGCACACAGAGTCCAGGCCATCCCAGCTGGAGAGGACCAGCTTTCAGTCACATGGACACGGGCTCAAGTCCCGCCTCCACTTACCAGCTGAGCAAATCGTTTGGCCTCACTGTACTCGGGCAGGTAAAATCCACCTGGCAGGTTCAACTGTGGTAAAGGTAAGAATTAGATATTACTTAGGGAGTGTGGACTCGGGCTGGCCCATAGCACGTGATAAGTGAAGGATATAATGAGTTTATATTCGCACTTGCTTGGGTACCGTGCTAATCGCTTCAGGTGCTTCAAGCATTTAATTCTCAAAGCAGCCCTTTGCGGCGTCTTATTATATTAGTATCCACATTTTACAGATGATGACCCTGAGGCTTAGTGATGTCACACAAGGTGCCCAAGGTCACGTGCCTACAGCTCAGACTTGAGCTCAGGTCTTTCTGGCTCCATGGTCAAGTTCCTACACTCGCGGCCACTGCCTGCGTGTACAAATAGTAACTCGCTGTGACCTGGCAGGCCCCCCCCATGACTCACCTGACCATGACTCCACTTTTTTCTCTCTCACACGCAGTGTGCGGGAACGCTGTCTAGAGGAGCAGAAGAGGCGGCGGCAACGCGCCACCAAGAAAATCAGCACCTTCATAGGCACCTTCCTCGTGTGCTTCGCACCCTACGTGATCACCAGGTGAACTTGGCGAGCGGGACACGGGCTTGGGGCAGGTGGGGCGGGCACGGGGCTCTGGAGAGCGAAGCAGGGCCTGCGTGGCCTTTAGCCGTGGCCAGCCTTGCTTGGCCACATGTCTTCCAGAGGCTGGATCAGGGGATGAGAGCGAACTTGACAGGTTTAGTGAGAAGGGCACACACTTTTTCTCTTCAGCCTCAAATTCTTTTGGATTAGACTCCGGACCGAAAGGCAGTGAGACTCTCTCCCACTTGATCTCCAAATCACATCATTCTAACCGTCAGCCCGCAACCGCAGGAGACCCAAAAGGAGAGGACAGGAGAGAAAAGACAGGGGATAGCACCCTGCAGGAACTGGGTTCTTACTGCCCACTGAGTGCAGGAAAGCCCAGCTTGGCATCCTCAGCCCGGGCACCCTGCAGAGCCAGTGCCACGTGCCACCTGTACAGGGACCAGGGAGCACGCTGCATGCCCAGCCAGGTGGGCCCACCTGTCCCACGGCTCCAGGGATCTGCCCCTGTAA
>NW_020173770.1:6485381-6513422 GCF_003031525.2 Neophocaena asiaeorientalis asiaeorientalis | reverse complement strand
CCCCCCCCCCCCACCATGCCGGCCAAGGTTGCAGTGCGCTGGCCTCAGGGCTGTACGTTCCAGAAGCCAACCTGCTCCAGCTACAGAATTTTCCTCACACGTTGAAGCCAGCAAAAAAAAAAAAAAAATATCACCCACTCAGTTTTGCTCACGGGAGGGGAAAATACCCACACAAATTAGTATCCAGAATGGCTTAGCTGTTTGGGAAGGTGACAATGAAAAGGACTTTGATGTTCTTTTAGGAGGTGGATGTGGAGCCTGAGAAGCAGGATCCGTGCAGGGTTTTGTGTGCACGCGCGTGCCTCTGTATGAAAGAGAGAGCGCACGGCCCATCCCCCTGCATCCCCCGGCATCCTCAGTTGGCAGGGACATGGAAGGGACGCCCTGCCTCAGCGTCCCCCAGAGTCGCACTCAGGAGAGGAGGGGCTCAATGTGCCCAGGTCCCCCTGTCTTTCCCTGTCCCTACTCATACTGAGCTGAAGCCTGGCCCCCCATAGCTCCACCTATGCCCCCCATCCTGCTTTCTGCAGCCCAGGAGAATGTCCGTCCTCTACTAACAGAGGCCCTGCCAATTTGCAGACAGTGAGCTGGGGTTCCCCAGAGCAGCCCCCATTCGCCAGACACTACAACCCCGGAGTGTCTGTCACTGTCTTTTCTGTGCATGCCACTCTCTCCGGGGGAAAGCCAGGGGGCCTGCATTTCACTTTAAACATAGGACATAGGACTGTCTGCAGGTCTCTTCATGGGTCTGCCCCAGGCCGAGCAGAGCCATCAATTCTTCCTTCTAGAACTGCCCGCTAGACCTCAGCGCTCCTGACATTTCTCTATGGGAGACCGTCCTGCACGTCGTAGGATGTTAGCAGCATCTCTGTCGTCTACCCACTACCCGCCAGCAGCACCTCTTCCCTCCTGCTCCCCAGTTTTGACAACTAGAAAATCTAGGCAACCTGGGGACCAGAATCACCCCCGGGTGAGAGCCCCTGGTCTAGGCCTGCCACGTCCAGCCAGGACGCCGAATACCATGTCATAGCATCTGATAGGGACGCGTCCCAGGCTTCTGAGGCAGGAGCGAGTGAAGTGGGCTTGGCTCTTCAGGGGGACAATCCCAGCAGAAGGGACAGCATGAGCCAGGTCTAGAGCCCTGCACGGGAGCCACCAGCCGCAGGTCCCTTCGAAGCACTTGAGCAAGGCTTGTCCAAACTGAGATGTGCTGTAGATGTAACATGCACACTGGGTTTCCAAGGCTTAGCAAGGCTTTTATATATATATATAATTAAAACTCTTTATATTGATTCCATAGTGAAATGGTGAAATCTTGGATATATTGGGTTAAATAAGATTTGTAATTAAAAGTAATTTCACGGTTTCTTTTCCCACCTGTGGCTCACCTTCTCTTTCTGTTGGGCAGGGCTGGCCTGTAGTCAGGGAATCTGGGGTCTAGGTGTGCCGATGCCCTTGCTCCCAGCTCCTTTTTTCCCTTGGCCTCTAGCTGCCCGTATCATCCTTTTCTGACCAGGAACCCACTGGTTCCCAGGATCGCCCTTCCGGCCACACTGCAAGAGTGCTCAGAAGTCCCCCGCTCCCTCCTCCCCTGTCCAGCGCCCTGCTCCATGTTGGAGTTTCTAAGCAGTGGCCAAATCAGTGTCTTCCTCTGTGGGGTCAGGTGCATTGAGGCAGGAGTCCTCGGAGGGTCTGAATGAGGGGACATCAGGTCCCAACGCTGGGTGACAGTGTTGTGGCAGAAGGTCCTTGTGCTTAATCCTCTTGAAATCACACCCCTCTGGGACCACCTCCCTCTGTCCACACCCCCATACCCCCCCTGCCGTGACCGCGGGGAGAGGAGATTCTGAGGAGGTGCCTAGTCTCTGTGGCAGCTGGGCCCCCAGGCACACCCCAGGGAGATGGACACCTGTGAACTTGCTCTTTGCATGCAGGGGAGCCCCCTGGGCTCCAGGTGTGTGCTGGGCACGGCCAGGATCACACCAGAGCTACACTTCCACCACCAGGGCAGCAAAACTGCCAAACAGGGTGGACTGGGGTGGGGGTGAGGCAGGATTTGCTCTGACACCCACCTCCAAGGATCCTGACCCAAACTCGCCCATCGTACGCTGAGTCCGTGCTGAGAAGCACGCAGTGATTGTGGGGGGAAATCAGCATCTAGTAAGGAACCCATAAAACAACGCATGCAAGGCGTTCACCCTGGTATATCCTGCTGTCGCCAGCACTGGGGTCGGGACCGTGCACACTCTGGCCAGCAGTTGATCCTCCCGCTGTTCTCCAGCTGGTTTCCGAGTGCGGACGAAATCACCCCAGTCTCAGAAGAAGCTGAAGTCAGACTCTGCTCTGGAAACGTAGTTGAGAAGTTAACGTCTTGCAGGAATTGATTCCTTATGGAGAACCTAGAGCTGTGGGTTATGGAAGTAGAAGTTTCCTTAGCAGTGTCTCATCCCGGGAGGGGAGCTGATTGCAGGCCACCTGGGGTCCACTGCCTGGGGCAAGCCTGCGCAGTGTTCATAGGGATTCTGAAGCCAATCCAGTGAGTGACTCAGCCAGGGTTCCAGCCCGGGTCCCCCTGGAGCCAAAGCCCACGCGTGGGGCCCCTTGCCCTGCACTGTTCTGCTTCTCTGAGGGCATGGGGGTTCCCTCCCAGAGGATATAGGAGGGCACTTTGTGCCATGGCCCCCTCAGAACCAGGAAGCTGCAGCTTCTGAGATGATAAAGTCAAGGTGTTCAGGTGTCACTTAAACGCCTCACTGAGCTGTCAGTGCAGAAACCGCTATTTCCCGAGGCTCCCCAGGGACAACCTCTATCCAAGCAGCCCGCCTTGCTACTCCCCCCATTGGAGCCTTATAGGTGGAGACGTGCACAAGCATGTGGGTTCACGTCAGGCCAACCGTGGGGGATGCTGGGAGCTGGCAGAATCAGAACGTCGAGAGAGAGAAGGGGCTTGTGCTGTGACACCTGCCGTCCCTCTAAGTTGATCAGGAAGGCCCGGCTGGCAGGGAGGAGGTCCCTTCTCTTTGTTCCCAGTCTATTCACATCTGCCTGATAACTTTCTCAGACTGGGAAGCAGCATTCTTGGGTCAAGAACCATTCAAGTCTTCCAGTAGATTCTCAGGCTTCCCTTACTGGAGAACATGGAGTCTTTATAACCATACCTACCACTTATTCAACACTTGTAATGTACCCAGGAGGTACCAGTACATACCTGATTGCACCTAGTACAGCTGTCCTGCAAGGTGAGTGCTAGAGTCCTCGTCTTACTGAGGGTCAGCGAGATGAGATGAGTGGCCCAAGGCCACAGGAGTAGTGACTGGTAGAACCAAGGGTTAAAGGTCAGTGCCAGGCCTACTGGCAATAATTTAGCCCTGTGGGCATGTTACATCTCTGAAACCTGGGGACCGGGCACTGAAAATGTAGAAATGCTTATCTGCAGGCTTTTGATCCAACTTCCTATGCCCAGGCATCTTGGCAGGAACCCAGACATAGTACCCAGACTCCTGGGGGTAAAGGCACGTAGGTGAGTGAGTTCTTTCACCAGAAGCAGCGGTGGGTTCGTGTGGAGTCACCTCTGACCTCCCACCTGGCTGACAGCAACTTGTGTGGACCTGGAGTGGGGCTCAGAGGCCATCAATGCTGGCAGCTGGAGCCATCGTCAGACTCGGTGGACTAACGCTGACCATGAAGCCAACACCTCTCAGAAAGACAGTTCCCCCAACTGCACCAACCAGCCAAAGAGCCCCTTGCACCTGCACTTTGTGGCCTGTCAGATGACAGAGGGACACTTTGGCAACCTCCACCCTCACTCTTAATAGGAGTCACTACCTTCTATTCACACACTCACACCGGTTCCCAGGTCCTCAAAGCCCTAGTGGGTCACATCGGGCTCTTTCCAGAGTGTCTGAGCATGGTCTGAGGATTTGCAAGACATTCGCCTCCAAAAGCTCTAATTACGTTTTTCTGAATTAAAACGTACACGTCTAGAAGCATGTGTGAAGCTATTATCTCTGCAGCGGTTCGGGCTTACAAATAATTACGGTTGTCCCAGATCATCGGAGTGGGGCTTTGAGGCATTTGTGGATCAGACAGCACCATTATTGTGGCTTTTCCGAGTCACAGAATTATGTCAGCGGGGTTTAATATGCAGGTGGCTGTCTGGTGTTAATATTCTCTTAATAAAATGCCTTTTCCCTGCTAATGTCTCATGAACATTTAAAACTCCAGCTTATTACTTACAGCTCTTCAAATATGCAGACCGGATTCTCCAGAAGTCTTCTTGGGAAGACACTGGGCTTGCTTCCCAAAAGCTATTCTGTGGTCCACGTTGCATTTGGTGTACAGCATGTGTGTGTGTGCGTGTGTGTGTGTGTGTGTGTGGCAGCGGGGAGAGATGATGGACGCACAGGAGGTGTAAAGAAGGGGTGTGGATTTACCTCTTTAAATTCAAGGGTTGACAGTAAAGGCCTTGACTACCCCCTGGAACCGAGTCAAGGAGCTGGGAGGGGCAGCCTGGCACCAGGAGGGCCTGTGGTCTCTGGTGCCCACAGTCCAGGGTTTAAATCCTGGCTCTTCTACGTCCAGGCCATGTGGCCTTGGCCCGTCACTTTGCCTGGGTTCCTCCTCTGTAGTGTGAAGCACAAGCAACACCGTCGAAGGGGGCGGGTGGGAGGTGCTTGAGACAATGTTTGTCAAGCGGCTGCCAAAGCCCTGAGCCTCTGGGGACACAGAGGAGGAGCTGGGTCTGGGGCTACTGGTATTACGGGTCTTGTTCTCATCCCCAGAATTTAGTTTCTTTGGAGAGTCCATTGTCGAGCAGAATTGAGACATTGGTTTCTCTGGGGGGTCCGAGAATGCCTGAGAGTTCTGGCAAGAGTACCCCATCTTCCTCCCGGGACCAGGAGGGTCAGGCCGGCAGGGGCGGGTGAGAGGTCCCTGTGGCTGAGGGGCCAGGGAGCCGGCTTCCTGGCCTGTCAGCCCTCTGCTGTGACAGCCAGCACAGAGACTTCCCGTGACCCAGAGCAGAGGGCCCTGTGCTAAGAGAAAGGACATGGCCCCTTGGAGGAGTCCCCCCGAACAAATACAGAGCTACGGGGTGCAGAGGTGGGGCAGACACATAGGACTTGGGGTGGCGGGAGAGGATGGGTATCTGTTCTCTGTCACCCTGAGTCAGAAAAATACCCATCTCTGTGCTCTGCTTCCGATGTGGTCCCGGGCCACACCCGGCAGCATTTCACACCTCCCACCCCAGCCAGGCTCTGACCAGACGTCCCCAGGTGCTCACAGCGCGTCTCTGAACCACCTGCGTCAGAGCCACCTGAGATGCTTGAGAAAGCAGACTCCTGCCCTGGCTTCGCCTGCCCTTGTCCTCCCCCCATCAACCCTCCGCCGGACCTCTCAGCCCAGGGGGTCCTCGCGGGAGCTGTGTCAGGCTGTCTGGGGCAGGCATGTATGCATTGTGAGCACAGAAGCATAAATGTTTCCCCCTGAACGGAGCCTGATGGCTGAGGTTTTTCCAGCACATACCTCAGGCGGTGCATGGAAAGTCACCTTGGTGCTTTGCTTCCGGGAGGGCAGGGAGGGGGCAGGGTCTACCCTTAGTACTCACGGGCTCCAGGAACTCCATGGGGCTTGGTGCCATGTTGGTGTTATGACCAGGGACCCACGAACAACCAGATCCTGCCTAACAACCCCCTGCATCCCCACGGGGTTCCTTAGCGGATGTGGACCTATTTCCCAGCACTGCCGCCATAACTAGCTTCCACTAAGTGGCTTAAACAATAGAAATGTATGGCCTCAGTTCTGGAGGCTGGAAGTCCAAGATCAAGGTGTTGGCAGGGTGGTTCCTTCTGAGCCTGTGAGGGAGAGTCTCTTCCAGGCCTCCCCCGAGTTTCTGATGGTGAACTTGCAATCTTTAGTGTTCCTTGGCTTCTAGAAGCATCACCCCATCTCTGCCGTCATCCTTTTGTGGCGTTCTCTTGGCGTGCATCTGTGTCCAAACTCCCCCCTTTTATAAGGGCACGGTCACATTGGATTAGGCGCCCACCGTTCTCCATTAGGACCTCACCTTAACTAATTACATCTGCAACTACCCTATTTCCAAATAAGATCACATTCTGAGGTGCTGGGGGTTAGGACCTCAACACATGAATTTGGGGAGACATAGTTCAACCTACAGCAGGGAGCTATAGCGAAAGGAAACAAAGTCCCATTTTATTAACACCTGAGCCCAATAACCCCTAAACGCAGGGGTCTTGGGGCAGAGCTGGGGGCAGGGGCAGGAGAGGGGAGTTCAATAATCCACCATGATTCGTAGAAGAGAGAGAAGAGGCAGAGCGTGGCAGGCACCTAGTAGCACACGGTGACCCTGCTCTGATCAGAATAATAATGGCCCTTTCTTGGAGGGGAGGGTGTTTGGAGGAGGTGAGCAGAGCTGGATCTGGCATGAGAAGTTGGGCTGCAGTGCTCCCTTTCTAAAAGATCATCTGGACGGGCCCACGTGATCATTCCCTGCCCAGATCTAGCATTAGAAAGAAGCAGTTGTAGCAATACGGAAGTCCCTGCCCCTGCCCAGTCCCCTTAAACAAGTGGGGACTTGGAACTGTCAGAGCTGGAACAGAGCAAAGCCGGCCACAGCAGGCACATGGCAGAGGGGTCCACGTGCCCAGGAAAATAAAAAAGCAGGTCAGCCAGCCACATCCGGTCGCGGAAGGGAGCATGCTAGCTTCAGCCTGGCCCGGGGGCCACACGGGAGCAGTGCCCGGGCCCAGACTGATCCAAAGCATCTCTTTGCCTGGAGGCCTTGATGGAGGCCAGATGCGGGCTTTTCAAAGCAGAAGTCGTGTACACTGTGGACGGGGCAAGTGACAGAAGTGCTGGGTAGCCCATAACCACTTCATGGAAAGGGGATTCTTGGGGCTGGAAGGGACCCCAGAATGCATCCCGTCCCATCTGCAATGTGGAGATTTGAATCCCATCATGGCACCTAGACAAGGCATGGGCTGCGGTTCGATGGAACTGGGTTTCCCCGTGGAGGAGATGCCGGCTTGCTGCTCCATCTCTCTGAGCCTTGATTTCCCCGTCTGTAAAATGGGACTAGCGATGCGCATTCTGCAGAGAATAGTTGTAAGGTTAGAGATTGTGCATATCACGCACCCGGCCCAAAGGAGATACTTAACTGGGAATTATTATTACTGAGCCAGGCAAGTTCAGATTTTACATAAAATCTCTGAGAAGCAAATGCAACAGCTTTTACCTCTTATCTAAATGGTGAAATTTTAAATTGTCCCAAATAGTTTTACTCTGTGAAATCTGCAGAACCTGCAAATAATCATTTTGATCTTGCTGGATGGTTTGATGATATATGACTCTTAATAAATCCTCCTGGGAGAGCCAAAATGCTCAGACCGAATTTAGCAATGTATAGAAGACTAGACATTCTGGAAAAGTAATGTGGCATCCCATAGCAACAATGTGTTGGTATTCAGCTGTTTCATTGTTATTATTAGGTGTGAATTCTAAACTCGGGGGGTTTTGTTCCCTTAAATTCATCACTTCCCAAAGTAGATTTCTTAAAAGTACAGATTTCTCAAATGCCAACAGCTCCATTTCCCCATTCGGGCTCCCAAGGACAGGAGCAAAACCATGTCGGCATTACCCCCTTGGAGTCAGAGGGCAAGGGTGGATAGTGGTGCTGGAAATGGGATGCCTAATAGAAGGGCCTCAGAATGGATTCATTAAGGATCTATTCGAAAAGGGGGTCATTGCAGTGGGGTATCTCATCCCACCAGCTTCCTCCTCCTTCCTCTCCTGGGCTCGTCCTCACAACCTCAGCCCAAAGAAGCCTTCAGGAAAATCACTGAAGTTGGCAGCCCAGAGTCACAGCCCAAGCTCAGTCCTCTCCGTACCTGGGGTCTCACCTGGGCAGCCCTCCAAGCTGAGAGCCACCGCTGCCTTCCATCTTGCTGACCTCCATGCCCTCCCCCCGCCAAGTAGAATACAGGTGCTAGATCCCAGTCTGAGCACAGATGCTGGATTTTCCTCTACCACTGACTTGCTGTGTGATGTTGGGCAACCCCCTCCCCTGTCTAAGTTCTCGCTCAGCTCTGTGGCCTTTTCTACCTTATATTAATGCTGGGTAACATCCAAATATGGCCAGGGGTGCTGGACACACTTGGGAGAAAAGAATAAATGGCTTGATTTGGGAGAATTCTGTTTACACAGAGGAGGGCTTTTACTACCTCACAGCCTGGCCTTAGCACCACTGAATGGAGCTGTTCGATGGATACCTGGAGGACTCTCAGAACTGTGCCCCTTTGACACAGGAGCTGCCTCTTCCCTCACCTTCTTCCAAAGAATGAGGGTCACTTTAGGGTACCCTGACTACTGCTATAGCCAGGGGCCACCAGAATCCCAACCCTGGGAAGAAGCTTTTCCCACCAGCAGATTCTTTCCTGATGCAAGACATACTTTGAGCTTTGATGAATATTTGCAAAATTAATCTCAGCCCTTCCTCCCAGGCAAGCTCCCGTGGACGGCGGAGCTAGGATCTGAAGCCAAGAATCAGTCTGTCCTAGTTACAATGACCATAGACATGACCTTATTCAACTCCCCCTTTTTCGTAGAAAACACCCAGGCCCCAAGAAGGGAAACAACTTGCCCAGGGTCACACAGCAGGTCACCGGAGCAAATGGCCAGGGTGCAATTAGCTATTGGTGCAATTCTTAGATCAGCTTGGGTGCCTGGGTTCAAATCCCTGCCTTTACAGTTTACTGGCAAACTATCAGTACTTAACCTCCTTGGACGTCTACTTCCTCACATGTAAAATGGAGATGTCTAATCTCCCAGGGTTCCACGAAATCACATGTAAAGTGCGTCCTTAGCCCAGTACCTGGACTAAAAGAAGCGCCTGGAGAACGGCCACCATAGTTATGGTTGTAAATTGCTGTTGTCATTGTCGCAGGAGGAAGCCTCAGAGAAACGTGAAGCGTGGCCGGGAAGCTGGGGTCAGGGGCTCAGGCTGGAGCCTGGGATGCGCCCAGCTGCGCTCTCCTAATGAACGCCCTCCCCGTCTCTGTCCGCAGGCTGGTGGAGTTGTCCTCCGCGGTGCCCATCAGCTCCCACTGGGGGGTGCTGTCCAAGTGCTTGGCCTACAGCAAGGCCGCATCTGACCCGTTCGTGTACTCCTTGCTGCGACACCAGTACCGCAAGAGCTGCAAGGAGATTCTGAACAGGGTCCTGCACAGGCGTTCCCTCCGCTCCTCCGGCCTCACCGGGGACTCCCACAGCCAGAACATTCTTCCGGCCTCTGAGTGAAGGACGCTGCTGCTGCTGGAGAGCTTGGAATGAGACGGCTGGTGAGAAGAGGGGGCGGGAGGGCTTGGGGCGCCTGGGCGGACTCCACCGGCCGCCCCCATCCGGCGAGCCCAGGGATTCCGTTTCCCTGGTTTCGGGGAGGGGGGGCTCCGAAGCCTGCTTCCTGGTTCCTCGAGGGCAGATGTTGAACTGTCCCTGTTTATCACCAAAGGATGACCAAGGGACATGCTGTGAGCTGGCTTTTCTCTTGGAGAAGCTCCTTTGAGCTCCTAGAGTCACCAGAGACTCCCCAAGAGTCACACCCCATCCGGTCATGACCAAGGACACACAGTGCTGGTGGCAGGTGGGGAAGCATGGCGTCCACCTGCTCACTAAGCCCTGGACGCTGGGCTCCATGCTGAAGAAAAGTGGTGACCCCCATGGGGCATCAGTCACGCTGAGAGTGAGGCTGGCAGTGGCCATTTAGCCCCACATCTGGCATGGCCACCCTTCTCCACATGTAGTGGTGGCTGCTTTAACCCAAATACCGTTCAGCTGGAACTCACTGACTTGTGCTCGGCTGGGACCCTTGGGCCCCCACGTCCAAGGGGAAAATGTTTGCCGACTAGTGTTGCCCAACTGTTGCTGACAAGTTGTCTTAGAAATGGCTATATTGGATTCAACTTTTATCCCTCTCTTCCCTCCCCCTCTGCCCCAAAGCTAACATTTGTGTGTGTAGACAATCTTAGCATGAAACTGGTTTAAATAAGCCGTTATTACTACATGTAATAATGTTCTTTGTAGTCTAACCCGAAGTCACCTTCTTCTGATTCACATGTCATAACTGTTGGAGCAAAGGAGAGGCAGGAGGACAGTGTCTGGCAGGTCCCCCACGCCGGTTTGTGACCTGAATTTGCAGGAAGCGTTTCACCTTGTCTCACACATCTTGTCCAGCGTGTTCTCTTAGGTGATTGGACAAGAACTGACCTGAGCAGGGTTTTAGCCTTGATTTTAAGGCACTGGGTTCCATTATCCTAAGGGTTCAATATCCTAGTTTCTGTAAGTCATCAACAGACAGTAGAGGCTTCCCAAGGAGATCCAGAAAGTGCCCTGTGCCCATGACGGGAGAGTGAAATTTTTATTGCAAACCGTAACTCTAAAACATATGCCAATTCACTAGCAGCCCCCATCTTGATTTAATAAAAACCAAGGTGAGTGGACCTTGAACTAAATTAAACGCTTTCTGCCCATCCATCTTTTTATTTTTATTTTTTTTACCATTTCAAATATTGTGTGAATGCTAAGAGCAGTTCTTTCTCTATCCTCCACTCTATGTGATCCCTCCAGGGTGGAAAGGATGGGAGCACAAGGCTTAGAGGGCTCATTCTCTCCTTCCTGCTCTGCAAAGCCTAACTTTGGAAACATAGAAGGGAGGACCCATTTCAATAGGGACCAACCAGGAAGAGCCTGAAGCTTTTCACTGCCAGGTGGCCCCAGTATTGAAAAACGAAGTGTGTGCATGTTTGAAAAGATGGCATCTTATTAACTTTAGCTCCTCATTTAGAAAACAAATCACTGAGCCTGGCCTACTCTTGTCTAGTTTCTAAGTTTGCATGGAGACAGACATAGCCTTTGAAGCCTTGCCACCTTCCCGTTGCAGCTGGAGGTGCGCTCACACCTGCTTGGAGGAGCCAATGGCACACACCCCTTCCCAATTCTGTGTTCTGGGACATAAGCTTGGTAGCTTGAAATCAGCTGTGATGGGCATATTTATACCAAGAAAGTCAGTAAAGGCTACAAATCGGGCCTTTTTCTCCACTGAGAGCTCATTGCTAAACGCCTACCGGCACGTCACTGCCCAGACAGGACTTTGTGTGTTACTGAAACAAAACTGCTTGGATTCAGAGCACATTTGGCCACTCAAGTTTGAATCACAACAGACATTCTTTTCTGTGGCTCTTTCCTAGCCTCAGGCAGCTGTTCACCCTTCATTGTCCCAACATCAAAAGAACCAATGAGGTCGAGGACAAGCACAGAGCCAGGAAAATAAGCACAACTGAGTCTGACCATCTCCCTTTCACGCAAACACTCCTTGGGCAGCAGAGGCGTAGTGGCCCAGTGGATGAGGTCAATTGACAGTCAAGTTCAAACCAACAAATACGTTTTCATCAATGTCAGGTTGGAGGAGTAACTGTCATCTCCTCTTCCTGCTCCCTCTGTGGAGGCAACAAGTTGTACTCCCGGAAGCAACTCGATCCCTTTCACCTCTTCTTTAGTGAAAAAATAAGACCTGTTACCTACAGTGCCACGTGTCTTGAAAAGATGCATTTCATAAATTACACTGAACCTTAGGACTGCCAAAAAAACAATAAAACCAGTTGTACTGGCATCATGGTGACAACGCCCCAGATATGCCAGTCGGCTGGGTATTTTCATTATTCTTTGAACACAGGCATCAAAACCCTAGGAGAAGTGAGAAGAAAATCGCTGCGTTGGCCATCAGCGTCAACCAACTCTGCCAGAATTACCTTTAGCCAAATGTTTATATACAGTCCATAAAATTCTCCCCAGCTTCTTTATTCCCAAGAGAATTATCTACCTCATTTGGTAATTTATCAAACGTAACATGGTAACGTGGATTTCTCAGGTAGAACACTTAGAAATGTCCAGATCAGCATCTATGTCAAGGGCCTGGGATAACTTCCTTGACGTCAGTCTAGAATAAGGCTTGATGTTGAAGGCCCGAACTTGGGTAGACAGCTGGGCTCGGTGTGAGAGCACCTTAAGAAGATGGAAACCCACATCCGGGGCTCAGTTTCTAGCCCTACCTGATCTGAACTTGTAGGTTTCAACCCCATCTGTGATGGCTTTTGCAGTCACTCTGCAACTCTAGCTTTTCTTTATGCTGCTTCTTAGAGGAGATTTCAGGGCCCTGGGAGCCACTGAGGGAAAAGTGTTGTGGCATCTCATGGTCCGCTGACCTCCCAAAGATGCTTCCCTAAGAGCCTGCCTATTTCTACCATGAAGCTGGCTGGTGGGGGACGGGAAGTTGCCTTGACTCATCTCACACCAACTGTACATTCCTTCTAGGACTCAGCTCAGACTTCTGCCGCCATGAGCAATAAACCTCTCTCCTCATGTTTGTGAAGCTAGTTTTCTTTTTCAGGATGCCCTTATTTCTGAGAGAAGATGGAAAGAATGGGCCAAGTCCAGGTCCTGGTTGCTGTCCTCTTACATACTTTGGTGTGGGTAGATGATGCCTTTGCAGGGCTGCAGTGGGACCCTCGGGGGGACCGCAGGCTGTGCATTTTTAGAATTTACCCAAATTCAACATCGACTAATTTGCCTATGATTTCAACGAGGTTATTTTATCAGGTGCCAGAAATTCCTCACATCTGCTCGTATCCTTTGGAGCACTTGCACCACAGGGGAGAGAGAAGTCCTGGATATATTTGAGGCTCCCACTACCTTTCTGGAAGGTCCACAGCGTCTGCAATGAAGCCACTGGCTCCTGAACTTTACTATCCACAAGAATCACCAAGAGACGTCGTTTAAAATTCAGATTCCTGAGCCCCTTCCCTGGAGATCCATCTAAGGAGGTCTGGCAAGGTCTAGGATTCTGCATTTTCAGACATCAGGGCCCAGGTGACTGTGGCAGGTGGACTTCAAAGTATCCTCCCTGAGGAAAAATGATCTTAGACACCTGGATAAGCTCTATGGAAAACTGACTCTTTCTAAATATCTAGGTTTCAGTCATCTTCTATGGTTCCCTAACATGCCAAACAGTTCAAGCTCCAGCTTACTCAAGGGCTGAGTCATCTTGTCCCCAGAGGGACAAAATTGATCACGCCATGAAATTTTTAAAACCTGTTTTCACGAGACTCTGGTGGAACGGGAGAAGCTGCCCACTCTACCTCCGAAGGCCTTTGCAAAACAGCCTCCTTGCTCTCTGTGGGGCTCCCGGCTGGTAAGCACGAGATGTGTTGGGTGTTGGCAGGGTGGCAGCACTCATTGGCTCAGACACTGTGTTAGAGAAAAGGGAGCCTGGCGCTCAGAGGGCCCCGGAGGGATGCTTGCTTGCGTCCTGACACAGACTCTGTCCGGGCAGCCTGGCTGGGGGAGTCGATGGCTTCTAGCCCCTTTGCTACTAACCAGAGCCCTCACCCCTGCCCCCCTTCCAACCAGCTTCAGACCCGGGGCGCCGAGCCAGCCGAGGCAGGGCCAGAGAGAGACAGTGCTGGATGCCCACCCTTGGGTGTGGGTCTTCTGTTGGTTCCCCGCTTCATCCAGCATGGCTGACCCTGCTGGGTCCCCCACGAGCAGCTCGTAATAATGACAACCTAAGAGCCGGTGTGTCCTGAGTGAAGACTAGACACCAGACACCACGCTGAGAGTTTGGGGGTAGCGTTTCCATGAATCCTCATAATAATCCTACCATGTCAGTACTATTACTCTCTCCTTTTTACAGATCGGGCAAAATCTGTAGGTCCTCGGGCAGCATGTAGAGAAATTGGAGGGGCAACACAAAATGGGTCTCCAGAAGGGTGGGCTGGTACTGACGGGAAGTCCCCAGCTTCACCCGACTCTGGGCAGTTCAAGGAGGAGCAGGTAACTTTCCATCAGCAGCAGAGAACCCTGTGCTCTCAGCTCCTGAGCTGACACCCACACCGGCCAGCTGGGCCTTGGGCCCCTCCGGTCACGGCCACCCCTGGTCTTCTCTTTCTCTGCATGTGCTTCTCGGTGTGTTCGAGGGGAAGATGCTCGGCAGCAACCTCTGTACCAGAATTTGTGGTTCACAAGTCCTTTTCAGCTACAGAGAATCTAACTGACTAAACGTTGTAGGTGTTTGCGGACTCATTGTCCAAAGAATTTTCCCGAAACTCTGGGCCAGTAGCCTTCACGAGCATTAGTACAACACAGCAGTGCCTGGCACTGAAGCTGACCTTTCCCCTTCACACAGATGCCGAGAGGTTAACATGGAGAAGCCCATGCTGACCTGGTGGCTATAGTGGGGAGAGCGTGGGGAGAGGGTGGGAGAGGCTGTCACGATACCCACCTGTCACTCCTCTGACATTTACGGAGTGCCTTCTGTGTGCCCGGCCCTGGGCTGTGTCAGACTCCGGGGGAGACCAGAGATTACAACGTGGAGGGCGGAGCTGCCCTGGAGCAGTATGCACAGTGTTGGGGGTGCAGGAGGAGGGCTGATGCACTTGGCGGGTGGGGGAGGAGTGTTCTGGAAGGTTTCCTAGAGGTGGTAGCATTGGGCCTGAACCTGCAGTGGGGAAGCGCCTATGACGAGACATGAAGGAGGTGTGAACAGCGTGCCCAGTGGGGAGTCTAATGGGGCGGGAGCTTAGCGTGTGTCCGGGAATAGGATAGGTTGGGCACCTAAGAGGCGACATGACTCCTGAGACAGAGTGGATGTGATCTGTGGTCCTGGGGAGAGCACCGAGGTCTTGAACTTGGGAGTTTCCAAATTAGAGCTCTTTTAGAAAGAGAAAACATGGGGGGAAATCCACATATATTTAGCTATTGACAAATAGAGGGAAGAAAGAAAAGAAAGAAGACGGAAGGAAGGGAGGGAGGATGGGAGAGAGGCACTAAAAGCATTGCATTTTATTTGTGGGGCGTCTACATTATACAGTGAGCGGGAAGGGGGCATGATTCACTCTTAAGAAACCAACCTCATTTGGCCAGGGCATATCCCCTGATAATACACCCGAGTGGGAATAAAGGTATGTCTTCAGTAGGGAGTGTACACGTTCCATAGTAACACAGGGTCCTCATGGGCATGGCCCATACCCTGGAGACAACAGGAAGAACCCACAGCAGAAACAACCATGTGTTTGCAAATGTTACCCTTGTCCCAAGTAACAGTTCAGCCTCCCCCGCTTCACACCCATCTCCGGGGCTTGCACAACTTACTCATGCAGTGCGTCATGTAAAAATGCATCGAGCATCGAGGGTCCGTTATGCATCTACTCAGTCGTAGCAGTGCGATAGTTTATCACGTATACCCACATTTAAGGACTTTTAAAATAGTTTAGGTTGTTGACTCCAGAGACTGTGTGTGCCCCTTGTGGAATGCGTGTGCTCTTAGGAGCGCTGACTCAGGGTGTTTCCTGTGGCCTTTCTCTTGCAGTCCTGGTGATTCTATAGTCAGTATCTTCATTACTCCCTGGCGTGGAAGAGTGGTTGCACGTGTTAAATAGAACCTAAAGTTCACGTTTCGAAGAGTCTGAAATCTGTATTTGGAGACAGGAATCCCACTGTGAATTTTGAGAGTCAGATTAGAGTCATCAAAGCCTCGGCAATAGCCCAGACTACTCACAGGAAATGTGTTTGGGGAGCGTCAGACACCATCGCAATGGACACAACTGATTGGTTGACCTGAGCCGGTCAATTTCCCAATGACCAGATCAGAGAGACAGCTCCTGCCTGGCAAAAATACCAAACACCCAGCCCCCAAGGGCTCTGTCCACCATGGCCCGGCGTTCAAGCCATTTAATACCAAATCTTTGCTTGAATTATTAGTAACCAAACCCCATGGTGTATTTGAATGCCAAGTCCCCTTGTAAGTTGAAATCATTCCAAACCTCAACAATCCTGTTTTATAGCAAGTTTGTAAACATAACCTCTTCTGGAACATTTGAGGGACATTTAAGGAGTACGGTGTCTCACCAACCCCATCAGGATTTCCCCAGGGGGAACCTTGAAAGTCCAGTGACAAATAAAGGAGGTGTCTTGCCTTACCCTACTTACCACATGGGACATTTTTATAAACACAGGGACAGGCTAGTCTTTATTTTCTTAGGCTATAGCTCGGGAGAAGGAGTTCAAACCTTTGCCATTTGGATGTGCACGTCCATTGTAGTGAGGCAGCTCCTCGGAAGACATAAATCTGTCCCTCTGCTATGGTGTTGTACTGAGCGGGTGCTAGCAGACGATTTCAGCCACCCTTATCCATCCTCCCTAATGGAGCACAGCCATCTCCCACACAGAGCTTCATCCGGCCCTGTGTCCAATGGGAGAACCACCACCTCCCTGAGGCGAGACCGGTTAGATGCTACCCTTTGAACGCCAGAAGCTCCAAGTAATGAGTGCACCCAAGTTTAATTCTTTGCATTCCTTCAGTTTTCACAGATTTCATTATTTGGGGGGTTTGTGCAAAGTGGGCTGCGGGGACTTACTTGCACTGTCCATAGCTTGGACATCCAGAGCACAGAAGGGAGTCTGCACTAAGGAAACCGAAGGTATGTGCCAGCTAGTTCAGCATTCCACATGGAAATGTACTTTATATTTGGATACTTCAAAAATACTTTTGGAAGCCAAGATTTAGAAAACCTAAAGCTATTTCATTCCCGGGGGACAGAGGGATCTGCAAATGCCTGGCTCCTGTACAATGTTCTGTTCCTAAAGTCAGACCTATAGGAAAATGGGTGGGACATCTGCGACTTTATGTTGGAGCAAATGCACCTGCCACCGTGTGCCCCCGTGACTCTGCTTCCCTCTGTGTGCCCTTGTGGGCGAATGTTCACCAAGAGCTGCATACTAAGCGTAAAACACATGAAGCAAAATGTTACCATCCTCTAGTGTTTGTTTACATGGTAGTTTTTACTTTATTTTCTCCTAATTTATTAAACAGAAGTACAGCTCTGTTAAAACACACACACACACACACACACACACACACACACATTACCAGAAGCCCTCCCCATGTGGCACTGTTACCTTTCATGCGATACACTTGCCCACAACTGTTTACTATTGCGATGGGACTCAGGACTGATGAATCCAAGGCCAATGTCGCCTGCTCTGTTTACAATGGCTTGTGTTTAGTGACTACATAGCAAATGTTGTAATAAATTTTTATGAGAGAATTATAAAATTCCTGTTATAAAATCTCATCCACACTTTGTTGACCTGGTATGAAAAAAGTTTTATTAGGCACAAGTTAATTGTCGGAAATGGTGGTTTTATAATTTCATGGTGGGACGTAAGTTTACATTTCTTTTTATCTCTCTATAGATCTTCCTATTTTGTACCTCCTTTTCTCTCCTGCTCCCACTGCCCCAGACACTCCTGACTGTCACACAGCCTCCTAGGGTTAGGTGTTCATCCTTTGGGACCATTTCTTTACTACCCAGGCCCCCCAGCAGTCACCCCTCCCATACACACCTGCCCAGGGACTGACTGGCATGGCCCCCACCCTCCTAAATACCAGGCAACCTTTGCCACTTTTGACCCAGTTCCTCAGGCTTTGCTAGATGACTAATTGCTGCTCAAATCCCAGAGAGAGAGCAGGAAGGGCCTCAGAAGAGAAGTCCCATATTTGTTGACTGCTGCAGTGTGTTGGGCCCCGTGCTAGGGACCTGCCACACACTGCATGTGCGTGTCCCCCCAGAATTCATATGTTGAGACCTAATCCTCAGTCTGATGATGTTAGGAGGTCATGAGGGTGGAGCCCTCATGAATGGGATTAGTGCCTTTATGAAAGAGGCCCTGGGAGCTCCCTTGTCCCTCAGGCACTGAGGGACACAGCGAGAAGACAGTCTGAACCAGAGAAGCAGGCTCTCACTAGACACTGAATCTGCAGGTGCCTTGATCTTGGACTTCCCAGCCTCCAGAACTATGAGAAATAAAGTTCTGTCATTTGTAAGCCATCCAGTCTATGGTACTTTTGTTATAGCAGCCCGAATGGACTCAGCCACAGTTCCTCACTGAAGAGTTCCAGAGGTGGCACTCTCATTTAGCAGCTGCAGAGACTGAGCTCAGAGAGGTTAAATATCCAGCCCAGGATCACACAGCTAGTAAGTGGGGCATGGAGGTTTGAACCAGGTGGCTGATGTTAAACTCCTGTTTTCACTAAATCCATGAAGATGTCTCCAAAACGTAGGGATGATTCAGCAAAACCTCTCTTTTTACAGTTGGGGAAACTGAGGCATGGAGGAAGAAATTACTTCCCAACATCAGACATTAGACCTCAAGTGTCCTATGATCTTAGGCAAGCAGCACAGAAACTCACATTTAGAAACTCTCAATCAAAGTTCCAACATTACCTTTGTCCTGGGGTCCACTGTGCCCCAGCTGCTGCTTCTTTAGAATGTAACCTCCTACCTAACCAAAGAATTAACTTGTAAAATTAATATCTTCATTCAAGCAATGTCTAAGAGCCAGAGCCCATGTGATGAAATACCAGCTTTGCACTAATTTACTGTGTGACCTAGAACAGATGACTTAACCTCTCTGTGCCTCTGTTTCTTCATACGTAAACTAGTGATAACAGTAATACCTGCCTTGCAGTCCTGTGGAGTCATCGTGTTCTAAGTGCTTAGAATGGTACCTGACACAGGATTAACAGTTCAGTCAACATTGGAGGCTAATATTGGACTTATCTTTCCAGATATCATCCTGTCCCTGTGAAAGGGGATCTTGGACTCACCTGGGAGGAATTCCTAGGAAAGGCAGGCATGAGGGAGACATCGTGGGTGAGGGGGCTAGGCCAGGACCCCTTTATCTTATCCCACTCCCCCACACCCCCCGTGCCCACAACACTGCAGCTTTATCCATTTCTGAGCAGATTTGCATGGCAGTCTCAAGCTTGACACTCAGTCCAGGGATTTTAGCAGGAAGACCCAGACATGATGCAGCAGGTGCTGCGTGGTGCTTGGCCTCCCCAACAGCCCCTCAGGACCCACAGTCCCTGTCCCCACCTCACTGGGCCTACTGAGGCCTCGAGAATGACCGTGATGCATGACGCATCACTGCCCTGCGTGTGCCTGAGGTGGGCTCTGGAGACATGCTCTTGAGTGGGGTCCAGGCCACTGCTCTGATCGGGCTGAGCTGACACCCAGCTGCGTGGAGGAGGGCTGGAGTGCCCTCAGGGGAGTTGCGTGTGGGTCACAGCCCAGCCCCCAGGAGAACAGGGAAGAAAGCGGAGGCTGTACCTGGGAATGGGATGCCCAGGCCAACAGGGGCTCCCTTTGCTACAAGGGGACATCTCCAAGGTCAGCCCCAGGAGAAAAGACCCTCCTGAAGCCTAAGGGTATGAAGAGTCGGTCTCCTGAGCGCCCACTGTGTTCCAGATGCCCCACTAAATACTTCCAAAGCATCACCTCATTCAATCCCCCAATACTCCTGTGAGGCTCGTATTATTCTTACCCGCATCTTACAGCTGAGGAACTGTGATGGTTAATTTCATGTGCCAACTTGACTGGATCACGGGATGCCAGATATTTGGCTAAACATTATTTGTTTTTTTTTTTTTTTGCGGTACGCGGGCCTCTCACTGTTGTGGCCTCTCCCGTTGTGGAGCACAGGCTCCGGACGCGCAGGCTCAGCGGCCACGGCTCACGGGCCCAGCCGCTCCGCAGCATGTGGGATCTTCCCGGACCTGGGCACGAACCCGTGTCCCCTGCATCGGCAGGCGGACTCTCAACCACTGCGCCACCAGGGAAGCCCTAAACATTATTTCTGGGTGTGTCTGTGAGAGTGTTTCTGGATGAAATTAACATTTGAATAGGTGGGCTCAGTAAATGGGTTTACCCTCCCCAATGTGGACGGCATCATCCAATTTGCTGAGGGCCTGAACAGATCAAAAAGGAGGAAGGAGGAACTTGCCCCTTCCTGCCTGATTGCTTGAGCTGAGACATCAACCTTCTCCTGCCCTCAGTTCCCCTGGTTCTCAGGACTCTGGACTTGGACTGAATTACACCACCGTCCTTCCTGCTTGCAGACAGCACATCGTGGGGGCTTTCAACCTCCATAATTGCATGAGCCGATTCCTTATGATGTTCCCTTATACACATACAAAGATATGTGCATGGTTCTGTTTCTCTAGAGAATCCAGACTGTGTGGATTCAACCAGTAGGGATGGAGCAGCTCATCTGAGGTCACACGGCTGCTCCATGAAGAGCCAGCTCCAACTCTCTCACTCCCACTGCCTCTCACTTCTGCAGGGACCCCATAGTAAGGCTGGGAAGCGGTGTCCAGGGAAGCATTGTTTCCCCGTATCAATATCCCCACGGCGATTTACTGTGTCCCTCTGCTGACTTCCAACAAGAGTTAAAAATGAATATTTAGCAGATGGTGGCTTTTTCTCACAATGGTCTGTGAATGCCACTGTGGGCAGTGCTGATAATGCCCATGGAAATGAAAAAAATGAATAAAAATGAATATTTACAAGAGTCACATTTCATCCTGGCCTCTAACTTATTTGGTTTGACCTTGTACAAAACTTTTTACTCTTTCAGCTCTAAATTTTTCATCTTAAAAATAAAGTTATGGTGTAAGTTTAGACATATGTCAGTGGAAAAGAATTGAGAGTCCAGAGATAGATCCACACACACATGGTCAATTGACTCCAACATAGGTGCTAAGGCAAGTCAGCAGGGAAAGGATGTTCTCTTCATCAAATAGTGCTCAGAGATCGGGACATTCACATGCAGAAAGAAATAATAAACCTTGACCCATACATCATCTGGTGCACCAAGTTTAACTTGAAATGTATCATCAACCCAAATGTAAAGACTAAAAATATGTTAATAAAACTCCCAGAAGAAAACATAGGAGAAAATCTTTGCAACTCTGGGGCAGGCAAAGATATCTTTGATAGAATGCAAAAGGTATGACCATAAAATAAAAAACTGATGAATGGTCCACATCAAAATTTTAACACACTACTCTTGAAAATACCATGAAGAAAAATGAAGATGAGCTACAGAATGCGAAAAACATTTGCAATATATGTGTCTAGCAAAAGAATTGTATCCAGGGCTTCCCTGGTGGCGCAGTGGTTGAGAGTCCACCTGCTGATGCAGGGGACACGGGTTCGTGCCCCAGTCCAGGAAGATCCCACATGCCATGGAGCGGCTGGGCCCGTGAGCCATGAACACTGAGCCTGCACATCTGGAGCCCGTGCTCTGCAACGGGAGAGGCCACAACAGTGAGAGGCCCGCGTACTGCAAAAAAAAAAAAAATTGTATCCAAACTAAATAAGAAGACAACCCAATAAAAAGAGGCAAAAGATTTAGAAAGACTCCTCCAAAGAACATTCACTCATGACCCACACACACAAAAAGATGTTTAACATTATTAGCCATCAGGACAGTGCAAATTAAAACCATGATGAGATGCCAGCACACAGGGAATGGCTGGAATTAAAGACTGAGAATACCAAGTATTGTGAAGAATGGAAAACAACTGGGACTCCCATACATCGTTGGTGGGAATGCAAAATGATGGAAAACAGTTTGGCAGTTTTTTATAAAGGTAAACATACACTTATCATATAACCCAGCAATTCCATGCCTAGGTTTTTTCCTAGGAGAAATGAAAACACATGTCTACAGAAAGACTTGTATAGCAATGTTTTTAGTAACTTTATTTGTGATAATCCAAAACTCAACACAACCCACACATCCATCAACAGGTGGAAAAACGATTGGGGTATATTCATGTATGTGAAATGATTTATTAAAAACAGACAAAACTAAGCTGGAGGAATCAGGCTCCCCAACTTCAGACTATGCTACAAAGCTACAGTAATCAAGACAGTATGGTACTGGCACAAAAACAGAAACATAGATTCATGGTAGAGGATAGAAAGCCCAGAGATAAACCCACGCACCGATGGTCACCTAATCTATGATAAAGGAGGCAAGAATATACAATGGAGAAAAGATAGCCTCTTCAATAAGTGGTACTGGGAAAACTGGACAGCTACATGTAAAAGAATGAAATTAGAACACTACTTAACACCATACACAAAAGTAAGCTCAAAATGGATTAAAGACCTAAATGTAAGACTGAACTCTATAAAACTCTTAGAGGAAAACATAGGAAAAACACTCTTTGATATAAATCACAGCAAGATCTTTTTTTGACCAACCTTCTAGAGTAATGAAAATAAAGACAAAAATAAGCAAATGGGACCTAATTAAGTTTAAAAGCTTAGGTTTAAACTTTTTTTAAGTTTAAAATCTTTTGCACAGCAAAGGAAACCATTAACAAGATGAAAAGATGACCCTTAGAATGGGAAATATATTTGCAAACAAAGCAAAGGACAAAGGATTAATCTCCAAAATATACAAACAGCTCATGCAGCTCAATATTAAAAAAGCAAACAACCCAATCCAAAAATGGGCAGAAGGCCTAAAAGACATTTCTCCAAAGAAGACGTACAGATGGCCAACATACACATAAAAAGATGCTCAACATCACTAATCATTAGAGAAATACAAATCAAAACTGCAATGAGGTATCACCTCTCACCAGTCAGAATGGCCATCATCAAAAAATTCTACAAACAATAAATGCTGGAGAGGGTGTGGGGAAAAGGGAACCCTCTTGCACTGTTGGTGGGAATGTAAATTGATACAGCCACTATGGATAACAGTATGGAGGTTCCTTAAAAAGCTAAAAATAGAATTACCATATGACCCAGCAATCCCACTACTGGGCATATACCCTGAGAAAACCATGATTCAAAAAGTCACATATACCCCAGTATTTATTGCAGCACTATTTACAATAGCCAGTAGCCAGGACATGGAAACAACCTAAAAGTCCATTGACAGATGAATGGATAGAGAAGATGTGGTATATATATATAATGGAATATTACTCATCCATAAAAAGGAACAAAACTGGGTCATTTGTAGAGATGTGGATGGACCTAGAGTCTGTCATACAGAGTGAAGTAAGTCAGAAAGAGAAAAGCAAATATCATATATTAACACATATATGAGGAATCTAGAAAAATGGTAGAGATGAACCTATTTGCAGGGCAGGAATAGAGACACAGACGTAGAAAACGGACATGTGGACGTGGGGTGGGGGGGGAAGTGGAGGGTGGGATGAATTGGGAGATTAGGTTTGACATATATACATTACCATGTGTAAAATAGATAGCTAGTGGCAACCTGCTCTATAGCAGAGGGAGCTCAGCTCAGTGCTCTGTGATGACCTGGATGGGTGGGATGGGGGTGGAGGGAGGTCCAAGAAGGAGGGGACATATGTACACATATATCTGATTCATTTCCTTGTACAGCAGAAACTAACACAACATTGTAAAGCAATTATACTCTAAAAAAAAAACAAACACAAAACTAGTCTATAGTGACAAAAAGTAGATCAATGGTTACTTGGGTTTGGGGTAGTGGACATTATAAAGAGACACAAAGGATGTTTTGTGATAGAATGATAGAAATACACAGTGATACACAGTGATAGAAATACTGTGTATTTAATTGTAGTGATGACTGGTTACTCGAGTACATTGTCAGAGCTAGGCAAACTGCACACTTCTAATGGGTGCATTTTACATAACAACGTGAATATAATTAACATGGCTGAACTGTGCGCTTAATACGGTTAATACGGTAACGCTTATGTTATTTGTTTTTAGCCACGATTTTTAAACAATTAGCACACGTAAAACAATGGGTGCATTTTACTGTATGTAAATTAAAGCTGAATAAGGTTGATTTAACAATTAAAGCTATATATCTCTAAGATCTCTTCTAGCTCCCGGAAATCTTGACAAATTCTCAAAATTATCTTCTCTCACCATTATCGAAAATTCTTCACTTCTCCATACTGCTCAAAATTTTCCTAATAGGATGACATTCATCTTAAGATAAATTTAGAGGTGGAGTCTTTAAACTTTTATGTGCCATGGACTCTCTGGCAGCCCGTGAACCCTATGGGCTCCTCTAAATAACATTTTTTAAAAGAATGAATACATAAGATTTTGAAAGAAAACAATCGTATTAAAAATGTAGTTGCCAGGGCTTCCCTGGTGGCGCAGTGGTTGAGAGTCCGCCTGCCGATGCAGGGGATACGGGTTCGTGCCCCGGTCCGGGAAGATGCCACATGCCGCGGAGCGGCTGGGCCCGTGAGCCACGGCGGCTGAGCCTGCGCGTCCGGAGCCTGTGCTCCGCAACGGGAGAGGCCACAACAGTGAGAGGCCTGCGTACCGCAAAAAAAAAAAAACAAAACAAAAAACAAAAACAAAAAAAAAATGTAGTTGCCAAAATATTTTTTACATATGTTTGCAGTATAGTGGTATATGTGCTTTGTTATCAACACATTAAATAACAAGGAATAGTGACAATCTCAGAATTTACCATCATTTCAAAAGATGAGCCTAAATAAGATTTCGAGTGCCTGTAGCAACTGTAAAGTGATGTGAAGTTACCTGTGACCTCCACTGGTGACAGTTATAGGCTAACACCCCTATGTTCTCCTCCTCATTCATAATTAAAGTTAATGCTAAATGTTTTAGTGAAAACGAGGACCACATTTTCCACCAAATTCATGGACTAAATTTGGTCTGTGGAACGCAGAGAATCCCTAGTTTAGTGTGTGATTTTGTCATTCGCACCTTGATGTGAAAGCAGCTTTTGACAGCCTCCTTTTGATTAACCCTGAGATTATCCCCTCACCCACAGGAAGCTGAGAAGGGAGCCTGGAGCACAGGGAGGATGGAGGAAGGAGGTACTGAGAGCTCACGGAGCTGGATGTAAATGGTGGCGGGTGGCCAACAAAGGCATGGGGAGGGTCTATCTTGAAGTTTCGTGATGGGCTGGTTTAACCTCTCTCCTCCTTTATTTATTTATTTTTTTTTTACATCTTTATTGGAGTATAATTGCTTTACAATGGTGTGTTAGTTTCTGCTTTATAACAAAGTGAATCAGTTATACATATACATATGTTCCCATATCTCTTCCCTCTTGCGTCTCCCTCCCTCCCACCCTCCCTATCCCACCCCTCTAGGTGGTCACAAAGCACCGAGCTGATCTCCCTGTGCTATGCGGCTGCTTCCCACTAGCTATCTACCTTACGTTGTTTGATAGTGTATATATATATATGTCCCTGCCACTCTCTCGCTTTGTCACAGCTTACCCTTCCCCCTCCCCATATCCTCAAGTCCATTCTCTACTAGGCCTGTGTCTTTATTCCTGTCTTACCCCTGGGTTCTTCATGACATTTCAGAAATGTGGTGCAAGGAGGAGCACCTCGTGGGTTCCCCCGGTCTGGAGAGCCCGGCTCCCACAGAAACTGGCAAGAGCTGGAGGAAGGATGAGTTGGCAGTTAGGGGTGGCGTGAGCTCCTGTCCAGACTCTCCTGGAGGCAGGCTGGACGCAGGGCAGACCCTCCCTCCCGCCCCTCATGCAACCCTGGCGCCCCCAGCGGGCTGCGCAGTGATGGCAGGGCGGGGTCCATCCCCAGAGCCCACGCCACAGCTGCCCCGCTGGCTCTCACTGCCTCGAAGGTAGCTTCCACCCAGGGCTCTTGGCTTTGCCTTCAAGGTGCTTTGATTTCTGCAATGAAAAATTCCCCGAGGCAAAGAAACAGAAAGGAGTGGTTATCTGCTGAAATTCCTCACAGATTTACCCACGACTGAGGCCCAGAGAGGGGAGGGCACCCGGCTTGGGTCCCCAGGAAGCAGGTGGAGGGGCTGAGACCCGCATCCGGTCCAGGTTCGCTGGCTCTCTTCTCCCCTGAGACATACGGATGTGAAGGAAGGGCAGCGTCGTGGGCAGCGCCCGGCTAGCCCGCCTGTGGACACACAGGTGGTCAGAGGCAGGGTGGGCCTCAGAGATCATCAAGCATCTTTATAGAGGAGAGAAATGTGTTCCAGAGAAGGGAGGAGGCTCCTACCAGCAGCTGGAAGTGACAAAACGGTACTTTGGTCCTAGTTTAGCGGTTCCCAAGCCTGACCAGGCACCAGAATCACCTGGAGCCATCATTCCAAACACGACTTCGGGGACCAGTCCCAAAGCCACACATCAGAACCTCTGTCGAAGGGCCCGACGTCTGCACTGTCACTGAGCAACCCAGGCAGCTCCAGTGTGTGACCAGGCTTGAGGACCATGGCACTGAGCCATTCCCAAGTGTGCCCTGGAAGGGGCTGGGGTGGGACCTCTGACCCCTGCCCTGGGCTCTAGCCGTGGGCAGACGGGAGGGAAGAGGGCAAGGAGAGTGTTCTCCCCTTGGGGAGGAAGAACGGACCTCAAATAGGTGCTGGTTCAAGAAAAAGCTTAAGCCTTGAGCCAACCCTTCCTTTGCGTTGGGTAAATCTAGACCTGAGGGGTTGGGTGCAGGGAGGTGGGGGGAGGGGGACTTCATTGGGTACAGCATCATTTTAATTCTCCGATTCTCTCCATTAGATCCAAAGAAGGACAGAGGCTGCATCTTACTCATTTCTGTACCCCAAGTGCTCAGCCCAGAGACAGGTACACAGCAGGCACTAAATAAATGCTCCTGAATTCCCATTATTAGCTATGCTGCGTGAGTGGCGCTTTCACGATAGAGTTTTCTGCCCCCTCTTGAGTTTCCACAGACACTGGGAGTTGCTGAGAATGCTGTATTCCAAGTCAAAATATTCATTATGACACACGCTGTGTGCAAATTTCCACAGACCCATTCATTACCCCATAATGTGCTTGGGGAGGAAAACAAACCGCTCTTAGAAAGGCAGCTGTGCAGCAGCTGAGGTGAGAGCTCTGTCGCCACACTCAGTGGCCTTTCCAGGGCGCATCTCTGTTGACCGTGACCAAAAGGGCCTCTGGACCTGGGAGCATTGGACAGTGGATCTTCATCCAGGCAAGATCCAGTCACGCATCTCAGGCAAGGTCAAGAAGCCCGAGGACCCCAGGGACGAAACCCACTCCCTGGCCCCTGACATGTGCTAATTGCAGCACGTTTATTTGCAACGCTGGGGACCCTTTCAGTCATGGGAGCAACACAGAAATTCCTCTGTTTGACATTTTCTCTGTTTATCTCATTAAAAAAATAGCTGCACGGTGCAGAAGTTTGCTCCTGGTCTCATTAGCTGTCTCCTCATAATTGCAGGTTTTTAAGCAAACTCCAGGCAGAGCCTCTGATGGAAATTAAACTCAAAGAGAAAGAGAACGAGAAAAATGCGTAGGAGCTGGATAATTGCATGCCTGTGTCTCTAGCGGTGAGCTCAGGCAAACAGAGCAGCAGATGGGGTCTAAGCTGAAGGAAATATGGAAATGAAGCCCAACTCAGACAAATGGTAAAATCAAAGCAAGCCCTGAGAACACTTCTGGACAAGCCTCTAGCTCTCTAGCTAGTGTTTGCTCGGTGACGTTACCTGGCAGTTGGCTCTGACATTTCCCCCCCACCCCTGACCGTACTCCCTGGACCTCCTCTCTCTCTTGGCCAGGGAGGGTTCCAGCACCTGCTCCAAGGGCTGCAGGTCACTGGACACCAGCCAGGGCACAGCTGGCCTGCACCTTCCCTCCCAGCCTCTCCCGCCAACTGCACTCACTTCCATCCAGCCAGCTGCAAGCCTACTACGCAGGGCGTTCGAGGGCTCTTTACTCTCACCAAGCAGGTGCTAGATTTTTTTTTAACCTGGTGTCCTCCTCAGCTCATCCTCCAGCGTGGGCGGGAGGAGAAGTCATTGGCTCTGGAATCAGAATGACCTGGTATGGAATCCATTCATTGCCATCTTTTGTGACCGTTAACCTCTCAGAGCCGCCATCATTAAAATGGTGATAATAGGGCTTCCTTGGTGGCACAGTGGTTGAGAGTCCGCCTGCCGATGCAGGGGACATGGGTTCGTACCCCGGTCTGGGAAGATCCCACATGCCGCAGAGCAGCTGGGCCTGTGAGCCATGGCCACTGAGCCTGTGTGTCCAGAGCCTCTGCTCCGCAACGGGAGAGGCCACAACAGTGAGAGGCCCGCGTACTGCAAAAAAAAAAAAAAAAAAAAA
>NW_020173770.1:6336188-6485313 GCF_003031525.2 Neophocaena asiaeorientalis asiaeorientalis | reverse complement strand
AAAAAAAAAAAAAAAAAAAAAAAGTGGTGATAATAACACCCAAACTGTTAGAAGGATTAAATGAGCTGTCTCTGGAAAGCGCTGGCATGCAGTAAGTACTCCATGTATGTTAGTTCCCTACTCAGTCTCCAATTTCTAAGAAATCCGTAATGTCCTCTGGAGTGAAGGACAGACCATTCGGGGGTTTTGGAATTGCTAGCTTTTCAGGGCAGCCTCTCTGGAAGAGACAGTATGGCTCAGTGAGAGGAGCCCTGTGGGTTTGCGTCTCCTGTGACCCTTGGCCGTAGTCCCCATCCTTTTGGGTCTCCACCTCCCTGGTGCCATCAAGGATGTGGCGAGCCTGTCCCAGGCCCGCCCTGCTCAGCTGACAAGGTTGTGGTGAGTTCTGGGTGGCTAAGGTGTGAGAACAAGCTCTGGAAACTGGTAAAAAAGGAACTTTTACTCCAACCCAAATGGGTAGCTTATGGGAACGGGCAGCTCTGGAAACCCACAGAGGAAAAGAATTCTCAAGGACTTTTATTGGAGGCACCGTGTGGGCTGGTAGCACAACTTTGGTGCAGCTGGTGCCATGGAAAGAGCCACAGCTTTGGAGCCTGAAGCATCTCGCTGACCTGTACCTGCTGTGAGGCTCCAGGCCGATTCTTTACCTGACAGTGGGAAATGGGAAATGTATAATGGATGTAAATGCTCTTTATAAACTGTAAAGCGCAGATCCACCTGTTAGTTTTTTGTAATTCTTCACTCTAGCCCCAAGGATGCCCAGCTCAACATTATGTTCTGGTTGGTACTTAGTGTAAAATAGATAGTTAGTGGGAACCTGCTGTATAGCAGAGGGAGCTCAGCTCAGTTCTCTGTGATGACCTAGATGGGTGGGATGGGGGTGGAGGGAGGTCCAAGAGGGAGGGGATATATGTATACATACAGCTGATTCACTTCCTTGTACAACAGAAACTAACACAACATTGTAAAGCAATTATACTCAAAAAAAGAAAAAAAAATCCTCGTAGAAGCGAATATACCCAGACCCTCCCTGAAAGCACATCTATGTGCAAGCAGCCTTTGAAGCAAGTAGCCTTAACAAGACGATATTTAATGCAAATTGGGGTCTGTAGAATAATGGCTCCCTAAAGATAATCCCCAGAGCCTGTGAATATGTTATGTTACCTTAAGTGGCAAAATGGACTTTGCAGATATAATTGAGTTAGGGATCTTAAGACAGGAATATTATCCTGGATTACCTAAGTGGGCTTAATGTAATCACAGGGTCCTTAAAAGAAGCAAGACAGAAACAGGGCAGTCAAGGAAGGAGATGTGACGATCGGAGCGGGGGTCAGAGCCAGAGAGAGACTGAAGATGCTGTGCTGCTGGCTTTGAGGTGGAAGAAGGAGCTCAGGGATGCAGGCAGCCTCTGGAAGCTGGAAATGGTAAGTGGATTCTCCCCTAGAGCATCCAGAAGGAACGCAGACCTGATATCTTGATTTTAGCCCATTGAGACTCGTTTTGGACTTCAGAACAATAGAGCTGAAAGGTAATAAATCTGTGTTGCTTTAAGGCACCCAATTTGTGTAACTTGTTACAGCAGCAAAAGGAAACGAATACACAGATAAATGGAAACTTCTGCAACTTGCATACAAAAATCCCAAAGCCCAGGCACAAAAAGGGAGAAACCTGGTTCAGCAGACACACTGTGGAACAGAGCCTAATGACTAAATGTCAGTGATGTGGCCCTGGTCACAATGGCAGCTTCAGTGTTGAGGCTCTGTTTGTTTGTTTGTTTTTAAAGAAGTAGAGTAACTGGAATGAGAGAGAGGATGTTTTACATTCACTAAGGTCACTGGTCACACAGAAACAATGGGTTCAGTTCAGGGCAAAACAATTCCAGGAGGGCATTACAAACTAGTTCATCTCCTAAGCGTGAGAGAGAGCAGGAACTCTCATACTTTACTGGTGGAGAGCAAACTGGTACCACTACATTGGATGGCAATCTGGCAATGTGTATTACAAATTTTAATGCGCGTATCTTTCAATCTAGCAATTGCATGGCTCTAAATCTATCACACAGATACCTGTACAAAGAGGTATATGCAATGCAAGGATATTCATGATTGTTTTGTCTGTAGTAGCAAAAGATCGGAAACTACCTCGTGTCCATCAGCAGGGGACTAGTTTAATGAAATATGGTTTTTATGAAACTGCCTATGTTGCTTTTAAAAGAATCAGGTGCCGCTTTAAATACTGACGTGGAATCATCTCCAAAATTTATTACTAGGCTTAAGAAAAGCAAGGTGCAGAATAGCGTATGTAATATTTTTGTCTAAAAGAATGTGTATACTTTGCAAATGCATAATTTCTCTTGAAAAGATAGGAAGTGGTAAAGTGATTATCTCTGGGGGGAGGATTCCAGAGCCTGGAGGTATGGCAGATAAGGTTTGATTTGCCCTTCATCTCACTTTTACACTTTCTCCTCCCATGTGCCTGCATTACATATTAAAGAAAAGGAAGATAAAAGGGAAGGAAACAGAAGTCCCTGAAACCAGCTCATGGGTGTGGCTGTTAAAAGAACTGGAATGTTTACTCTGTGCAGAGGGCAAGGCTGAACCAATGGAGAAGGTTTGGTCTTTGAAAGAAGGAAGAATTTTCCAGCCATCGGAGCCACCTGAAGGAGAACCGGGCTGCCCCCGTGAGGAGTGAGTTCTCTGTGGCTATTGGGCTGCGTGAATCTTTCTTGCGGGGCCACAGCGGGGTCTCAAGTTTTGGAGGACTTAGTATAGTGCGGGAAGTTTCACCCCAGCTCCATATTATTATTATCTTTTAATAATAAAAAGGATCCTTTAAATGTAAATTGTACCATAATTCATCAAAATACTTTATAATAGTTAACTGCCTCTTAAATATAATCTTATACACGATGCTTCTGGAGTTGAAAGTAAGTGGATGCAATCTGTTTAACATTATCTATTTAGAACATGGTAATAGAAGTGGAAAAAATTAACAGTCTCCTATGAAGTCTTCTAAGAAAGGAAATCATAACAAGTTTCTGATCAGATAAATGCCATTCCGTTATTAAAATGGGTTAAAAAGAAGTATAAATAGATTTGAATAGGCATGTCAGTTTCCTGGGTTTTGCCCTTCTCTACAAACTTGACTCTTTAATAGAGTTAAAACTGTATTCTTGTTTTCTGTCATAAGCAAAAAATTCCCAGCTCAGAAGTGACCTTAATGTCTTGGTGAAACATACTTCTTCACCTTCTGATGGTCACTTGGTGCTCCAATCTCTAGTATATCTGCTGTCTCACCTTTGCTAATCTTCTCAGGCATCTCCGTTAGGAGGACAAGTGTGATGAATCACCGTTCCAGCCACGGCGTCTGTCTTAACTCTCCAAATTGTGAGGAGCTGCCACCACAGGTTGCCATAGGAACATAGCCTTTGTGATTCGGTAGATGGACCACTCTTAGGCACTGTCCACCTGGCACCTGGTACAGCCAATTATTCTTCCCACAATTCTATTGCTGGGCTGTCCCGATCCATTACACTCCATGAGCACTTGATGAATGAGTTTCCAACATATCCAGGCAAAGGGAGATTATTTAAAATCACTTCATGCTCTTCCTTATAAATTCAGAGCTGATTAGGGGCACTGTAGCCACATCCCTTAAGCACTCCTAGGCCTCTCGTCTGACTTGGGCAGCCCTGGGCCACCAGACACTTACTGATCTGGAGGTGACAGAGCCTTTCCCATTGCAGGACTTGGGGCATTTTGACCTTCTTTCGATAAAAATGGATTGCTAGGGTTTGGCATTGGGCTCAGGTATCTGCCTCTCTTGGCAAATGTTATCCAAATATCATTTAAATGATTCACAAGCCAACTTCTTCCTCCATTCAACATGCTTATTGATATTTCCGAAGCTTTTGGACCCCAGCCCAGGTCCTATGGAAAAATACTCCCGCTTATATTCATCCAACTAAACATGAACCAGTCTCATCACGCATGTCATGATATCCTCGCCTTCAGGAGAACCATACGGTCGCCTTTTTCCAAAAATGTGTCCAACTCTAGAGCAAGGGATGATGAAGGGCTTACCTCCACCCATCCAAATCCGAAATGATATTTTGAAATTTTCTCCTCCCCAGATATCCATGCCACTGTCACATTGTCCAAGTTCAATGAAATAGTTTCTCTTCATGGCAAACGATCCTCCAGCAATGGTAGGTGACTATTGGTGTAGTAGCTCCCTCCAGGCCTCTGAGCTTGGAAAAGGGAGCACGACCCCATCTGAAATGCAGCCCGCAGTTGAATCCCCCTCACAACACGGGAGGAGCTATAGGCGAGGGTCAGCACTGGTGGTGCTGGTCACCAGGCATCCTACCGTCCACTAGTCCTCCTGGATGACGGCCAGCAAGGAGCCGGCCACGTCACAGCCGCTCTGATGATTCTGCCTCAAATCAATCTCCCACGCTTTGTATTTTTTATTACTTTAACTTTTCCAAGGAGGTAGTTTTGGACACATTCATCCAGTTCTCCTTTCAAATCACCGTGCACGAGCATGACGTCCTGAAGAAGCCAGGCAGGCGTGTGGTCTAGGAGGCTGTGAACAGGCCAGAGCCAGGCACACAAGCCTTCACTGGAGAAACAAAAGGCAACAGCAGCCACCGGCAAATCCACTGAGTCAGACTTGTCTGGACATGTGCTGCGTTCCTCGTATCGGCTACATCTCTGTGGCAGCCAAGCCCTGACTCAGAAGCATATTGAAGGCATGTTTCTGATACCGCAGGTCTCTCAATGCCTGATCACTTTCATTAAAAATCATACCCAGGGCTTCCCTGGTGGCACAGCGGTTGAGAATCTGCCTGCTGATGCAGGGGACACAGGTTCGAGCCCTGGTCTGGGAAGATCCCACATGCCGCGGAGCAACTAGGCCTGTGAGCCACAACTACTGAGCCTGCGCGTCTGGAGCCTGTGCTCTGCAACAAGAGAGGCCGCGATAGTGAGAGGCCCGTGCACCGCGATGAAGAGTGGCCCCCGCTTGCCACAACTAGAGATAGCCCTGGCACGGAAACGAAGACCCAACGCAGCAAAAATAAATAAATTGATTAATAAACTCCTACCCCCAACATCTTCTTTAAAAAAAAAAAATCATACCCAATGCAGAAGAGAATTTCACATTATCTTTTTCTGGATCTTCAATGTGGTTATCTCTCACATCGTCAATGTTGTTTGCTTTGAACTGTGATTCTAATACTCCACTTGGACCTCGAGTGAAACAGGGATAGAATTTGGGGAGGAAACGGTCCATGGAGCCCAGACACCTTGATGAGCACATTCTTAAGTGGCTGTCAGTTCACTGAAGTTGAAATAAACAAAAAGCAAAACTGTCCAGTTCCCAGGTGTAAAAGAACACATCCACAACAGAAATATCGCACGGTGACACTTCCCACTGTAGACCCAGCATAGCTGCAGGGCTGCACTTCCCACTGTAGACCCGGCCTAGCTGCAGGGCTGCTTTCAACTTCCTGGAGCAGGTGCTGGAGCCATAAGCTGGTGCTGGAGGCTGGGTGTGAACTGGCGTGAGAGTGAGAAACTCTGGGGATGCAGTCGTGGGTTGGGGGCCACACTTCCGGAGCTTGACCTCCAGGACCCTGGCTCCATACTGGAACCATGTGGGGGACTTTTACATCTCACTGATGCCTCCCCCTCCCCCCGAGACCAACTGAATCAGAATCAGGAGTCTGGGCTCCATTCTGGCCTCATCTACTCCTGTCCCACAGCGAGCTCAGAGTGACCGTCTAAAACATCAATCTGATCATCCCACAACCCCCTCCCGAAACTTCCAGTGGTTTCTTACTGTACTCAGGACAAAAATCATGTCCTTGGCAAGGCCTGAAGTCCCTCCGAGTTCTGTTCTCCACCGGTCTGGCCCTCTCACTCACTCACAAGGACGCAGTCCAGCTACTCACCACCGTGAACTTACCAGAAGCACCACTGACACATTTACTGTGCTTCTCGACTGCCCCTAGTTATTATGTTTCACTTTGATTAAAAACACAGGTGCACATATTCCTTATTTCAGGTGTTCTCTAGGGGCAGAGGCAGCCAATTATCCCATTACAGAAATCATGTACCTGGAATAATAATTATGCCTCAGAGGAATCCAATTGCATCACTTGAATAAAGTCAAAGTATTTAGATTGCTCTTAAGGAAATCAGGCATGCACAAGAATGACTGACTTGTTATCAGGGGAGATACTAGCTCTGCGTGGAGATTCTACCAACTGAGATCAAGAGCACGGGGGTGGGAATGATGGATCCCTTGGAAATATGTTGACTCTGAGATGCCATGGGGGACTCTGGTGGGGAAGTTCAGTGCACGGTTAGTTGGATGATTTTGAAGAAGGAGGGAGAGTTCTAGGATGGAGACAAAGTTGGGGAAGCACCAAGATTTAGGAGGTAGGGGCTTCCCTGGTGGTGCAGTGGTTGAGAGTCTGCCTGTCAATGTAGGGGACACGGGTTCGAGCCCTGGTCTGGGAAGATCCCACATGCCGTGGAGCAACTAGGCCCGTGAGCCACAGCTGCTGAGCCTGCGCGTCTGGAGCCTGTGCTCCGCAACAAGAGAGGCCACAACAGTGAGAGGCCTGCGCGCCGCAATGAAGAGTGGCCCCTGTTCGCCGCAACTAGAGAAAGCCCTCGCACAGAAACGAAGATGCAACACAGCCAAAAATAAAGTAAATAAATTAAAAAAAAAAAAAAGATTTAGGAGGTGGTTCAAACTATCTGAGCAAAGAGATCACCCAGCAACTGGGTGTTCGGTGACCGTTTCTGGGGCAGGTGGAGGGAGAGAAGGATGGAGACGAAGAGAAGATGCACAGAAAGAGACACTGAGAACAAAACCAAGGAGTGGAGAAGTTTCAAGAAAGAGAGGCAGTGTGTCCAAAAGGACGAGTAAGATGAGGCCATCTCAGTAACCCAGACTGGGGGAGTGAGGGGTCTGCAGGGACTGGATCAGGTATGGTTTCAGGAGCAAGATGGAGGTGGAGGTTGGAGCACAGAAGACAGAGCTATAAGCGGGAGACAAGGAAGGGCCTCGACCGGTGGAGGAGAAGTAGCTGCTCCCCTTTGCACATTAAATAAAATTTTAAAAATAGAAAAGAAAGGCTAGTGTCCCTGTTCCCAGCTCCTCCCTGGCCCACAGTCCTCTTCTTCCAACCTCTCAGAACATGGTGTGCGTGCGTGTGCTGTGTTTAAGTCACTTTGCTTTCAGATTCTTGCCTTTCATTTATTTAAGACAAAAAATTTTTTAAATGCATCCCGTATTAGTCAGGGCTCTCCAAGGAAATGAAACCAAATGTATTAAGAGATTTATTTTAAGAAATTAGCTCATGTCATCACGGGGGCTAGCAAGTCTGAGATTCATAGGGCTGGCAGGCCGGAAACTCAGGCAGGAGTTGACGTCACAGTCTTGAGAGAGAATTTCTTTTTCTCTGGGAAACTTCGATTTTTACTCTTAAGTCCTCCCACTGATTGGATGAGCACTCCCTGCCATTATTGAGGGCAATTATCTCCTTTATTTGCAGTCATCTGATTGTAGATGTGAACCACATCTACTGCCCTGCAACACCTAGATTAGCATTTGATTAAATATCTGACTGATGCATGAAACTAACCATCTCACCTCCTAAACGATGCAAACTGCTGGTCTCCTACTCCAGCCAGACCAATGACGGAGTGTCGTATCCATTTAATAAAATATCAGAAAATGGAAGGAGGATGGGGGGTCCTCCTACAGCCCCTCAAATAAGACACGAAAAATTGGAAGAAGCTGTAACTCTGCTTTCTCAGAGGATGATTTCCAGTTTCTTCGGAATTCCCCCACATGGCCTGTAAGATAGAAGGAACCGTCTTACTATGGATGCAACAGTGTAGTCTCAGAGGACTTCTCCAGGCGTGTTAACAAGCAGGTGCCTTTACAATGACAAACAGTCGGGGAGCTGATAAAATGCTCTCTCCCACACTCCGCTCTTCCAGTGTATTTAACAAGACTAAATCGGTCTTCCAAGCTTGCTGGTTTTTTCCTCCCTTCTTCTCATGTTAACCTGTCAGCTACGTGAGCTGATGATCCTCGAGGGCCACACCTCTTCTGCCACAAGGGAAGTGAGGGTCTCCGAGACAACCACACAGCCACCTCTGACGATGATCTTTGTCCCAACAGAATACCCCCGACCCGAAATGAATCAGACTGCAGGATCGGTCTGCACTGCAAGTCACTTGCTTTAGATGGGATGGAGGTTTCAGGGGATGGATGGGGGATCCCTGGGACTCCTGCCTGCCCACTCCTTGCCAGTGCCCTTGCCGCCTTTAGCTTTCTGAAGCTCTTACGACTCTTAAACTGGTACGTCCACAGTGAGCAACACCCTTATTAACTGTGGTTATAAACCTACCTGAGAAGCGAATCAACATCTCTCCAACTGACCAATAAGGCTCAGATCACTGAGATGAAGTGTGGCTCCACTAGACCAGGGATTTCCATCTGGGGGTCCAGGGGCCCCTTGGGTTCTATGAACTTGAATGGGGGAAAAAAATGCTCCTTTTCTTTCACTAACTTCTCAAATGCAGCATTCCTTCAGTTATGAATGTAGGTGACACTCCAGAGTGGTGGTCTCAGCACCTGTGCCTTTGTCACCAACGCTGATCACAGATATTTCCACGTCTCACCACAGTCGTAGCAGAATTCTCAAAATAGCATTTTTGTTCATCCCTACTTCAAAATTCCAGCCAGTGTGAGTCACTAGCCAGATCTTGCATTTACTGTGTTAATAATGAAGCACACATATTACTGTATCACATTTGTTTCCTCAAATATGTTTATAATTGCATGTCAATCTAATAAGTTTCTATTGTAACCTGATGTCCGTTGTTTTGTGCATTGAAAACCATGATTCTGAGGAATGCATGGCAGAGGAAAGATGCAGAACTTCTGTACTGGATCAATGATTTTCAAACCATAGCCGTCATGGGTCATAAAATCAATTTAGTGGGTGGTGACAGGCATTCTTCTTGAAGAAAAATGCATAAAGTAGAAACTACCAGAGCCCATCATGTGTGCTAAAGATGCACTAAACATTTATTACTGTGTGGCCTGTGTGTGCTGGTTCACAAAGTAAAATGCATTTCTTACTATGACTGTGCTGGAAGTGTTTGAAAGTCACAGCTCCAGACAGCAACGCTTGCAAGGACAGGGTCATGGCCATGTGCTGCTCACCCTTGCTTATCGCTCCAGTACTTAGGATGATACTTGGAGTTAACAGGTGCTTGCCAACTATCTATAAAATGGAGAAGTGGGGCTTCCCTGGTGGCGCAGTGGTTGAGAGTCCGCCTGCCGAGGCAGGGGACACGGGTTCGTGCCCCGGTCCGGGAAGATCCCACATGCCGCGGAGCGACTAGACCCGTGAGCCATGGCCGCTGAGCCTGCGCGTCCGGAGCCTGTGCTCCGCAACGGGAGAGGCCATGACAGTGAGAGGCCCGCGTACCACAAAAAAAAAAAAAAAAAAAAAAAAGGAGAAGTGAAAACTCCAGAGAGTAACAACCATACGATGTACATCTCCATCAAAAATGGTTATAAAACCATTCAAGAAATATCTTTTGAGTTTCTGCTATGTGCTGGTGGGCGCTGGAATTTCAGTAGTAAACAGTTAATGGTTTAGCTTTTAGTGTAGCAGAATGAACACTTTTGTTAATTTTGACCACACATACACACACACAAAAGAAAAAAACCTAGTGAGGTTGAGATTTTTAACACATATTTTCTGGGTACAGGCTTGTCCTGAAGACCCCGAGAAGGATTTGAAGTTGAGGCTCACGTGGCTCTTTCGTGGACAGCCCACTGGACTCTGGTGTGAGAATAACCAAATTTACACGAGGCTAGAACTCAAGGCCAAGAGCCAGGGCATTCCAGCAGGACGCAGGTGTTGGGTGGTTATCAAAGAAATTCCCACAAGCACATGTCTTGGGTTAATCACAGCCTTCCTGAACAATGTAAGAATCGTTGACTGCTTTAACCACAATCCCCTCCCTCCTAGCTCAGCTGCTGTCATCTGGCTGTCTAGTTCCATCTTTTTCTTTTAAGCTCACGCATTACACGTTTATTTTTATTTTTTTATTTTATTTTATTTTTTTTGCGGTACACGGGCCTCTCATTGCCGTGGCCTCTCCCGTTGCGGAGCACAGGCTCCGGACGCACAGGCTCAGCGGCCACGGCCCACGGGCCCAGCTGCTCCGTGGCATGCGGGATCCTCCCGGGCCGGGGCATGAACCCATGTCCCCCGCATTGGCAGGCGGACTCTCAACAACTGCGCCACCAGGGAAGCCCCACATTTATTAATTTTTAAAAAACATTCAAAATACCTAGGCTTATCTAGACAATTTCTATTTCATGAACTCATCATTTCTTTTCTGTACCTTATATCTTCCTCCTGGGATTATTTCCCTTCTTCTTGAAATATATCAATTAGAAGTCCCTCAGTGGGGATCTTCTGGTGGTATCGGGGCAGGACTAGAGTGAGGCACCCACGGTGTAAACTTTAAGGAAACGCTCACTCTGAGGTGCTAATTCTAAACTGTCACGGCCCTGAAAGCGAGCACCTCCTTAAATTCCAGTGCCCCCGGCACCTCACTTGCCTCACCCTTGTCCCAGCCCTGGAGGTAAACTTCCTGTTTTTATGTATCTAAATGTATTTATTTCACTCTTATTCTTGAAAGGTAGTTTCACTGGCCATACAAAGTTATCAATTATTTTCGTTCATTTATCTGAAGACAGTATTCCACTGTCTTTCGGTTTCCCTTGTTGTTATTGAGAAATCTGTTCCCCATATAATAGTTTTCATTTTGTAAGTAATTTGTCTTTTTTCTCAGGCTGCTCTAAACCATTCTATTTGACTTTGGTGTTCTGCTGCTTAAGTAGATGTATCTAGATGTGGATTCCTTTTAGTTAACCAGCTTAGTTTTGAAGGGCTTACTGATCTGAGAAATCCCATTATCTGTGGAAAATGCTTAGCAATTATGTCACTGAGTAGTGACTTTCCCCCAATCTCTCCATTACCTCTTCTAGAACTTCAAATATATGTTGACCCATCATACTTGACCTTCCATTCCTCCTAACTTCTTCATGTTTTCATCTCATTTTGTCTCTGTGATGGTTTCTGAGTAATTTCTTTAGATCTATCTTCCTGTTTCTAACTCCCTCTTCTGCTACATCTATCCTGGTCTTGAGCCTCTTTGCTGTCTTCTTAATTTCTGTCACTATAGTTTCAATGTCCAAAACTTACACTTGCTCCTGGTCACCTTTTATAGTCTTCTGCTCCTTACTCAGGTTTACAATTCCCTCTATATTTCTTCAACAATATTCAGCATACTTACTGTATATTCTGGACTTGAGAATTTCATTATTCAAAATCACTGTAGGCCTGCTTTTCATTTGCTGTTTTGTCTGACTGTTGCTCAGATAAACAGAACTTACATAGGAGATTAAAGAAAAAGCTAAAGCAGGAAAGGGACTCAAGATTTCTTGGGGGAAGGCACATGTTTCAAGAGGTGTTTGGGAAAGACTTCACTGAGAAGATGCCATTTAAGCAAAAACTTGAAGATGATGAGGCAGTGGGCATTGCTAATATATAAGGGAACAGCAGGTGCAAAGGCCCTGAGGTGGCGGGGGGGGTTGGGTCTGGCATCTCTAAGGCTGAAGTAGAGGAGTGAGAGGGAAAGTGGTGTGAGGGCAGGAAGGCAGGATGGTAAGAGGAGGCCAGACCGTGAAAACCCTGTGGATCATGGTAAATATATCAACCTTTACTCCGTGTGAGGTGGGAGCCACCAGAGGGCTTGGGGCAGAAGAATGATATGTTATGACGTAGGTTTTAAAAGAATCACTCTGGCTGTTGGGTTGAGAAATGGCTGGAAGCGGGTCAGAAGCTGGGAGAGCAGTCTGTAAGCACGGCTAGAAGTGATTTGATATTCGTCCATCAGATCCGGAAATATTTGGAAAAGAAGCACTAGGGGGGTGAACTGGGGAATTGGTTGGGGTGAGAGAGAAGGAGGGAATCAGGTTGAACGACTCCAGGATTTTTAGCCAGAGCAACCAGAACGACGGAATCTCCCCCAGCCTGATGTGGGGAAAACTGTAGGAGAGGCAGGGGGGTGAGGAGAGATCAGGGGCTCAGCTGGCTGCGTCCGAGCTGCCCAGGCAACTTCTAAGTGGGGCTTTCCGGTAGGCAGAGGGGTGGACAGTCTGAGTTCAGGGGAGTGGTCTGGGCACAGACACAAATTTTGGAGTCGTTGATGCAGTGAGATGAGTAGAGATAGAAAAGGGAAGGGGTCCAAGACCGGAGTCCCGCCCCCAGGTCCCACTCTCAACAATGAGTGTGTGATCCAATGATAACGCCTGGACTTCGGGGTGGTCTTTTAAGATCACTCAAAGATCGTTCACATCTGCTGACTTGAAAGACACCCGGGTGAATAAGTTTTATGTGGCTGATGACAAAGGCGCCACAATCCAGTTCTGAGCCACGTGCCCAACCCCCGGGGCCAACCTTGCCAAGTCGACTAGGGGCTGATCCTGGCTGTGCCTTCGCACCCGCTAACCCTCCTCACACACTCTCTTTCCCGCTCTGAAGAGCTCTTCCCCATTCCGGCAACGGACAAGCGCTGCCTCATTCAGAAACCAAATCACAAGTCACCTCCTGGACTAGTTGATGTTTAGGGGCTACAAGTATCAGGAAACAGCCCCAATCCAGGCTGGGAAAAGGACTGGGGGCATTATGGGCTTCAGCTGCCAAACTACAGATGGGAGGAGAAAGGCCAGGCTAGGATCGTGGATCACGTGGCCGTCAACGCCGAGGAGGGGTAGGACCTGTGAAAAGATACACACCCCATTCCGTTCGTTCCCTGCCTATTTGAAGGGGAAAAGCGAGCTAAACAGGCCTCTCCAAAATGCACAAGACTTTCCTGGCCCCGGGGCAGGGAGGCGGCCCTGTTCTCTGGCTGTACAGCCCTTAGCAGCCTGTTTGCTCTGATTCCTGGTTTGCTTGTCAGCCTCCCCATGTAGACTGTGAGCTTCATAAGGAAAAGGGCCACACCTATTCAGCAGCGTGTGGAGCAGTGCCCGGCAAACAAGAGGTGCTCGGGAGACAGTCTGCAGTGAGGAAATAGACACAGGTTCCTAGATGGAGCGTGTGTGCCAGGGACGCGCAGATGCCTTCTCATTTTCATCTCCGCTCCCAAAACATACCCGTTCAGGCTCCCAGAGGCCAAAGTCATAGCTCCTACCTTCGGTTCTGGAGCAGACCAAATGCTTGCCCAAGCTATTCACCGTCACATAACTGAAACTATGATGCAGTGTAACCTCTGACCTTAAAGGCTAACAAATGCCAGCCGCCAAGGAGCCCAGCAAGCCTTCGGCCGCGAGGACCCATTAATGAGATTTGTGGCGAGCTGTCCCGGAGATTTCTCCTACATCATCCAGGGCACGCCTGGTGACTTTTCATTGTGATTTCCTGGAGTACACGTCTCTCCTAAAAGAGGGCCACCTGTGCACATGTGGATATAGAATTTCACGCCTCTAACATATAAGCATCCGTACACACACACACACACACCCCCCTCAACACAGAAGATGCCTCAGGACCGCTGGTCTCCTGTCTGCAGGGAAAGTATTGAGGCTTCCAAAGCTACCTCTGTCTCCATCCCAGTCTCTATGGAAACCTTGAAAACAGACAGGACTAGGCCAGGCTGAGTTATTTGTCTCCTAAATGAGGAGCCATAGCAGAGCCCAGTCCCTGCGGCTAAGAGTTAATAAGACAGTGCCTTTCAAATAGACACGCGCTACACTTCTCTGCTTCTAAATACTGGGCCCACGTAGACCAGGGACAGTCCTTCAAATAGAGCCAAATGTACCTCTGTGTGAATATAGTCCGTGCCAGGACCAAACACAGGCTGATGTCTGCAGAGGAAGAAGTAACAACTAATGTGATATAGCTACTGTTTAATAATAATAATAGAAATGAAATAATAAGAGGTATAATAGTTGAGTACTTACTGTCAGGCACTGCGTGTAATGCTTTACCTAAAATTATCTCCTGTAATCTGCACAAAGATTAATCTCACTACAGTTACATAAACACCGTCAGAGTCCCAAATCCACGGGTGCCCTCCCTCTGCTGGGGTCCCCTGCAGTCTAGTTGTAGCGGGCTGTTGCTTGGGTCTGCTCTGCCCTGCACCATCGCCCTTCTTCTGGTAACTGCGCTTTGGTCTTCCTTTGGGAAAGGCTCTTCCCCACTCTGTCTGGGTGGCACCGTTTGAGAGTTGACTGCATCCCAGCTCCAGGGCTGGATGTACAGCCCAGGTCTGGCTGGCCAGCACCTTCCTTAGCCATGCTCACACCAGTTCATGGATGGGTATTTGGCCCTGTGAGCACGTAGGCTTGGAACTGCTAGGCACCTATTTGGGTTGTCTATCACTGTATTATAAGCCACCCCAAAACTTAGTGGCTTAAAGCAACAACTATGTTATTATCTCTAGTGGTTTTGTGGCTTCACTGGGATCATCTGGGATGTTCTTCTGTGCCATGTGACGATGTTTGGGCCGTACCCGTCTGTGGGTTCTTCTGGGCTGGAACGTCCTAGATGGTAGTTGACGCTGGCTATGGGCTGGGAGCTCAGCCGGGGCTGCTGACCAGAGGGTCTCTGTTCCCATCACAGCCTCTGTACATGTCTGGGCTTCACAGTGTGTCAAATCAGCTCCACGAGCAAGTGGTCCAAAGGGACAAGCCCAGTGTGCAAGCACTTATCAAACCTCTGCTTGTCATTTCATGACTAGCATATAAACAAAATCATGCGGTATGTAACTTGATGAGCTTGGGTTTGTTTTCACTCACATAATGACCTTGATGTCCACCCAGGTTGTTGAATGTTAACAGTAGTTCATTCCCTTTTATTACTGGGTAGTATTCCATGGTATGGATGTATCACAGTGTTTCAATCCATTCATCTGTTGATGGATATTTAGGTTGCTTCCAGTTTTATTACAGACGAAGCTGCTGTGAACATTCATGTACATGTCTTTGTATAACATGTGCTTTTGTTTCTCTGGAGTAAATACCTGTGAGTGGAATCGCTGGATTATTTAGTAGGTCTAAGTTTAACTTAAGAAAATATACCAAACTATTTCCATTTTACGTTTGCACTAGTAGGATGCGAGAACTCTAGGTCGGCCACATCCTTACCAACATTTAGCATGGCTGGTTTTCTAAATTTTATTAATTCTCTGACATATGTCATGGTATCTCATTGTGGTTTCCATTTGCATTTCCCTAATGACTAAGATGTTGATTTCATTTTCATGTCTGATTTGCCCTCCATATATCTTCTTTGATATATATAATCCTAATATAAAGCCTAAAACCGTAAGACTTGTAGAAGAAAATAATATTTGTGAGCTCAGGTTAGACCAGTATTTCTTAGATACAAAATCAAAAGTATGATCCACAAAATAACAAATTGAGAAACTGAACTTCATAAGACTAAAAACCCGTGTTCAGAAGACATTTTAAGAGAATAAAAAGGTTGAAGCTGTTTTTATTTCATTTTATAGATGAGTATGCTGAGTCTCATAAAGATGAAGTGATTTGGGCTTCCCTGATGGCACAGTGGTTGAGAGTCCGCCTGCCGATGCAGGGGACACGGGTTCGTGCCCCGGTCCGGGAAGATCCCACGTGCCATGGAGCAGCTGGCCCCGTGAGCCATGGCTGCTGAGCCTGCGTGTCTGGAGCCTGTGCTCCACAACGGGAGAGGCCATAACAGTGAGAGGCCCGCGTACCGCAAAAAAAAAAAAAAAAAAAGATGAAGTGATTTGCCTAAGGTTACTCACCTAGAACACGAGGATCAGACTTTGAACCAGACTGTGAATCATTCCAGATTGCATACTCTTCAATGGTTATCCTCTAGTATTTCCTTGCAATGTACCATGCCCCAATTTTCCCTTTAGAAATGGGTGCAACCCTTTAAAGCACTTTCCAGTAACTCAGAGATGGTGAAACACTCTGAAACATTTTCAAAATCCAAAAAGAGAAGAACAAAGACAGGCACGTTTAGAAAAACTCTCAACAACTTAAATACTCAGAACAGCTCCATCAATAGACTCAACACTGCATCCTCGAAGTCTATGAAATGATCACTCCTTCCGCCTCTTAGGAGGAAATGGTGAGGTGTATTCTAGAAAAATGGTTTCCAGCCAAGACTTCAAAGGTGGTCCTTCCCTCACAGGTGCTCAAGGACCCCGCTGTGTTGGCTTGTGGAGGAGGCCAAATCTCCAAGCTGGGGCCATGAGAACTGTCAGGTAAGACTTGGCTGGATAAAGTTTGCGGACTCCCTAACGGCACCAATGGCAAGGCTCACTGGACTGGCGGTAGGAGGAACCAGCCCCTCTCCACCTTCTTCACTTTACTTCTCATCCCTCAGCACAAAGCTTCGTCTCATCGTGCTTGCAAAGCCCACACTGAAGGCAACTTCTCTTGGATCATCTTCTAAGTCTGCCAGGCTCAGCCCCATAGGGATGCAGAGTCCAAGATAAATAAAACACATCTTAGCATGTGCTCACCGCAGTCCTCTCCACACAGCTCCTGCACACACGAACCAAGGTTAAAATAAGCACCAAAGGAGATTTTGAAGGGAAAAAGAGGATGCGGATGGGTGCTCAGAGAAGAAGCTGGTAGAAGGGAAAGAAAAGTTAACAATAATTCGCTTAGTCTGGAAGTGTCAGGAGGGACTGTGGAGAAACACAAGTATAATAGGAGGTGAAGGGGCACCATCGTTTCGAAGCACCACTGCTTTTATAGACACCAATATTTTAATCAGTATTACACCATACGCAATATAGATGAATTTTCCGTAGATATCTTTCCCTTATAAAAGAATTCACAGGGCTTCCCTGGTGGTGCAGTGGTTGAGAGTCCGCCTGCCAATGCAGGGGACACGGGTTTGTGCCCTGGTCCGGGAAGATCCCACATGCCGCGGAGCGGCTAGGCCCGTGAGCCATGGCCACTGAACCTGTGCGTCCGCAGCCTCTGCTCCGCAACAGGAGAGGCCACAACAGTGAGAGGCCGGTGTACAGCAAAAAAAAAAAAAAGAATTCACAGTCATCGCTAAGCATTTTGTACATGTCAAGCACTTTCTAAAAATTATTATATTTCATCTTTTAACGGTCTGGAAATGTTGGTATTATGATCCCCATTTAAAAGATGAAAAATTTCAGCTCATAGAGGTTAGGGTCTTAGATTTACTAAGTGGCAAATCTAAATTCAAACTCAACCATTCCACTGTACCTCAGGGAGGTTTCTGTCATGAAATGGAGAAAAGTCACTGGTATCAACCAAATTCTTCCGGGGTGGGGGAGGGGAGAGGGGGTTCATGATTAACATAGAAAAAGGAGGTAGTTTCATGTGAAGAGACCACAGTAGGTAGGAAGGCAGGAGTGGAGGATACAGTGAGGGGTGGCTGAAGGTTGGTGGAGGGGTTTCTGCAGGAAAAGGGAAGCAGGAACTTGAGGGCACAGCAAAGAGTCCCTAGGTCTTTGGTCGGGCTGCCTGCACCTGAGCTGCTGGAGTGGGATAACGGAGTGTGTTATGGGGACTTTTAGCTATGGGCTGGCTCTCTCATGCAGTCATTTCAAGCCAGCTGAGGGCATGGCAGGGGGTGGGGGTCCTCTGGGTGCTCAGCAACAGTCAGGCTCTCCTGCTCAGGGACCCCAAGTTAGGTCCATTTGCTCCTAGGAACTCTGGTCCAGCTGGTAACCTCTCTTCAGTCTTCCTGGACTGTGGCTTTTGGCTGAAAACAAACGTGGCACCCAGACTATCTTGTGGTCACCCCAAAACTACCTGAGCCCCAGGCTCACCTGGAGATCAGCTGGTTCCAAAGCACAGGTAATGCCAGATCTCCCCGCCCTAGAAGAACTGACTCCAGGAATTCCGTAACACTGCCAAGACATTCCCACGGGGATTGTGCAAAGTCATGTCTCCAGTTTCTAAAACTGAATCTACCTTTGGTCAGGTTCAGGGTCAGGAGGTGAGAAGAGAAATCAGCAGGTTAACAGGATGACCTACATTACCACTCAGGACTGTGCTTTTATCCTTCTCAAGACCCTCAGATGACATCCAGGTTCAGCCCTTCTGTACCCCAATCCAGAGTTACAGTCATCCTGACATTGCACAGCACAGTTTTATACAGAAATTCTTCATTAAAATAGAAAACCCACAGCCTGAGATTTGATGGCAGAAATGTGCTATTACAGGTTCAAGAGTTTCTTCTCTTCCTCCCATTTTCTCAGTCAGGAAGGACATTCCACTGGCCATGCAAAGGCTCATCAGTAGATTGAGGGGATTTGGAAAATACAAGCTAATAAGGTACGTCTGTGAATTGGAGTAGTAAGCAAGACGAAAACCAGAGTAATGTGTCATCTGAGCTGGTTCCCTTCACATCCAGTTGTCCCCAAGGCCTGCTTCCCTCTTCTCCCAAAACAGCATGTCCTCCAGAGCCCTTAAATGTCGGGGGGGAAAGGGACTTCCCCAGATCATAAGCGGGGCTAGCAGGGAGAAAAGGTGGGTGGTGGTACCTGTCTACAGATGCTGTTCCTGTAGACCCAACACGGGGGCTATTCCAATTCACAGAGTGTAGTTAACTTGGGGGCTTATATGTGTATTCCCCCCAAACATCCCCCATACAGCACAGGCACGGGGTACACCCATCAGGGAGACACATTTCCTCGTGGGGCTTGTGGAATCTTATGAATCAGACTCAAAGACAATCTCAGTGCTTGAAGGGAACACAGAGGCCCAATGACGTAAGATGGCCCAATGATGTAAGATGGTTTTATCAAGATCACCTATAAGATGTTGCGAAGACCAGATCACGGGTTCCTGCTCCCAGGCAAGTGCACGGTCAGCAGAGTTGACACACATTCCACGCGCACCAGGGTTAGAGCAGTCCACAAGGCTGCGAGAATTGCTTTCTTCACAGGGCTGATAGGTTGCTTCTGCAGTCCAGCCATCCTCTTTTTCTGGGAACAACCCAACTGCCCTTTGTAGAACCACCCTCTCCCCCATTCTCCAACCATGTTCTTAAAATGGGCATGATCCCCTCGCCCTGGCCCTGGAGGTGGACATGTGACCCAGGCCCAGCCACTTGGAGCACTGCATCCCCTGTGTCAAAGACATTGGGTCAGAGATGGGCATGCCCCCCTGTGAAACAATAAATATTTATATTTATACTTATATTATTTATATTTATATGTGTGTGTCTTTGCTCTACGTTCCTGCTAATATTTGGTCTATGACCCTGGTTCCCAACACAGAGTTCCTAAATCCCTTGGAACTTCCTGAGTGAAAGGAGCACCTTTCATTTTTATGAGGTGACTCTGGGTGGGCTTCTGGATGGGGACTGCTCACTGGAAAGATGAAGCCATGATTAGAAGCTTGGGACTTTCAGCTCCACCCCCAATTCTCCACAGAGGGGAGAGGGGCTGGAAGTGGAGTTAATAATTGGTCATGCCTATGTGATGAAGCCTCCATAAAAATCCCTAAAGCATGGGGTTCAGAGAGCTTCCAGGTCAGTGAGCACATCCACATGCTAGAAGGGTGGGGCACCCCAACTCCACAGGGACAGGACCTCTTGTGCCCTCCAGACCTCTCCTTATGTATCTCTTTACCTGGTTGTTTATCTGTATCCTTTATCATGTATTTTGTGATATAATAAGCTGGTGAACATAACTAAATGTTTCCCTGAGTTCCGTGAGCTATTCTAGCAAATTATCAAATAGAAAGAGGAGGCCGTGAGAACCCCAACTTATAGCCAGTCGGTCAGAGTGCGGAGGACAGCCTGGGACTTGTGACTGGCCTCTGAAGTGCGGGCAGTTTTGTGGACTGAGCCTTAACTGTGGGTAGATAGTGTCAGAACTGAACTGAATTGTAGGACACCTAGCTGGTGTCAGAGAATTGGCTGGCATGGGAAAAAAACGCCACACCTGGAGTCAGAAGTATTCAGTGTGAGGGTAAAGTAAAACAGCATGTTTTTCCTAGGCACAACCCAAATTTGAAGAACCACTGTCAATCCAAAAAGATTTCTTGGAATTATTAGGGGAAGGAGCTCTCCTCTCCTGGTGTTGAGCTGGTAGGATGGTCTGGTACTGCTAAGGCTTATCCCCGACAAAATATGTTGAGAACCCTCCCACCATGAAGCAACTTCAGAGAAAATCAGAGACAAGGTATGAAGAAAGATTTCCCATGACATCATTTGCACCCAGATCCAACTATGCCTGATGTCCACTCACTCCTTGACGTTTCAGCTGCATTGAATGAATTCCTTCATATCTTAAGCCCATTTCAGTTGTGTTTCTATCACTTGCAATTGAAAGAGCTCTGACTTCTATCATGAGGATGACCCTACGTACCCCCTTCAAATGGAGCCACCCTTGAGAAGCAAAGTCAAGAAGGAACAAATCAAACCCCTTTCCTACACAGGACCTCCACTTACACTCAGACCACTCCCAGCTGTTAGTTCTCTCCCCTTCTCCACCCCATAACCAACGCTACTTCCCCTCCCCTGCTTGCACCTCACTTCAACCCCCAATATCCCAAGTCCTTCTACTTTGCCAGGCCATTTTGAGCAGCCATCCCCATCTCTGTCCCTTTCCCTCAGAGTCATTTTTGGTGCCAGGAGCCACAACTCTGTGAGGGGCCTCTCTCCTACTCCCTTTCCTGGCCCCAGGGGAACATTTTTCCTTCCTGCATCCCTGCCAGGAGAGAAGAATTAGGCAGAAGCAACATGTAGCATCTTATTGAGCTTTTCTAGGACATAAAAGGAAAAAAGTCCCGAGAAATATAGAATATAGCTTTTTCTTTGGAGGACTGGTAGACAGTGGCAGTTACAAACAAGTTTAGAAGACAGAAGTTCCTTTATTTTAATTGCTTAGAGACAATATTACTTGTTCCCCCAAAAGGTTAATAAAAAATCACCCAAAATGTGATCTTGGTAACCTCATCTCTTCTTAGAGCTCATGTTCCCCACTGACAGCCAGTTTTGGGGAGGGGCTTAAGCTGTAATTGAGTTAAATGCTTTGAAGAGATTGGATCAGACTCTAAAAGTTGAAATAAAGACACTCCTTGTTTTCCAGAGTTATTGATAGGATCTTAGAGGTTCTATGCACTGGGTGTTTGGAGGTGGGGTGGGAAAGAGCAAAGGAAAGGAAAGGAAACTTTAGCAGAGCTTTAGGTCAAATCAGAAGTTACAAACTCGTGCCCACAAACCCCAGCCACTATTTTTATTTGAATTAGTGACCAACATGTAACTCCCATAACAATCCCAATTTCTGGCTTTTCTTGAAAACCTAGCAGAGCTAGTAACTCTGGGCCACCTCTCCGTGTGGTGCTCAGTAATTCCGGGCTGGGAGTACACGCTACAGATGCCCTGTTCCTGGCCTGGCACACCCAGCCGCCACCCCCGTCCTGCATCTCAGCTTGAATGAAAGCAAGATGGCACCTCCTCTCACAAATCACCGCTGGGCCTGGGAAGCCAGCCAGTTAGGGCACGCGGGTCCTGTGAGGAGTGACCACAGCCTTTCTGCTGGTAGGAGAAGGGTGGCAGCTGTTACAGCAAGGCCCTGCCTCCCCCCAGACCTCCTTCTCCCTGAGGATCCCCCCAGCCTCCCAGTAGGCCTGTTCCCTCCACCCTGCCCCCCGCACGGACCGGTATAGCCACACTCCCGGGCTTGAAAAGGTAGGCCTGCGTGGGCCCAATTAACCCCAGACCATGTGCAAGAGGGTCTGGGGCTGGCTCAGAGACCACTTTTCCTAAAGAAGGACTTCAAATAGAAGATGGAGATTGGGAAGTCCTAATTCCAATCTTTCTTTAAAGAATCTTAAGGAAAGGAAGCCCCATGACCCTGTGAAACAGCCTATAATCAGAAAATGGGAGGGCTGCGTTTCCACCGGTGGCTCAGTGATGCTGGCTCTTCCCAGGGGCTGGGCGTGAAGGATGCCATTCCTGGGCTGGCACACCCTTTTTATGCCCCTGTGCCTGAGTCTCAGCTTGAAGAAGAGAGAGATGGCGCCTCCTCTCAGAAACTGCTGCGTGGCCCCAGGAGCCCCGCTAAGATGGGCGAGGGATTCGCCTTTCAGGGAGCGCGTGCGGATTTGTAGAAATGACTCTCTGACCTGGCCTTGCACTAATACCTAGTTCTCCAGGGGCTCTGGGGTTCAGGAGGGCAACTCCTCGTCGTGTGGAGGCTGGAAATTGGTAAGTGGTGACAACTAAAGGAACCCCCAGAAGAAACTCCCATTTCTCTCGCCTACAGTTATATTCTATTGCCTGATAAATGTTACACCCAGAACTCACGTCAGGAACAAGAATGTAAATCAGCCTCTGGCATTTATGCTGAGTGGGATGACTGACAGTCAGTAACTTAAGTGTGTAAGCTGATAGCGTTAATTTTTCAGTAGATTGACGCATCCCCAGGAGAACACACAGTTTCTTTTCGGGTCACAGCTACTGTCGACCACATTTTTCTTCCCACAGAAGGTACATTTCTTTTTCACGAGGATCTTAGGATAGAAACGTTACATGAAGCATAAGATACTTGCCCGTTTACATATATTGTAAAGATACGTAAACAGGCAAGGACTAACACTTAGCTAATTATAGCCTTTGGTTGGTTAAACCACGCTGGACAAATCCTCTGTACGTCTGACAGGCACCAATTGGGACAATTGTCACATCTTTGAATCCATTTCCAATGTACAGAAAAATGCCATGCTTAGCCCCCAAAAGTATAACCAATTAGTAAATGGTAGCATAGGCTCCACTCCTGAGAAAATGATGACTTATGCTTTCTTCCCACTAGCACAAAGGGGAAGTAGAGGGTTTTTTTCGTGAAGACCCTTAAGAGTACAAGAGACTCCTGCCTGAAGACAAGCTTTTGTTTTTGTTTTTGTTTTTGGCGGTACACAGGCCTCTCACTGTTGTGGCCTCTCCCGTGGGCCTCTCACTGTTGTGGCCTCTCCCGTTGCCGAGCACAGGCTCCAGATGCACAGGCTCAGCGGCCATGGCTCACGGGCCCAGCCGCTCCGCGGCATGTGGGATCTTCCCGGACCGGGGCACAAACCCGCGTCCCCTGCATCGGCAGGCGGACTCTCAACCACTGCGCCACCAGGGAAGCCCTGAAGACAAGCTTTTAAAATGTTGTAACAGCACCTGGGTTTTTTGTTTTTGTTTTTTGGCTAAAGCTAATGGATTTAATCAGCTCGGTTCAAAGAGATGTGGCTTGAATATGGGTGGGATAGATGGGGGAGATCCATGGCAGCCTCGATGAGTCATGGCCTTGACTTCAGTCCTATCTAACGAGTGGAAAGGAAGGATTGGCTTGGAAGCACCAGAGGGCCTGTTTCCAGGATAAAGCAATCACCAGAGATGTCTGCAGGGAGCACGGGCTGGGTGTGGTGGGAGAACATGGCCTACAGACCAGCGTCCACTCTGTGTCCATTGTCTCTGTGGGGCCGGCAAACATTTATTCACCAAATATTTGCTTTTCTGTCTCCAGGCGTATTGCCTTCCTGCTTTTTGAAGTCACAAACCACTACTCCTAACATCCTCTTTTGTTTTTAGCTGAAGATGATATCCAAGGTGAGGGTTGCAGCCATTTCAGTGACTTAGCTTTCCTGGGCCTCTCCCACGTACATGTGTTATTAAACTTTGGTGTGATTTTCTCCTGTTAATCCGTCTCATGGCAATTTAATTCTTAGACCCACCGGGAGGACCTAGTACAGCAGAGGGGAATTTCCCCCTCCCTGACACCACCAGCTTAGCTGGACCTCCTGGTGGGGGGGTTGTTTTTCCCAGAACATCTTATTCCTCCGCAGTTAGAGGACACCCATCTCCTAATCTCACCAACCCCGTATCCCTTCAGGAAGGCTTCAGATTTACTGGCCTCCTCTCTCCCTCCAGAAATCCACTTACTTGGACCAAGATGTTTACATCCTGTAGACCTTTTTCCACGTGTCCTTCCTGGGTAACTTTAACCTGCAAATTAGCTGAGCGCATCAGTACATTTGACAAGGAATTACCTCACCTGATTTCCTGCACCTGTGAGCTCATGGATGGTCTATAAGCCACAGCAAACCCACTAGGGCACCACTAAGAACACCCGGAAAGTGCCATTTCCATAAGGACAGAAAGCAGCTCTTGGCAGGAAAGAGCTGTCTACAGGGGCCTCCCCTTTGTCCTGTCACTAACTTTAAACCAGGCAGCCCCATGCTATACTCGTCTCCGGCCCTAGCACACCACGCAAATCTTTTGATCACACGGTACACCTTGCCTAATCTGTTGGTTCTTTCCATAGATCGAAGAAGTAGAAATGGAAACTAAGTAATTAACAGATGACAAGGTCTCTTCCCCAGCTTCCCCTTCAGTAATCTCGTGAACAAACTGTGTGAAAAAGACAGCATCTAAAGAAAGAGCACGAGGAATCGACAAGCCTGCACACAAGCCTGCATGCAGTGGCGGATGGCCACGACTCTGACCCCCCATCTCAATGATTAACTGAGCTTACTTCCCTTTTTCCTTTTGAAAACTGTCATGGCCGAGCAAGATCTTCAGAGGTGGTTTCTGGGGGACACCGAGTCCACCATCTCCCCCAGGTTGCCAGCATTCTAATTAAAAGCAACTTTCTGGGCTTCCCTGGTGGCGTAGTGGTTAAGAACCCGCCTGCCAATGCAAGGGACATGGTTTGGAGCCCTGGTCCGGGAAGATCCCACATGCCGCAGAGCAACTAAGCCCGTGCGCCACAACTACTGAGCCTGCGCTCTAGAGCTTGCAAGCCACAACTACTGAGCCCCCGAGCCACAACTACTGAAGTCTGCGCGCCTAGAGCCCGTGCTCTACAACAAGAGAGGCCACCGCAATGAGAAGCCCACGCACTGCAATGAAGAGTAGCCCCCGCTCACCACAACTAGAGAAAGCCCACGCACAGTATTGAAGACCCAATGAGCCATAAATAACTATATAAAATAAATAAATTTATATTTAAAAAAAAGATGGAGGGGCTTCCCTGGTGGTGCAGTGTTTGAGAGTCTGCCTGCCGATGCAGGGGACATGGGTTCATGCCCTGGTCCGGGAAGATCCCACATGCCACAGAGCGGCTGGGCCCGTGAGCCATGGCCGCTGAGCCTGCGCGTCCGGAGCCTGTGCTCCGCAACGGGAGAGGCCACAACAGTGAGAGGCCCGCGTACCGCAGAAAAAACAAAGGTGGAAAGGCAATGCAAACAAAATAAAATTTTAAAAAAACAATAAAAGCAACTTTCTACCAACATCTCTCCCTCCCCCCTTTGATTTTCAAGTGGCAGCAGCTGGACCTGATTTGGTAACATTTCCTCCCCTGCTGTACCCCTGGCCTCCGCACAGTGCCTGGGGAACAGTAGGCTTCAGTCAATCTGTTAAGTAAATGAGTCAATGAACAGAAATGTTCAGCCCAACCTCAGTTCACTTGCTGTCCTCCAGTTACCTGTGGTCCAGGATTCCTTGTAACCAATAGCGTATCAGGGAGGTGAGGGGGCAGAGATCACTGTGGTCTTCACTAGTGCAGGGCGTCAAGGTGGAGAGTTCAGAGCATCTTCCACTCGGTCCTCACATGCATGAGTCAGTTTCCCGGGGTTGCCTTTCTCCGGTTGCAGGTGCGTTTGGCGACCAGCACCAGTGCCCCTGGGTCCACCTGTCATCTGAGCTTCACACTGACTTCCTGTGGGCAGTGTCCACCTCAAGGCTTTGTGTTGCTTGCATCTCACACTCGGGCCCTTCTCTGACACCCAGGAGCCCACCAGCCCTCACACCAGCTTCAGCTTCCTGTCCCTCGTGTGGATAACAGCAGGAGGCATCCACCTGCTTCTCAAAGATGCTGGGGGCATGAACCGCCACTGACAGCAGCAGCAACCTTATCTTGGCCTCTCCTTCCTGCATCACTTACCCGGCTTCCTCGCTCCTGTTTCCTGGGATCACCCCCCTAATAAACTCCCTGCACCCAAGTTCTTGACTCAGACATTACTTTCAGGGAACCCCAAACCAAGGCATAGAGTTAGACAAAATATCCCATTGTGGACCCTTTTCCGCTCCAAATTCCCATCTTGCGAACCTTTTAATTATCTATCCTTTTACTAAATGCTATTCCCTCAAAGTTTCTGCTTCTCAATACACTGAAAAGAACTTGGGCAAGTTACTGACAATTCCCAGGCCTCATCTGGCCCTCAGTAAAATGGAATAATTACACCAATCTTCCCATTTCACTGCTGTCTTGGGGGACAGCGCTAGGCAAGCTGATGCTTGAGCAATGCTTTCAAAGGGACCAGAATCGCCAAAATTAGGTTTACAATTAAATCCTAAAGTGTGTCCTGCAGTTTCTTGATTTTAAAAAAAAAAGGTCTATTTATATTCCTTCCTAAGAACTAAAGAATTTTTCCACTCCATTTATTAAAAAAACGTTTTTAACATGCACACTTTTATTTATTTTATTTTTTTTGCGGTACGCGGGCCTCCCACTGCTGTGGCCTCTCCCGCTGCGGAGCACAGGCTCCAGACGCACAGGCCCAGCGGCCACGGCTCACGGGCTCAGCCGCTCTGCAGCATGTGGGATCTTCCCGGACCGGGGCACGAACCCGCGTCCGCTGCATCGGCAGGCGGACTCTCAACCACTGCGCCACCGGGGAAGCTCTTAACATGCACATTTTTAGACAGAAGGAACCACTCTGAAATGTTTCCATTACTTCTCAGCACGAAGCCATGCTCCCTCTCTCTTATATTTCTTGGAATTGCATATGCGGCCTCTGCCGAGCTCTCCGCGGTCCCGGAGCACCTGCAGGGCTCTGCTCAAAACCGAGTCCGACACGTGAGGCCTGGCATGATCCTGCTCTGCTTTCCTCCTTGCCATCATCTGTCTCTCCTCACCTGATTGTTTTCCCTCTCTAACGGGGGATCCTTTTCTAGCTCCTCAAACACAAAACACCTTGTGTCTGTCTGTGCCGTTGTACAAACTGTTCCCTCTCCCCAGAGAGGCCATTCTTCCTCTTCCTCTCTCGGTCTGCGGGGTGGACTAGTTCATCTTCCAAATCCAGCTGAAGGTCACCTTTCCTGCCCTGCACCACCCCAAGTCATCAAAGAGAATTGACCTGCCTCTAAAACTGCTATCAACCATAAATAAGATGAAAAGACAACCCTCAGAATGGGAGAAAGTATTTGCAAATGAAGCAACTGACAAAGGATTAATCTTCAAAATATATAAGCAGCTCATGCAGCTCAATATCAAAAAAACAAACCACCCAATCCAAAAATGGGCAGAAGGCCTAAAGAGACATTTCTTCAAAGAAGACATACAGATGGCCTAGAGGCACATGAAAAGATGCTCAACATCACTAATTATTAGAGAAATGCAAATCAAAAGTACAATGAGATATCACCTCACACCGGTCAGAATGGCCATCATCAAAAAATTCTACAAACAATAAATGCTGGAGAGGGTGTGGAGAAAAGGGAACCCTCTTGCACTGTCGGTGGGAATGTAAATTGATACAGCCACTATGGAGAACAGTATGGAGGTTCCTCCAAAAGCTCAAAATAGAATTACCATATGACCCAGCAATCCCACTACTGGGCATATACCCTGAGAAAACCATAATTCAAAACGAGTCACGGACGACAATGTTCACTGCAGCTCTATTTACAATAGCCAGGACATGGAAGCAAACCTAAATGCCCATCGACAGACGAATGGATAAAGAAGATGTGGTACATATATACAATGGAATATTACTCAGCCATAAAAAGGAACAAAATTGGGTCATTTGTAGAGACGTGGATGGACCTAGAGAGTGTCATACAGAGTGAAGTAAGTCAGAAAGAGAAAAACAAATATAGTATATTAACGCATATATGTGTAATCTAGAAAAATGGTATGGATGATCTTATTTGCAAAGCAAAAATAGAGACACAAAGAGAACAAATGTATGGATACCAAGGGGGGAAGGGGGGGTAGGAATTGGGAGATTGGGATTGCCACATATACACTATTGCTACTATGTTTTATGAAACAGACAACTAATGAGAACCTACTGTATAGCACAGGGAACTCTACTTAATGCTCTGTGGTGACCTAAATAGGAAGGAAATCCAAAAAAGAGGGGAAATATGTATACGTAGAGCTGATTCACTTTGCTGTACACCTGAAACTAAAACAACACTGTAAAGCAACTATACTCCAGTAAAAAGTAATTTTAAAAAAGTAAAATAAAACTGCCATCAAAGTCCTTTTTTTTCTTTTTTTTTTTTTGGCTTTGCCTCTCTTTTTCTGCCGGTGCTCTGACCATGAGGCTGCAGTCCCGGTGCCTACCAGGATGGGACCACAGCAGACACTCAGTAAAGGCTTTGGACAACAAAACTTCTCTTAGGACAAACCTTCATTTCAAGGGAATCCACAATACACTGCTTAGGGCAGGAAACAAGATTTCCTTCACGGGAGAAGGCACAATCGTGCCACATGGTCACTGGAATGGTTGTGTTTCATTTCTGTACAGGATGCCTTTACATCGTAAAATCCCAGGAGGTACGGTGGGTACTTTGATCTCACCCATCCCAAGGCCTACCCCAAACCTCTCCTTTCCAGATCCCCCTGGGTTGGTACTTGATTGGCCAGAGCTCACAACAATCATTGGTCTGTGTTTTCCCACTGGGTAGGGAACCGTCTTCGAGGCAGGAATCCTCGTTCTCTCTCCCTCTTGAGCCCTTACTCAGACCTAAGCAGGCCCAGCGCGTGGAGACAGGCAGGCCCTCACTTGGATCCCCTTTTCATTGTACAGGGGGTGAGTCCTTGTGAAATTCCTGGGTCCAACATCACCGTTGGGGGTGGGTCAGGGATTGTTTTTTGACCAGAGAATGCTTCATGGGCTCAGCTCTTTATAGACTGGCCTTGACTCCTTCTCCACCTTCATTCTCCCTTGCGTGGAACCTCTTGGGGCCTCTGGGGTTGGGGGGGAGGTGACTGACAGGGAAGGACCTAGGTATTTCTGCACCTCTGGCCTTACAACCCTCAAAAGCACACACATCCCATCTTGATCCCAAATGACCCCTGTTGCATTGATAACACTGAGTGTCAGCACAACAGGCATGGAGAATAAACTAGAAAGTGGCCCTAAGAACCAAACCAAGGGTCTGCATGTGGAGGAGGCCCAGTAGTTGACAGCACGGTGGAGGGAAGCTCTGATCTGAGTGGGAGTCCACATACCATTGTCCAAAGGCTGCAAATCCTAAACAAACAGTCCCACAAGCCAAGCAAACATTTTTGGTTTGCCTTTTTGTACGACAAGGGAGTAGGATGGGTAAGAGCCCTGCACAGCTTCCCCTGTACAGCCCTTACTAGTGGGTCAACCACTCCGGTTAACCTTAACAAGCTCTGACCTCACTCCCTCATTTGCATAATGGAGCTGATAAGAACTTCCCCCAGGGTATTGCTGGGAGGTGCAAATAAAATAATGGCTGTGCAAGTCCTTGGTAAACTACAAAATGGCGTGTAAATGAAAGAATGTTTTATCCAGTATTCCCTTAAAAAGAAGAAAAAAAAACAAACCCAAAGTTAATAGAATTGATTCCTAGGAAGTGATTTTCCTAAAGCAGAAATGTCCCTTATTTTCTGTGAACCTGCTCCACCCGAGTCAGCCGCAGGCAGGATGTTTGTTTCACCACCTCCTTTCGGATCACTGAAGGGACCCTGCGTGCTCATCGCTGCTGGCTCTTTACCGAGGTGAGGACACCAAGTCTAAGCAGAATCAAGTGACTTGCTTGGAGTCGACAAGGCAGCGAGTGACAGTCTGAAATCAAATCTTCTCTCTCTCCTTGTAATGCCCAGGCTCTCTCCTGTGGAGTCAGTGAAGACCCCTCACAGGAGAACAAGCAGGGGCTGTTTATTCAGAGGTGGTTATAGGAGGGAGGCCGCCACTCTCTCTTGCATTTTGGCAGAGATTCAAAGGCAGGCAGAGGAGCAGAAAGCTTTATCTAGGGGAGACAGGGAAGGCTCCAGGTGCGCCCTGACTGGAGGCTGTAGCCCTGGGGAGGCTGGAGGCAGCCTAATTAGAAGCTGAGCATCGCATGCGATTGGTTAGGGGACATACTGAACTGTCTCTGGTTAGTTTCAACTTGGAAGCAGGGACAGAAATTAGGGAAGGTGTCAGTTATTGATCAAGTCCTGGCCATTTGAGGTAGATGGTTACCAGGGTTATTGTTTGGCTTCCTGAATTATCACAAGAGATATGAGAGTCAGAATGCTTTCTGACTTCCTGCAAGTCCGACTTAGAGAGCACAGGCTGGTTTCCTGGGCTGGTTGCTCTAGACAGTGGGTCAGAATCCTATTTTTATATATGCTCTGGCTGCCATCGATTTGTATATTCAGTTTCTCACTCCCCTCTACCACCTGACTCAAAGCCCAACCCTTCACAACAGGACACATTGCTTTACTAGGGTTTTAGGAGAACACAGATCATTTAATCCCCTATGAAGTAACTGAACAAGCAAGCAGACACCCTTAAGTATTCCTTACCTTTCTGCTAACCAAAAGAAGTATTTTGAAAAGTTCCTTATTTATTGATCAGCTAGAAAGTATGAAGCAATGTTTTGAAATAGTATGCTTCTATTCTCTGCAAAGGCAAAATTATCCAAGGTCACTGACGTGGATTCACCAGGCTGAAAGTTCCCACTCAGAAGTGTGACCACAGCAGCGTCCATGGTTCCATCAAGGTCAGCATACTGAAGCATTTTTCCACTCCAGAATCCTTACCAATGGCTGCTGAGTTAGGAGGTGGTACCCAGCGACAGCTTGAGAAACATTTAGAAATAGCAGGCGATTTGGTGAGGTTGTCCACAAAGGACCTCAGTGCATAATGGAACATCTGAACACAGGAGCTGAAAATACCCGCAGCAACACGGTTATTCTTTTTAGTCACCGTTCAGCATTTTGGCTTTTGGTTTCTAAAGTTCCTAGGCAGAGACTAAATTAGAAAAATATATGCAAAAATGTTCCTGACTTCAGTGTTGCTGACGGGTTGGAGATGCTAACTTTTGCATCAGAGAGACCTGAATTTGAAGCTTGCATCAGTTAGGCTAAAGATCGGCTGCATATAACTAAAACTGAGGCTGAAACGAGGTAGGTGGGAAACATCGAGAGGAAGACAGCTGGGGACTGATATGGTGGCACTTTGGTATCTCCAGGCCCCGGCTCTGCCATCCTCAATGCTTGGTTTCCATCTTCGAGGCCCATATCCTAAATGGTTGCTGGAGTGCCAGCCTTCACATCTCTGTTCCAGGCTGACGGAAGGAGGAAGGAGAAAGAACAAAAAGGCAGGCTCTCCTTTTAATCTCACATCCTGGAATTCTCACTTACATCTCATCATCCAGAGCTTATAAATGTGGTGCCACCCCTACATACAAAGACAAATTAGAAAGGCAGCCTTTTCCTGTCTATATTATTAACCCTTGAAAATGACCCTTGAATATACCCAGGGTTCAGTTACTAAACAGGAAGCGGATATTAAGTAAACCCTTAGGCTGGGTTCTCCAGAAGCAGCTTAGAGATGAGGATTTGTGTGGAAGGGATTTATTGGGAAGTCCTGGAAAATGAGGTAAGCATGTGGAAACCTTGGATCATGAATGAAGGAGTCTAAGTAAGGACATGATGTAAGCCAAGTCCCATCAAGGGTGACCTTGACCCGCCCTGCTTGGACTTCTGGGGAGAGTGTACAGTCAACTCAGAAGTGTCCTGCTCAGGGATCAGGGGGTCAGAGTATTTGCACACTCACATCCATCACTCACTGGGGAGGGGATGCCCAGGGGATGCCCCAGGGGAGCATGTGTCCCGGCCATTCTGGCTCTGCAAATACAAGCGAAGTGAACCCCAAAGCTAGAGGGCAGCCCCGTACCTAGAAAGACCATTGCTGGCTGTTAGAAGTAAGAGCTCACCTATACACAGTCTTTTGTTTGGCCATTTGTATATTTTGAACTCAAATCGAATAAGAATTGCATGCCTACCAGGAAAGAGAACAGCAATTTGCTATTTGGACCTGTGAGTTTTTGTGAACAGTGGCTAAGACGGTAGCGTTAAAGCTGTAAGTCCTCTGTTGATACCTATGTTCGTGTATCTGTAGCTCAGAAAGAACTTTACCTTTCAATGTGTATTTGATGTTTTCCTATCTTCAGAGGCTGTTAATAAGTTAAATTACAAAGTCTCTGAAATTAAAGGTGCAAGGATCTGATTGGTTTATAGAGAAAAAGTCTTATAGAAATTATTTCCTATAATTATCAGAAAATGAGGACCTTAAACTTCTAAAACTTTAAATATGTTAGCTGAAGCTAACTTAGAAGCATTTTAGGAATCCATATAATTAAGGCAAATCTTTGGCAAATGAGACGAGTTTAATAATTTTGATTTACTGAAAATCACTATGTCTTCTCTAATTGATTAATGCTATGTATAATAGGGGACTTTTATCCGAAAAGGTGTTCTTTTTAGACTTACTCCCTTTTACTTATCAAAGAAGCTAACATTATTCCTAGTTAATGTTTAAGGCTCTGAAAAGTGTAAATTTGTGTTCAACTAAATTGAATCATTTTTCTGACAATCTCTATATTTCAACCGTAATTATGCTTTGTAGTGTGTCAGCTTGAAGATAATTTCCAAGCTTTTAAAGTAATTTAAACCCTTGGACTGACATTAAATTGCATTAACTAAAGGATAATCATTGGATGCCTAGATCATTTCTAAGCAAGATGAATGCTGAAACGATTACTAAGCAGTTGTGCATCTATAGACCTCTGCTTCTTATTTTTACATTCATTGGGCCATATTAACATGTACATTTTTACTACTTTTAGAGGTTCCTTAAGGGAGGCATGTGGCTATAGAAATTTGTTATGTCAATTCGCCAGCTCTGCTAGCTGCTAAAATGCTGGTGTGTGACGTGGTTCTCAATTAACCAACCCATTGTTTGCTGGATGAAAGAGAAGTTACTTACTTTGGTTAAAAATTATAATTGCGACAATCAGTTAAGACTATACCAGAAGCAACAGCGAAGGGAAATACAACTGAGTACATCCTCCTATTTTTCAAGGAAAAGAGTAGTTTTGCCCTAAAGCAACGTCTCAAATTTTTTTTGTCTCTGAGTATCTTTATCCTCATAAAAGTGACAGAGGACCCCAAAGCGCTTTTGACTTTAGAGTATTAACTATCAATGTTTTCTGAATCGGAAATTGAAACTGAGAATTTTTAAACATTTATTTTATTGAAGTACAGTTGATGTACAATGTTGTGTTAATTTCTACTGTACAGCAAAGTGATTAAGTTATACGTATATATACATTCTCTTTCACATTCTTTTCCGTTACAGTTTATCACAGGATATTGAATACGGTTCCCTGTGCCATACAGTGGGACCTTGTTGTTTATCCATCCTCTGTATACTAGTTTGCATCTGCTCACCCCAGACTCCCAATGCATCCCTCCTCAACCTCTCCTCCTCCCTTGGAAACCACGAGTCTCTTCTCTGTGTCTGTGAGTCTGAAACAGAATTATTTAAATGCTTATTTATGGACACATTTGAAAAGACCAATGAATGCATGGCATGTTAATAGCATCTTAGTATTATTTTTAAATGAGTCCTGTCCTCACAGACCCCTGAGACCTGTCCTGAAGTAGAGTGTCAGTTTATTCCAGAACATGAGGGAGCTAATAACGAATAAGCTTACAAAGTGAATTTTATTTGCCTTGGTTTTTTTTTTTTTAACAGATCTTTTTTGGAGTATAATAGCTTCACAATACTGTGTTAGTTTCTGTTGTACAACAAAGCCAATCAGCCGTGTGCATACACACATCCCCATATCCCTCCCTCTTGCATCTCCCTCCCACCCTCCCTAGCCCACCCCTCTAGGTGGTCACAAAGCACTGAGCCGATCTCCCTGTGCTATGCGGCTGCTTCCCACCAGCCAACTATTTTACATTCGGTAGTGTATATATGTCGATGCTACTCTCACTACGCCCCAGCTTCCCCCTCCCACCCCAAGTCCTCAAGTCCATTCTCTGTGTCTGCCTCTTTATTCCTGCCCTGCAACGAGGTTCATCAATACCATTAGAACACTGCCTAACACCATACACAAACATAAACTCCACATGGATTGAAGACTTAAACGCCTTCGTTTTTAATAGCTGAATTCAGAAGCTCTCACTCTTCTCCCTCTTCCGAATGGCTCTATTTGTCTGCCTGGGTTCACTAGGAAACTGGCCTCCTTTTCACTAGAATATAATTGGAAAAATTACTTATGCAACCAAGGTCTTGACTGGAATGTCGTATTTGAAAATGCTGTTTATTTAATCTGGTAAGACCATGTTTTTTTGTTTTTTTGGGGTCTTTTTTGCGGTACGTGGGCCTCTCACCGTTGTGGCCTCTCCCGTTGTGGAGCACAGGCTCCGGACGCGCAGGCTCAGCGGCCATGGCTCACAGGCCCAGCCCCAGCCGCTCCGCGGCATGTGGGATCTTCCCGGACCGGGGCACGAACCCGCGTCCCCTGCATCGGCAGGCGGACTCTCAACCACTGCGCCACCAGGGAAGCCCCAAGACCATGTTTTTTTGAAAACAGCTTTATTGAATATAGTCTATACCATACAATACACTCAGTTAAAGTGTACAATTCAGTGGTTTTTCAGAGATGTGCAACCAACCATCACCACGATCAATTTTAGAACATGTTCATTACCCACCAAAGAAACTCCATACCCCTCAGCTATTACCTGCACCCAATCTCCCGATCCCCTCAGCCCTGGGCAACCAGTAATCTGCTTTGTCTCTATGGATTTGCCTATTCCAGACAGTTCAAGTAAATATAATCATACAATATGTGGTCTTTTGTGACTAACTTTTTTCACTCAGCGTAATGTTTTCCATGTTCATCCATGCTGTAGCATGGATCAATATTTCTTTCCTTTTTATGGCTGAATAACATTCCACTGTATGGCTAGATCACATGACATATTTTCATCTCTTGAGTATGTACCTAGGAGTAGAATGCTGGATCATATGGTAACTCCATGTTTAACATTTTAAGAATCCTGCCAGACTGTTTTCTAAAGTGGCTGCACTTTTCTCTAAAAATAGTCCATTTTTGTTTCTAGATCCTTTTGTTGCTGAAGGTTCCAAACATTTTAAACACATTAACAATGACTGAATCTCCACAACAAGTCTAAGAGGCAGGGACTACTAAACCCATTTTAGAGATGTGAGATTTCAGAGAGATAAGGCAACTTGTTCAACACCACTCAGATGGTAAGAGCAGGGATCACACTTAAGTCCGTCCCCCAAAGCTCCACCCCCTCCCTCTCTATCCCACTGCTCCGCACTCCACCCAAAAGATGCAGTGACCCATGGGCTCTTTCCTTCCTCCGCAGACCTGGGGGCACCAGGGAAAATTTCTCCATGGCATTCGAAGGTCCCCCTCTTCTTCTTGCCCTGAAGAATCCCCCTGGCCCTGTGCAGTGTGTTCTGATTTAATCTGCCGAGGGCACAGAACCAGAGCCTGATGTTCTGGAGTCTCTGCACTTCCTAGGGTTGATGGGGACAACACCCAGAGGACGATGGCCTTTGCTGTGTCCCCTTGGCCCATCTGGGGAGGCTGACAGCTAGAGCACATGTCTAGAGGGAATGAGGGGCGAGGGAGAGTCACACAGGAAGCCGTGACTTTCAGTGCAAATTCATTAAAAGCCATAGGTATTCTTCACAGCCCGGAGATCTACTTCTGTAGCTCCGAGGTGGTTTGTCTCCCCAGCTCAGCTCTTACTTCCCTCACCCAGTCCACTGAGGCAGGTTTCCAGAGCAAATTAGGGTGTAGATCAAGATGGTCGCTTCCATCGTAGTAATTAACCTAAAACAATCAAAGTAGATGGTCTGGCTACACGTACTGATGCATGCTCCAAGCCTCGGTTTCCTATCTGAAAAATGGAAATAATGATATTTACCTCTAACGATATCAGCAACCGTGAGGATTAAAAGTTATATAGCACGTTGCTGGGAACATAGTGCCTGAAGAAAAATATTTAGCTTCTTCTCTGCCTCTTAGTGCTTGCAGTGTGCCGGGTACCAGCCTAAATGTCCCCCAGCGTGGATCCTCACGAAAAACATGTGAGGTAGGTCCTGTTACTACACAAGTCCCCTGTATATGAACGAGTTCCATTCCGAGGAGTGCATTCGTAAGTCCAATTTGTTCGTAAGTCCAACAAAGTTAGCCTAGGTACCCAACTAACACAATCGGCTCTATAGGACTGTACTGTAAGAGGTTTATGATACTTTTCGCACAAATAATACATTAAAAAACCCCACCAAAAATAAAGACAACATTTTTAATCTTACAGGACAGTATCTTGAAAAGGACAGTAGGACAGTACAACGGCTGGCATACAGGGTCTGGCATCGAGTGAACAGACAAGAAGAGTTACTCCGTGGAGGAGGGACAGGAGGTGGGAGATGGGAGAGCTGAAGGGTCGTCAGCAATAGGAGACGGAGGGCAAGCTGCAATGTCACTCAATTCTATTCTATCTACCCTCTTGAAAAAACGATCCAGTGATGTCTGGGTAGTAGCTCTTTTTTCTCGTCATAGATGACATGGTAGCACTGGATTGCATTCTGAATGGCTGCTGTAACCGTCGTGTACTGTTCTATGTTCAGGTCCTGTGCCTCAAAAACTAACAGTGCCTCCTCAAATAAAGAAAATCCCCTTCCATTTCCTGTATCGTGAACCTCTTCGGTTCTTCAGTTACTTCTTCCTCTTGTCGCTCTCCGTCCTTTCTCTGGGCCTCCAATTCCATCAGGTCTTCATTAGTAAGCTCCTCATGTTGCACAGCAAGGGGTTCAATGAAGTCATCCTCTTGCAGATCTAGCTGGAAATAAAGACACTGTGCTACTGTACGCTCTACAGTAAAGTACACAAAAGCACAACCACTTGTAGAGGATGCACACACATGGGCGCATACGCCAGACACTTGAACTTACGTGACCGGACATGTGAATGCGTGTTCGCATCTTTGGAAATTCGAAACCTGAAGGTTTGTATGTGGGGGGACTTACTTGTATTCCCATTCTACAGATGAGAAGACTGAGTCACAGAGGTTATATAATTTACCCAAGGTTGTGCAGGGACTAAGAGGCGGGGCTGGCACTACAACCCAGATCTCCCGGTTCCAAGGACCAGGCTCCTAAATACTTTGCTCTAAAATGAGCCAGAGGTGAGTGAGAGAGGCTTGAAGGGGGCTCCAGAAAGAGGTCCTCCCACGGATGCTGACAAATGGACCAGATGTAGACACAGTCCACTAACGGGGCACTAATGAGCATGAGTGGAGCCATTGTCCCCGTTCCTCCGTCAGGTTTGCTCTTACGGTAGATTAGGTAACGAGAAACGCCAGCGTGATGCTGAACTCAGAAAGCTGGCCAGGCTGTGAAGGACACGGAGCTGCACCTGTGATGAGCATCGTTCACTGAAAATCAAAATGGGGCCAGGAGTCAGGGCAGCACCCATCTGTTCGGTCGTCTGAAGTGGACAGAGAACTACGATGGCAAAAAAGCGTCCAGAATCAGCCCCAATAGCTTCTTCAGGGTTTTACTGCACATTCCATCAGTTCCTCACTGACAGTTCCGCCAGACAAGCTGATCAAATAAGGGTTACCATCTTTCGTCCTCTGATTTCCCAAATGCACCCCGACTCCCAAGGCTTCCATCACCTTCTTTGCTCCTAAGAAAGTCAGGCCAAGAGGCACAGACCGTAGGGCTGCTCCAGGAGGGCAGTGGAAAGAGCATTGCTCTGAGAGTCCTGCCTCTGCCATGGGCTGAGACACAACTTTGGATACTTTGTGCCTCTCCATAGGCCTTGATTTTTCCATCTCTAAACTCAGGGGGATTGGGCTAGTTCAAGGGATGGAAACATAAGGAATCACTGCTGTCACCCCTTTCCATACCCATAGCAGACACAGCTAATCAACTGCAGCATTCTTTCCCACTGAGCCAGGACTTTGCCTCAGAATCTTTCTTAACACAGGGCTCCAAGCAACTACTACGGATAAATCAGAATTGGCCTGCAAGAGGAAACTTGGTTTCCATCCTTGGACACATTGATCTTGAGGTGCCCTCAGCTCTAAAGACATGTCATTCTCCTCTGTACATACCAGAAGGCACTGGAAGACTCTATCCCATGGGCTCCAGCTCTCTGATTTCATTTTTCTAATTTTTTCTGGACTCCTTATGTCTTGACTGGGAACTTGGAGCTGGGTATGGGGATACCAACACGAAGTGGCATGGGAATTTGAGCTTCTCCAGGCAGGGTGGTGATCGCCAGGGCCAATTCTGAACCAGCAAACCTGTGATACTTTTCCAGTCCAGCCACCCAAATACCAAGTAAATACAACATCCTTTATACTACAGCATGATTTACATCATGATTTAGACATTAACAACACATTGTAATAAAAAGGAACAAAACTGGGTCATTTGTAGAGACATGGATGGATCTAGAGACTGTCATACAGAGTGAAGTAAGTCAGAAAGAGAAAAACAAATACCGTACATTCACGCATGTATGTGGAACCTAGAAAAATGGTACAGATGAACCGGTTTGCAGGGCAGAAATAGAGACACAGATGCAGAGGACAAATGTATGGACACCAAGGGGGGAAAGCCATGGGGGTGTGGGTGGGTGTGATGAATTGGGAGATTGGGATTGACATGTATACACTGATGTGTATAGAATTGATGACCAATAAGAACCTGCAGTATAAAAAAATAAAATTAAATTCAAAAAAAACCACATTGTAGTTTTAAAGTCGTTCTTAATATCTTTGTTACACAAAGCCTGGATAAATCTTGGGGTTTCCTGTTAAAGTCATCAAAACTGAGCTCTGATCCCTGAAGGACCCTGATTTGAGCAGCTCCTTAAATGCCTTTTAACCAAAAACACAGGTGGCATTAAAAAGAGCAATGCTGCAGTGGCCACCTGGGCCCTGAGTGGGAGAATCAGGATAAATAGACAGAGGATTCTCTGCCAGAAGCAGAAGTTTTGTGTTGATTTTACCCTAAAGAAAGACATCCAGATGGAAAGCACAACCTTCTATAAAGCTTTCAGACACGCTTCTACGCAATCAAGTATTAGACTTACTTATAAAAGTGAAGACTCTTCCAAAAAAAAAAAAAAAAAAAAGTGAAGACTCTCGAAGAAGTAAAAACACACTAAATAAATCCAAGTTACTGAGTTTTAATTTCTGAAGTCGCATTTTCTTAACTTATAAGGGACTCTTATAAACAAAGCAGCACATACACAAGGCTAGTTCAGTTCCACGTGTATTTACTGAACACCCGCTGGGAGGAAGAAGCCGAGCCAGACTTGTGGGGCAGAGACAGAGGGAGATGACGTCGTTCTTGCCCTTGGGGAGATTCTGGGACAACAGCAGCGGGGAGAACCAGAGGTAAGATGACCCCCAGTGGAAAGGGATGGAGAGCGGTGGCCCTGCGAGGCCCCAAGGGCCCTGCAGGTCTGTGCTAATGCATCCATGTTGTGAGACGGAGGAAGGCTTCCTGCAGGAGGTGGCATTTGAGAAAGGCCTTGAGAGGAGCAGGAAGGTCTTCAGCTGTGGGGAGACACGGGAGATGCAGAGGCCCAAGGCCGCCCCTAGGCAAGATCCGGGAGGGGTAATTCTGGCTGAAAAGCAGGGGAGAAGTCCGGTTGCAGAGCAGCCCTTCTTCTTCGGAAAGAAGGTGAAGGAAGACAGTCTGGGCTTGAAGGCCCAGCTAGAAGGAGCCGCTGAAGTATTATGGAGCCAACGGGGAGCCCACCGACGGGGCTGCGTAGAGGAGCGGCTCCAACAGAACAGAGCCTTAGGGATCTGGAAGGTCAATTCTCCACCAGAAATCAGGGGACGCCACAGCCAGACAGGCCCCGACAGTCCATCGAGCCCACGGGCTTACTTTGCAGGAGCAGATAAGAGACCAGAGAGGCTGTCTGGCCGAGACCACACATCAAAGGGTGGTGCCAGGTCTGGAAGCCACAGCTCCATCCTGCAAGCCCGAGACACCTGTTAATGGGCAAAGTCTGAAGACAGGCCTTGCAGAGAACCAGGAATTGCTGAACACGGCAGATGGCATACCGCAGCCCCAAGGGCTACAAGGGCTACAGCCCCATTGCTAGACGGTGGCAGTGAGACAATCACCTTGGTACCAAGTGTGGGGACCTGGCCTCCCAGTAGGACGTGGCTGGAACCTGGCGATCTACCGTTTGCTGATGCAGTTCGAATGGCTAACCGCTCTGAACTGCAGGGCTGACTGACCATTTCAAGGGCTTTTCGGAGAGCTATATGGCGAGTTGCTATATGACCACTGAAAGTTAAATTTATATTAGTTAAAATTATGTAACTAGAAATGCTTTTCCCAAGTTGCATGAGTCACATTTCAAGTGGCTCAGTGGCCACATGTGGCGAGTGGCTACTGTGTTAGATACTACAGAACGGAACATCTCCATCACTGCAGAAAGTTCTACTGGGCACTGCTGCTTTATAGCAGGGGTCGGCTAACTATGCCCCAGCCTGGGGCCCAGATCCAGCTGCCATGTGTTTTTGTTTTTGTCTTTGGCGGAGCTGACTGACTTGTGGGATCTTAGATCCCCAAGCGGGCCCCAGCAGTGAAAGCGCGGAATCCTAACCACCAGACCACCAGGGGATTCCCTGCCACGTGTTTTAATAAAGTCTTACTGGAACTCAGCCATGCCCATTCACTTATGTATGGTGTAGGTCTGCTTTTGTGCTGCAAGAGCAGAGTTGAGTACTGGTGACAGAGTCTTTACGGCCTGTAAAGCCTAAAATACTTACGATCTGATCCTTTATACGAAAAGTTTGCTGATCTCTAGTGCAGACTGTCAAAAAGTGACATGAGGATCTTTTCTGGAAAGATGCTCGCTGGCAGACCCAGGAATTACTAGTGGGTCCCAAGTGTCAGGATGACTTCACCCCACCACAGGCCCCCCTGGGGAAGGAGGTAGGGAACACAACACTGGCAGCATCACTACGGAGCTTGACGGGGGTGCAGGATGCCCCTCCCCAAACAGGCACCTTCTCCAGGGTGACTGACCGACCTTCTCTAGGGTGACCCACCGCAGAGACGGGGGGGAGGACGTGGTGTTTGGGTGGCTGCGAGTCTACCCCGGAAAACCACACACGAGAAGGAGCTCACCGTTTGCTTTCTTTATTTTTCTATTCTTCCCAGGTCAGTGAGGCAGCAACATTAATACAAAGTGAGAAGAACTGTTTTCTTGCATGGCAATTCAATAACCCCTCTCACACCGATGCTCACACGTAATTCTAAGAGCTTTTCATCAAACTCAGTCTAATCTGCATGGTCTGGCATCTCACACACCAAAAATAACTCCCGGAGTGATGTCGGCCGGCTTAGGAGTGCTCGTTTCCAGGAAAGGAGGACTACATTGAACAGAGAGGGCTGACAGTCAGCCTCCTTCCAGCTCTTTTCAAGTCCTAGCCGGTCAAAGAGGAGAGCCAGGCTAACTGCTCTGGTTCCTTAGGGAGGTGGGCACCTCCTGCCCCCCCCACCCAGGGAGCCCCCAGAGCTACTGCAGCAGCGGGAAGTTTGGGGGGTTCTCTGCGGACCCCACTGCACGCCAGGAGCCCCAAAGCACGTCTGCTGCCCACACTCACTCTTGAATTATTTCAGCCTTTCTCTCCCCTTATGTGCGTGATCCTTTGTTGAAAGGGAAACTAAGCTGATTCAAGAGGCTGACTGATGCTTAGTAATGTCTCTATTGTCAACAGAGTGCAGGATTTATCTGCAGCAGCTTGGAATGTCCTGGGGCCAGAGAGGGTGGGTAGATTCTCTTAGAACGCCCGTGAGCATCTCGAATGGTAACATTCGGGACAGCAGAGCCCTGGGAATGCTGCCATTCTAGCCACGCAAACTGCAAAGGCATGGGGAACTCTTGCTGTCGCGCAAACAGGAAAAGCACCAGTTTCCCTTCCTGTACAGCCAGGAGGCCCTCGACAGGCAAGCTCGTCTCTCTCTCTCTCAGACTCCCAGGATGACGTGCTGAATCCTCCCACCAGCCTTCCTCTGCTGCCCTGCCCAAGTTATTTGGATAAATGGGAACAAAGAAACTATCCTAAGCCTCCCCTCAGGACCAGCCTTGCAACGTACACATACTCCCAGGCCTTCTTGAATTACAGAGAAAACAATGAGGAGTGAGTCCTCTATGGAGCTACAACCAGGGTGGTTTAATTTGCAGGGGTCCAGGACATGACTCAAGCGTTGGGAGGTCACCCGCGCTGTCGTCTTTTCCGCCCCCGCAGCTTCAGCCGCCTGGCTGGCAGGCTGACGGGCTGCTTCCCGAACTTCTCCATGATCTCTCTGATCCTGGCCAGGTTGGTTTTGCTGAGTGTGAAGTCGCACTGTGTGGCCCCCATGTCATAGCCGACTATGCAGTTCTTGGTGGACGAGGTGAAACCTTCTGCCTTGGCCGTGACCATGTACTCTCCGGGGTTCAGAAGGCGCCAGTAATCCCCATCACTGGCTGTGAAAAGAAAGCAGGGGAAGTCAGAGCAGCTCTTTTCTAGCAGCGATATCACCAGCTCTGTTATTCCAAGACCAGCCTCCTGGCCAGACAGAGACTCACGGGCAAGCAGTGTGGAATCTGAGCCCCGGCAGATGCAAATTCTTGATGCATTTTGGAAGCCAAGATGTTTTCCTTTTTGGAAACCACCTTAATGGTTTTAACAGGAAGGGGACTGGGGTGTAGGCTCCCCGCAGTGTTAATACGCATGAGCAGAGATGGAGAAACAATCGCTAACATTCCTTTCTCTGTGACAATACACACCATTCATTATGAACTTGAATGTCTGAATGGTATGCCCTCGCCACAGAATGCCATCTTGAAAAGCCATCTGTGCGTGGCTTCCTGGCTTCCCTTAGCCTGGCTATAAATATAGAATAGTAGGATAGGGGTGGGGCTCTTCACGTCTGAAAAAGAGAAGGAAAGGGCTACAAACGACCTGGGGGGAGGCCCCAAGGTCCACACCTCATTCCACGGTCCTCTATGAAGAAATGGAGCAGGTACACGTGGACGTTGCAGGCAGAGTCCCCTGACCCTCCCCCTGCCCCGGTTACACCATCGGTCAGGCACCCAACAGGCACCTAACTGGACCTGGGTCCATCCTTAACTCAACGCTAGATCCTTGTGGCATAAAGTGGGGTTCTAGGCCAAGGCCACTCCTCCCCAGGGGGCCTACACCTGCTGAGATCACTTGGACCCCTGACATTAAAGAGGCTTCGAGACAGAAAAGGAGACATCAACTCCCACGTAGCACGTGGAAGGACGAAGCAGGCACCAATCCACTGAACCCTCCAAGCCAAGTTCTGATGTAGGTTGTATAATGATCCCCTTTCCTACATGAGTAATTGGATGCCCAGGGAAGTGTCACGTCCTGCGCAAGGTCACACAGCTAGTGATGAGCTGGTCTTCCCGGGCCAGGTTTGTTTTCTCTCTTATGATGATCTGTCCTGCCCGGTCTAAAGAGAAAAGGCTGGATTTGGTGAAGTGCTACATAGGCCCGGGAAAGTTTTACTCATTTGAATGAACCCTGATGTCCTCTAAAGGATGGAAGAGAACTCTGTGGGAGAATATTTATCTCCCACATACACGCATATAACACTCTGAAGCACCACGTTTAAATTCACATCACAATCTTTATTCATCTGAGACGCCCCATGCAACGTGGGAGCTCACGAGAGCACAAGATGTCATGAAAAATGAAATACGCAGGCAGTGGTTCGCCACACGTTTGCGCAGTCTACTACCTGGTAAACAGGCCTCAATGTGAGAGTCCCAGGCAGGCAATGCAGGCAGATGGCTCCCTGACTTTCTCAGCACTGCGCCCTGTGTCTTCCTGCAGTGAAAATGCAAGGTTCTCAACTGAATGAAATGCCACTTGGTGGCTTTTCAGAAGCCGAGAGCCACGCCCAGCCGTCTTTGTCTTGCTATCAGATGGCCCGAGCCTCCTGGGCAGGCACGCGCTGAGACGTCTCTCCGGGCTCCCGGCTCCCAGGCACACCTGCCAGAGCCGCCCCTGCACCCCCCAGACCTCCCTGTCCCGTCTTGGCCCCGTGTTAAGCTGTGGGCTCCCTAAGACCTGTGGCTTATTCTTCGCCACTGAACTGTGTGCTTCAGTCGTGTGTCCTTGATGAATGCCAGCTGGATTAAGTGGGATGAAGACAAACAGACATGAATACAAATGTGCTATTAAGGTGAGAAGTTGTACATATTAAGCCTCAGCCACTGTAGGTACTTTCTCCCCACCAACACCGGAGTGGGTTCATTAAGGCCAAGAACCGGCCACCCGCCAACTAACTTGATAGAGGCCGCTGGAGGCGAGACCTTTCGGTGGGAGTGCCCACCTCGAGAACACACTGAGGTGAGTCTGAAACACCCCCAGGGAAGGGGCAGCCCAGGTTCTCACCAAGGGAGATGCTCAGGAAGCCAGGAGTGAAAGAAATCCATAATTAACACGTGCTTGTCAGCTCTACTGATTCAAATTTATAAGACGGCTTTGTAATTCTTTTTCTCCCCAAAATAGCAGAAGGCTCCCTCCTCATCCTCTCCCCAATCTGCCCACCTTTGCTGTGCTGGCCTCCTTATCACATCTCGGTGCCCTGTCAGGGGTGTGTTTCGGGGGTGAGTGCTCTGTGGAGCAGGGGGAGGTTGGCACCCAGCTGGCATCGCCCAGCATCGGTGGATGGAAGGAACAACCCGGGCCCTAACGAATGGCCATTCATTAGCAGGTCGGGTTAGTGTTCCCAAACAAAGGTCAGTCACGTGGCATTCTGAGCCAGGTTTGGGGCCAACATATTTACATGCATTTAGAAAGCATCCTTACTAGCTTCTCTCCCTGTGGAATTCCACTTAATATCCCTGCTTATTTTATGCAAATTCTCTCCTGGAATAAAACTTGTCAGATCACATAAGCCTCAGACAGAAATCAAGGCAAATTCAGAGCTTATGTGGAGCAACGAAGGACCCTGAAACCAACGCAATAAAGAACCACCCATGACACGCGGGATTCCTCTGTGATGCGAACGTGCTGGGAGATTATTTTGTGGGGAACGAAGGGAGATGGAGCTGCATTTTCCATTAGCTCATCAAAACTGTCTCCTTGATTACAAGGGCTTTGAAATTCCGAGCTCATTAGGCAAAGGTCTCTCTGCTGGCTTGTGGGCCCCACTCTGTTTAAAACTCTTATTTTCTCACATTGCCTACAAAAGACTAACAGTCCAAGGAATGTTTCAGGCTCTCTTACAGGCACTCATTAATAATGTTTAAAATACAAGGTCTATGCAGAACCAGATCAAATAGCCCCTTTCATCCACAGTGATCAGCTGCACCTTGCATGTCTGGCCCGTGACAAGTTTACAATCTGCATTTGTTGAATTAATGAATGAATAAGTGAATAAATGAATGGATCAGTGTATGCCTGCCTATGTGGGGCAACTACGTACCAAATGCCATGCTACCCAGTGTTCAGCCTTGTGGTCAGTAGCTATAAGACCCTGGAGGACAAGTGGATGCTCAGGAAATATGGCTGCGTGAAGAAACAGGCAACTACCTTGAAAGAAGGCGATTCAGGGCATCACACCACAGTCTACTGTTTTGTGGCATTTCACCCATTTACAGAATAATTGTCCTTCTCTGCCAGGCACGTGAGCAGGTAGCCTGGTATTGAAGAACACCTGGGCCAGGTGTGAATCTCAGCCCCACCCCCATTCTAATGTCCTAGAGCCTCTGCTTCCTCACAGGTCAAATGGGATCACTTGGGGGAGGACAGGGTGTCTTCATGCATGTGACCAGCTAGCGGAGAAAGCGGCCCTTCTCTTGTTCAGGGGGAACAGCGTGGGGCAAGGCAAGGGGGACCGCATTGAGAGTCTCAAGCTCTTGCCTCAATCCCAGCTCAGCCTCTCTCTGTGCATCTGGGAAACGCCACATAACGTCCAGTGCGGCTGGCCACCCCGGCACAAGGTAAGCTCTTAGATCCCCGGGCGCAGGTCAGGCCAAGTTAGTGTCAAGTCTTGTTTCTCCCAGTTCAAGTGTGTCTGCAGGCTGAAGAGATCTCTTTTATGGAAATCACGGTTTCCTTCCTCTTGCTGATGATGACTCTGTTTGCTACACCAGGGCGGGACCTGCCCTGGGTTGAATGATGCCCTGCCCCCCACACTCTCCAGTGGCCCACATCCTACTACCCAGGACCTACGAATTGACCCTATTTGGAAAAAGGGTCTTTGCAGATGTAATTAAGGATCTCAAGATCATCCTGGATTACGTGGATGGGTCCTAAATCCAATGACAAGTGTCCTCATAAGAGACAGAAGAGCAGGCGCCAGGAGGAAACGGAGGCAGAGACTGGAGTGATGCAGCCAAGGAAGCTCAGGAATGCGTGAAGCCACCAGGAGCCGGAAAAGCCAAAGAGGGATCCTCCCCAGGGGCTCCAGGGGGAGCACGGCCCTGCTGACACCTTGATTTCAGACTCCCGGCCTCTATAACCGTGAGGGAATCAATTTCTGTTTCTTTAAGCCACACAGTCTGTGGTCATTTGTCACGGCAACCACTGGAAACCCATGCAGGACCCAGTGCCCTGCTCACTGCAGCTGACAGCAAAGCAGTATCTGACGCAGCGCTCCCCAACGTCGCCCCCACCCCACCACGTAGGAAAACCTCTGCGTGCAGGTTTATACGTGCCTATGGGCACACCATCTCCAACAGAATGCTCGCTGACAATCTGACTTAAGCATCCAACCGATTCTGTTCCACGTGCATCTGTCCCTGCAAACATCAGCCATCAGTCAAATTGGCCATTTCTCACTTCCCCCTGGACACGCCAAGTGCCATCCCAAGTGACGAGAGTCCTGGGGCACAAGGGTAAGCCTGGGCTTGTTTTCATATCATAATCGGCCAAGAATAAGGCAGCCCTTGTGCAGATGCTCGGCGTCTGCGGGCTGCTTCCAGCCAGCGCTGCAGCTCTGGAGCAAGAAGGGAAACAGCACGCAGCTGCTCCAATGCCTGAACCCAAGCCCCACCCGCCTCCTGAACCTTCAGTGGGTCCTTCAACCTCTCCGAGCCTCTGGTTTTCACCTGAATAAGGGACAGAGAGAAGCCAGAAAGCAGAGGCTGAACACCTTGCTTTCCAGGGGCTCCATGGAAAGTTGGAGAAAAGAGACAATAAGCCAGGTCAGAGGAAGAAGTTTCTGGGCCTCAACTTGCGGTTTTAACTCAAGTAAAACACTTCAAGAAAATGGATATTTCCTCTTGAGAAACAGTTCACACACATTATTTGTAGTTACCTGTTCGGATGTCATGGTTAACGCCCTCTACGGAGATAACAGCGTTTGGAATTCCTTTTCCGTGCAAATCCCTTACCAGGCCTTTGATGCCCCGATGAACCTGCTCGACAAACAGGAGAAGCAGGTGAGCTCACCGATCAACCGGCACAGCCAAGAGGGCCAGAAACTTAATGCCAGCCCAGTGCCGCCAAGAGCCCCCCACAAAGCTACGTCTGGCTCAACAGCTCCCCGGCTCGGCATGGATTTGGTGTGTAAATTTCTGTATTCCTTTTGGGTCCATCTACTGGAAGGTCTTCCACTGGAGTTAAAATATTCCAGAGGTTTAGAAAATATTAGGATCTGAGATGGTTCATAAAAGACACATCCAGTAAAAATGGAATTTAATTTTTATAGGCACATTTATTTTGACTTTCCTGGACTCTACAGACTTAACACATAGACTTTAAGAATCAAAGAGGGGCTTCCCTGGTGGCGCAACGGTTGAGAGTCCGCCTGCCGATGCGGGGGACACGGGTTCGTGCCCCGGTCCGGGAAGATCCCACATGCCGCGGAGCGGCTGGGCCCGTCAGCCATGGCCGCTAAGCCTGCGCGTCCGGAGCCTGTGCTCCGCAACGGGAGAGGCCACGACGGTGAGAGGCCCGCGTACCGCAAAAAAAAAAAGAGTCAAAGAGGAGAGAAAAGACTCAAAAGCATCCCTGTAAAGTACAGTTCATCCGCAGGGCCCTTCCACGGATGAGCTGTGTCACATGACACCAACCCTGGGCCTCGTGCCTCAGGTTCCCCCATCCGAAGATCCAAGACGACATACCATCATTTCCAGTGACATTCTTTCCACATATCGCCATGCCTGGGCATTTTATCCATGGGAGGCTCTTCGGCTAAACTGGGATCATCACGTTAGAATGACTAAGGCCTTCTCTCTCTTTGTTCATATATGAAATGAAAAAAGAGCCTTCCCTTACAAAATTCCAGAGTGGGGACGGAGAGTGTGCTCATGGCTTCCCAGGAGGGGAGAACAGGTTCACACCCTACTGTGCAAGGAAAGTGGGCTGCACTGACCCTCTCAGGATCCTCATGGATCAGACTTGGATGCTAAATTGCAGTGCCAACCTCTGCCACCATGGGGAGGTGCAGGTACCAGGAAGCTGGCAGCCCAAGCCCTCGGCTGAATGCCTCTTCTGACTCACCTATGAGAACCCATGGAAGAAGGGCAACCTCCCAATACAGCCTCAGCATCTTACTCCCTAATGAATGTGAGTCACGGTAGTCATATGAAGTTCCACATTCCTTTTATTTCTCTGGTTCCTGTGAGTCTCTTCCTTGTAGGGGCATGGACGTTATTTGGTTAGTTTTAGTACCAAACTAGAACCGGTTTGCTCAATGCTACAAGACAGGTGTATCCTTGAGAGCAGGAGGAAAAGAAGGCGTGCGAGGTCCTAGCATACATGGCAGGACTTCCTCATCAGCTACAAGCAGAAGCTCAGCAGACACTTGTTGGAACTGTTCCCAGGTGACACCTGACACCTGCAGCAGTGACTCCTCAGCCTCCGAGCTGTTATGGGCTGAACTGTGTCCCCCACAAATCCATATGCTGAAGTCCTTACCCCCAGTATCTTAGAATGTGACTGTATTTGGAGATAGCATCTTTAAAGAGCTGATGAAGCCCTAAGAGTGAGCCTTATAATCTGACTGGTGTCCTTGTAAGAAGAGGACATTTGGACACACAGGGACACCAGGAATGTATGCACACTGAGTAAAACCATGTGCGGACACAGTGAGGAGGTGGCTGTCTGCAAGCCAAGGAGAGAGGCTGCAGGATGAAACCAACCTGCCGACACTTTAATTTTGCACTTCTAGCCTCCAGACCATAATTTCTGTTGCTTAAGTTCCCCAGCCTGCGTATTTTGTTACGCAGCCCTAGCAGACTAATACGAGGGGCCTGAGTATGCTGGCTGGACAAACACCCCTTCCCCACGGAGCAGCATCCTAGAACCCCAGAAGTAGTCTCACTCACCATGAACCAGTGGGAGCAACTGACATTGACTTAGAGCTCACAGACAACAGTTCCTTCTGACACTGTAGTCGCTAGCCCAGGGTGATGGCCACCGTAGGAAGTGCTAATTTGATCTCAGGCTTTTGGCCACCTCAAGGGCTTCGTTCCCTAGCTACACCCCATCACAGCCGTGTGCCCACGTCATACCTGCTCCATGAACACGATTAAGGATTCCCGATTATTCTCCCACTCCTCAGGCAGCTCGCTCTCATGCGGGTATTTATCACAGCCCACATAGATGGACAGCTCGAAGCAGTTTGTGTGAAGGTAGCTGAAATCGTTGAGACCTGCCGAGCCAACCAGACAACGTTTTAACTGAACAGTGCTCAAAGTGGCCCTGGGAGACAGCAAGAATGTTCAAGAATGTGATTCAGAGGACTTCATTTGAACAAGGAGGTATCAAGTGTCTACTCTACACAAAAAATTAATTAGAGCAACTGATGGGGTCAGAATGGGGGGCTGAGATAGAGAGAAGATGCAGCTGGAACAGTCCGTGGGGAAGACAGGCATATGTAGGACATCTTTGACAAAAGGAGGACTGAAATGCTTTTTAGATAAAATTATTTTCATTTTATTAAACTCAGTTTTATACTATTTTTAGGATAAAGGTATCATTTCTTTTTTCTTAAAAATTATTTTCTTTTTTTTAAAATTAATTTATTTATTTATTGGCGGTGTTGGGTCCTTGTTGCTGTGTGCGGGCTTTCTCTAGTTGCAGTGAGCGGGGGCTATTCTTCATTGCGGTGCGCAGGCTTCTCATCGCAGTGGCTTCTCTTGTTGCGGAGCACGGGCTCCAGGTGTGAGGGCTTCAGTAGTTGCGGCATGCAGGCTTCAGTAGTTGTGGCTCGCGGGCTTAGTTGCTCCGCGGCATGTGGGATCTTCCCGGACCAGGGCTCAAACCCATGTCCCCTGCATTGGCAGGTGGATTCTTAACCACTGTGCCACCAGAGAAGTCCCTCTCTTTTGTTTCCTTTTAGTTGTTTTTTATTTTTTGAAAGGTATCATTAATTAATAGTATGGCTTTTTAGTGTTTAATTAAATTTAGCTCAATAGTTATGCCGCTCTCAGCTACAGCTCTATAACTGTAGAATAAAAACTGCAGTTGTCTATTCTAATTCATAAACATAACTATCCATCCCACCATTTACCGAGTGTTTTACATAAGCCAGAAGCCGTCCTTAGCGCTCTGCATCCAGGCTCATTTACTCTTCGTCACAAATCCAGCAGAGACGTAGGTAGCATAGCCCAGTTTTACAAATAAGAGAATTGAGGCGGAGAATGATTAAGGACTGCATTAAGGAATGTATCCAGAATCGTGCGTCTGGACAGTCAGGGTTTGAACCCAGGTGTGTGTAATGTCTGCCCAGCCCTTGCTTGTCACTGCTGGGGGACTGAAGGGCAAATGTCCTCACCACCCAGCTGGAACGCAGACAGTCTCCTGCATCCTGACATGGCTACAACAGGACTTGGTCCCTGTATTAGTTTCTTAGGGCTGCTGTTACAAAGGACCACCAACTGGGTGGTCTAAAACAACAGAAAATTATCCTCTCATAGTTCTAGAGGCCAGAAGTCCAAAATCAAGGTGTTGGCAAGACCACACCCCCTCCAAAGGCTCTTCCTTGTTTCTTTCAGTTCCTGGTGGCCCCTGGCATTCCTTGGCTTGTGGCTGCATCACTCCAATCTCTGCCTCTGTCTTTACAGGGCTGTCTCCTCAGTGTGTGTCTTCTCCTCTTCTGTCCTTTATAAGGACATTTGTCACTGATTTTAGGGCCCATCTGGGCAACTCAAGATGACCTCATCTTGAAACCCTTATCTTAATGACACCTACAAAGACCCATTTTCCAAATAAGGTCATACTCACAGCTTCCAAAGATTAGGAAGTGGATGTATATCTTGGGGGTCCCATTCAACCCACGACAGTACCCAAAATGCATAAATGAATGTCAGATGGCATAAAGTCCAGTGGCTCTCTTCCCAACATTTTATTTTTGGAAACCATTTGAAATAGCAAGAACACAGTGCTACTATGTTATGTGTGAGGGCCAAGAGAACTCCCCCAGCAGAAGGTGCCACCAAGAAGCCCGCCCTGGCTTCTGAGAGTCAAGGCCACAGAAGAGAGGAGGTTGGCTGGGCTGGTCTCTCTGTTGACCGGGGACAAAAAGCAGGTCCTCCTGCACTTCAGCCTTGGTACTCACCCGTCCTCTCTTCCCTCCTTCCTCGGAGCGTTCAGTGATACATTCCTCAGTACAAATGTCTGTTTAAAAATCACAGCTTTGGGTGTCAAGATCAATTCTGTATTGATCTGCTGTCTAATTGATAAAGTCACAGACAAAAGGGTACAAAATACACAGCCACTCTCTCTACCAGATTCCAGATTCGAACCATTCACAGGTCACCAGCCATGGGCCTTTGATCACATCTGTGATCAAATAAGGAGAGCGACAGCAGAGGGATAAAAGGAGTGGGACGGTGTCAAGTTAATGGAAAAACCCCTCACAGGACCTTGTCTGGCTGAAGAAGGTGGGCCAAAAATGCCAGGTCAGGGCTTCCCTGGTGGCGCAGTGGTTGAGAGTCCGCCTGCCGATGCAGGGGACGCGGGTTCGTGCCCCGGTCCGGGAAGATCCCACATGCCGCGGAGTGGCTGGGCCCGTGAGCCATGGCCGCTGAGCCTGCGCGTCCGGAGCCTGTGCTCCGCAACGGGAGAGGCCACAACAGTGAGAGGCCCGCGTACAGCAAAAAAAAAAGCCAGGTCAGCTCGTTCAGTGGAACACGAGGCGTGGAACCTCAGGCAGCGCCCATGGATCAGCATGGACAGGCCCTCCCGGGAGGGCTGGACCCCTCCACACACACACACAATTCTCATTATCCCAACCTCCAGGCCTTGTTAGTACTGAAATAAATAAATGTGATATTTAAAACTCTGGAGCGGGTCTGCCATTTTGCAATCAGTGCTAGAAGCGCTAGAAGAATTGGCAAAATGAGACACCAGGAGACCGGTGGAAAACTTGCGCCAGGCTATCGTTAACGCTGAATCCCAGCCCTTCAGCGAATGCCATGCAGCTGAGAATCCTCCGTAAGAAATGGCTTCAAAAGTGAAATGTGCGGGCAGGAGGTGCGGGGTGATCCAGATAGCTCTTCCCGGCTGAGGCTTCTTCCTTTGGGTTCTCTCTGGGCCTGAAATCCTGCTCTTGTCACGGCTTCAGTGTGGAACATGGGGCCACGCAACCCTGTGGCTCTGTGGGGCCGATGCTGTCACAACATCTGCCTTCCTTGTGCGGGAGAGGATGCCAGACATCAGCCGACACAAATGTCTCACGTCCCTTTGGAGTTGAAATGCACACACGGCAGACGATGTGCCTTTTGAGCTAGACTGGACCCTGCTCCCAGCTACCCACTCCCCACTAACTAAGGCCTGTCAGTGCACCGCTAACGAGTGCGCAAGACCCAGACAGAAAGAAGGAGTGGAGGGGGAGGAGAGGAGGGAAGGAAATTAGAAATCCCATCTCATTAATCTACAAAGAAATGAATCTGCAGACTTCGTCACACCGCCTGCAGGAAGAATGATTAAAAAGGCTTAAGCCACCACATGGCTCTGCCACAGAAGTCCCCGAAACAATGGAAAATACAATTGATAGAAACAAATCAAATGCTGCTGATTTGTGCGTCTGGACAGTCGTGATTAAGTGGCAGCCGAATTTTCAAAACGTTGCTATTGACCCACCGCTGACAAATCCCGCAGTGTCCGAACCCAATTTAGTCATAGCAGCCATAAAACCTAAACAGATACTTCACATAAAGATTATTGTAGGTTTTTAGGACTAGAATTGGAAAAACAAGCATGCTTTTGGCTATAGGACATTTTCTTGATAGGGATTTGCATTTATTTTTTTTACTTTGAACAGAGCAAAACCCTGGTGGAGAGAAATAAAACACCTCTGCTCGGTGTCTAACTAGGAAAGAGATGGCAAGTTTTCTGCATGTGTTTGAAAATGGCCAAGGGAACAAATACGTCTACTCCTTTCTAGTTTTTTTTCCCCTGAGTGTCACATACCTCTAAGGTATGTGAAGGCTGAATCTCTAGCAAAGGAAAATAATATTAAAGTTACTTAGTACAGTAAAATAGAGATTAAGGATATGCTCATAAAAGATGTTTCATGGTGACTATGCTACTGGAAAAGGGGGGAGGGTAGGGGGTGGGAACTTACAGCTGAGTGTTTCTGACAAGCAAGACACACAACACACACATCCACCATCTACGTCATCCTCACAACAGTCCTAGGCGGATCATCGTCGTCGGCATCATCATCATCATCGTCATCACCATCCTCAAGCCCATTTTTACTAATGGAAAATATGGGCGTTCAGAGAGGTAAAGTAACTTGCCCAGAGTCACACAGCATTTAAGTGATGAACTAGAATTTGATCCCAGGTCTATTTGACACGGGATATTTTTCAAATTCATCAGCGGTTTGACCAACCTTCACAAAGTCAAGACAAGAAGCAATGAACGTTATGTTTGGGACCTTACCATCCCAATGCAGAGGGACCTCAGGGAATGTGGCATCCTCAGCCATCCTCATTTTGGAGCCCTAGGCCAGGAGCAGCCCTGACACAGGAAACAAAGGGCTTATCCTGGAACTTGGACCACGGGGTCATCTGGTTGCTGCAACGGAACTCCTAAAGTCTCTGCTGGAAGCCTCTGTGTCCTAAGGGGATGCTGGGAGCAGTACCTCGTATTCCCCGAATCACAACAACGGGACTTTGGCCAGATGCCCTGATGTGGCTGGAAGACCTCCAGGAAACAGGAGATTTGCAAAAAGTCTCGAGCGTGGGATCAATGCCCCGCCTCCTCCAAGGGCTGACAGAACGTTTACCATCTCTGACCCTGTAACAGCCAACTAGCTCAGTGGCTATGAGCAGACCACGGAGTCAAACAGACCCCAGCTCTGCTCCTTGGGAGCTTGGACGGATCCCTCCCCGTCTCCAAGCCCCAGTTATCTCATTTATAAATGCTCACAAAGACTACTGTGAGCATGAAAGAGGAGTCTACAGAGAGCTCTGGCACCTTATAAATGGTGAACTACAGTAGCTATCATGCTGGTAACAATGATAAAAGAAGGCTGGGCAGGAGATGATCCTCCCTCCCGGTCCAGCAGCCAGCCCATTGTCATCGGGCCGCATGACGACAGCAGGACCGTCATACTTACTTCCGGCCACAGTGTGCCAGGAAGCCCCATTGACAGTCCCATCCTCTTTCTGGAAGTCTTCCGTGTGGCACACCCTCCTCCTGGCATCCGTCATGAGGCGGTGAGTGGAGGCGTAGGCGTAGGCCAGCCAGCGGAACACGTGGTCGTCAGGTGTGGGAGTGTGCTCCTGCATCTGCCACGTGGACCTCGCCATGTCGTAAGGGTAGGCCACCACCAGCTCCCCGCCCTGAAGGTTGCCACCCAGCACGAAGGGGATCTTTTCCATCCAGGCTATGACGGCCCTGGTCTCCACTGCCACCTGTGAACGTTCCAAATTTAAACACATCTGAGAAATAAAATAAGAAGGAAACTGCTTTCTCTCCCTAGCTTTCCAAACAGGGACATAACTGAAAAAGCAATCACTTTATGGAATCACCTGAGCAAAATTTAGAGTTTCAAAATCTGTCCTGGGAAAACTGGCCACTGTGGAAATAATGGATAAAAAAGAGAGGAACCCAGAGAAGTTTCGTTTCCTAGGAACATTCCAGTTAATGCACAAAGAGGGAATGACAGAATTAGAGTATCAACATTCTGCAACTCCACTGAATTAATGGCTCAGTCAATGGATTAATGCTCACCAATGGTTACAAAGAGAGAGAACCAAACGTAACGTGTCTCCTGATGACAGAACACACACCTAGAGAAACCATCAACGCTGTACGTGACCAAGCCTCTAGTCCAGGGGTCGGCAGACTTTTTCTATTAAGGGCCAGGGAAATATTTTAAGCCTCGAGGGCCACGCAGTCCCTGTGGCAACTACTCAAGTCTACCATTGTAGCAGGGCAGCACCACGGACAATACGCGGATGAACGAACATGGCTGTGCTCCAGTAAAACACCATTTACAAAAACAGGCCTGAGCGGGACATGGCTACTGATGGCTGTAGCTGGAAATCCAAAAAAGAGGGGATGTATGTATATGTATCGCTGATTCACTTTGCTATACAGCAGAAACTAACACGACACTGTAAAGCAACTATGCTCCAATAAAAATTAATTTTAAAATCTTTTATTTTATAATTAATACCTTTTAAAATCATCTTCCTCACCATGAAAAATCATTGTAAATCATTGTTAAATTTCACCAGATACTTCCTTCTGCAGACAAATTATTTCTTTTGTTTTCTTCTATCATTTCATTGATGTTTGCTCTTTTTAATCACAGTCTTTCTACACTTTGGGGGTTTCTTCTGTTATTCTTTTGCTAGCTTCTTAACTTAGTTGATGTTCAACTTTTCTTATTTTGGAATATAATCATTCAAAGGTATAAATTCCTGAAAGCACTATTTTTTTGCTATACTCCACAAATTTTGACATTTAGTATTATCTTTGCTTTATTTTTTAGTTGCCAGTATGAACTTTTTCTTTGACCCATTACTTATTATTTTTTTAAAATTTTCTAAATACATGGTGATGTTTTCATTAACCTTATGACTGTCTGCTAGTTTAATTGTACGGTGGTGAGAGACTCATGGTCTGCCTGACTCCTATTTTCTGAAATTTGTTGAGATTTCCTTTACAGACAAGAACACCATCAATTTTTGAAAATTCTCCAGGGATTACTCAGAAGACTATGTATTCTCTACTTGTTGGTTGTAGAACTCTTACAGATCCCTATGTCAAGGCTGTTAATTGTTATTCAAATCTCTGTCTTTGCTGATTTCCTATCTATCTAACCTGTCCATAACTGAGAAAGGTATTGGTGATGAGAGGTTTGTGTAATTCTCCCTGTGTTTTTAAAGAACAAGCTCAGAAAACTAAATTCTGGACTTAAAGCAAAGACTGAAATCCATGGACTTTCTATAATTGTGCTAAAATAATTACTTATCTCTCAGAGACTCAAGTCTAAGAAAGCTGGCAACCATAGTCCAATTTTGGTCCAAGGGTTCCCAAATTATAACAGGACTTGAATCCTCAGCTTTGCCAGATGTCACTAGTATGTTAGCTTGGAAAAAAAGCAGGGATTATGTAGGGTGCAATTAGGAAATGTGAGAAAGGATTCAGAAGACCCGGAGGGCCTGAATTCTTTACTTCTCCACCCCCATAAGGCGCCCTTGGGCATCTTAACTAAACCGCATGGTATTGCCACTGTCTGTCTCCATCATTTGACTGGTTGCTTCTCGAGGTCCTGGAGAACACGATCCTGGGCATCACTAAATGAGGCAACCACGCTGGCCGTCCTCCAGTAAGCGGTACTCACATGTGCTGTGAGCTGGAGCTCTCTTTTTTTGATCTTGCAATGTGCTTGCCTAAAATATAGCATTTCCCAGCCTTCCCTTTGGGGGGTGGATGCCGAGTTTTGACTAAATTCTGGCAAGATTTAAACAAAAGTATTATGCAGGAATTCTAGGAATGCCTAGAAAGTGAACTGACTTATCTGAGAGGAAGACTTTTTTTTAACCTTTTCTCTCCTTTTCCTTCAAAGACATGATAGCTGGAGCACCCAGATGGAACTGCCATCTTGAATTATGACCTTGAAAAATCAAAGTCCACATGCTAACATCTGGAGGCAGAAAGATGACTTGTGGGTTCCTGATGATCATGGGCTTCTATTTGGCTGGCCCTGAACCATCTGCCTCCAGGGTTCTCTTATGTGAAAAAAGAAAAAAAAAACCTTTTACCTCGTTAAGCTGCTGTTACTTTGGTTTTTTTCTGTTGGTGTACCCAAACCTAACACTCATATAGTAATCAAGGCAGACCTTCTGAAGGACATACAGGACAAAAGACTAAGGGTAAAGTGCATTTACAGTGGGCAGAGGAGGCAATAAAAGGCATGGGAAATTCGGCGAAAATTATTTCTTCCACGAGATACTTTTTTGCAAAACTAGACCTAAGAAATTTGGGGGAGACATTTCTCATCCAATTGCATTTTTCTTTCCAAAGAAGCACCACATGTAATAAATCCATGGGGACTTGTGAAAATAAAAGTAAGATATCTCAAGTAATCAGTGAGGTCTTAAGGACAAATTTCACTGCAATTTCACTGCACTGCCAAAGACGAAGGTTATAATGAACGTAACAAACACGCACAATTCAGGCAAAGTTTTTTCGGGAAGCACTGCAAAGAAATCTAATTAAGTGATTCCTCTTCTAGGAAGAATCTCCTCAAATTTCAATTTAAAAGGTAGTTATTATCTAGCACACTTCCCTACTTTTGGAGAAAACATGAAAGGAAACAATGATTTTGTCTTGTTCTTAAACGTTATATCCTCTGCAAATACCAGTGGGTTTAACTTTGGCCTCCGCTGCTCTAGAGATTATGGGGTCTTTTTACTCACCGTGGCATTTTCAGACAGAAACCACTCAGGGATTGCAATATAGTGATTGGGAACTTTCCGTGGGATGTTCTGTCGGTCCTCTGCCCCCCAGAGCAGTGTGTTTAAGTCAGGAAAGTTGTTGTTGATGTCTATTCCGTCATGGGTCCAGCGTCCCAGGGACCAGCCTCCCAGCTCCGAGCCCTGGGAGAAAATTCAGAATATGAGGAACCCACAGGCTTCTGGATCATTCTGTCTCTCACATACATGAGGCACCTCCGTCTCCATCTCCATCTCCATCTCCATTTGGGGTGTGTCTCTAAGCCTCTACACACCCTCTGACCCAAAGATGACATCCAAAGGAGAATATTTGGTTAACAATCTGTTAATATTTGGTGGGTGATGGATAATAGAGCCAAGCAACTCCTGAGAGGGAATGCACAGAATCATTCCTGCCGTATGGCAGCGCTCAGAAAAGTATGAGGTCTCCCCTGCCTCCTCTTCCTTCACCTCTTCTACACAGGTTGAATGAAACTCCAAGTAGTAATGAGTCTAAGACTGTGTCAGTGCAAAAATCAAACGCCACCCTCTGAATGCTTTCTCCCTGCAATTCTGGCTCACTATTTCGCACTGCAAATGCCTAACCAACCATTTGCACCAATAAATACAACCAAAACTCTGCACTGTAGAACTTGCACTTGATAGGTACCATGGTTTTAAGTATAGTTTTCCATTTTATTCCAGATACTGTGAATATAATTATGAACACACAATACAACATTATACTAACTGTAATCTATACCTAACTCTCTATATAAATCTAACCTATATAAATTCTATATCATAATTGGAACATGACATATAAACAATATATCAGAATAATAAAAATAACTGTCCTCAGAGAACTGATGAGAGGATTGTAGGTAATAATCAAGGTTAGAACGTGCCTTAAGTGCTCGATCAATGCTAGGTGTTATTATTATTCTATCCTATTGTTCCCACTGTATATATAACAATATATCATTCATGCTCATTTTCTTCAGTCTGTTAGTGTCTCCCCATAATTCTCAGTTATTGCTGTCCATCTTCCATAAGCCTTGCGGGTTTCCCTGTCTCAGCAGAAAGACACTTAAGAAGCACATTGTGTGGGGGGGAGAGGGGGTGGCTAGCTGCTGCGCTGGGCGAGAGGAACGGTCCATTACCCCCTCGTAGGCCTTCTCATAGCCGTCGGGGTTGAGGGAGGGGATGATGTGGATCCGGGTCTCCTCCACCAGGCGGACGATGCGCGAGTTCCGGGCCAAGTACTCCTGGCACAGAAACTGCATCAGCAGAAGCATCAGCTCCCGGCCCAGCACCTCGTTGCCATGGGCCCCCGCGATGTAGTGGAACTCGGGCTCACCTTTACTCAAAGATGGGAAAAAACAGAGGATCACATCGGATGCTTCCAGCAAAACAGTCCTCGTCACATTGTATTAGGAAAGAAATCTCTGAATGATAGAAACTTACAATTTTAGCCCTCTCTGTTCTTTCAAATCAACCACAATTATACCAGTACAATTTTTATTAATTCCCAGATAGTCAAATATATAAGAAAATGAGCAGAAAAGTCTCAAATGATACCAGCCACGGGGTAGGAATGTTTAGCCTTATTTGGCAAGAACAAATACAATAACACAGTGTTCAGAGTTTAAAAGTTACAAATTAGACACGAGCCAGAGCAATTATTTTTCTCTTCGGGGAGGCAATTATTTTTCTTAAAAGAACTTTGTATTCAATTTTATAAAGATACAGAGACGAATAAATGCAAGCAGCAAGTGGTGTCAGGGCAAGTCAGCAGTGACACCGTTCTGTAAAGGGGGCCTGTCTTTGAGCTTGTTCGCTTCAAAGCTCAGCTTTTTCAACGTCCGATTTGTCAGTGCGGGCGCGAGCTGACAGCACTCCTGCCTCTTTTGTTGGCCAAGCTACTGCTTTTGCGGAAATGTGATTTCACCCACAGATAAAGCCCTTACCCTTTGAAAGGCACTCCTGAGAGAAACTCCTGGAATACCGATGAACATTGAAGTCGAGAGAATCAGACAAATCTCTGCATTTAACTTGCAGTGGATTTCTAAAGGGCTCACAATTTTACCAAAAAGAAAAATCTCTGACCCCACTGCCACTCTTCTGCCCACTGACTTGTAGGAGAACATAGTTTTGGGAGTGATTGAATGAGAAATGGCTGAAAACAGGAAATGCTTGAAAATAGGATGGAAATTTAAAAGAAAATTAAGGGAACCACCTCTAACTAGAGCCCTTAATGACAGAGGAGTCCAGAATTTTCTCCGGGAAAAAAACCCTGTCCTAACCATCTCCAGCTATTTTCCTCTTTGGTTAGCGTGACCGGTCTCAGAGATGGGGAACAGAATTAAATACGGTCCATTTGGAGAAAAGGAGGGTATTTCTTAAGCAATTTGACAGCCCACGTCATAAAATGAGGGGTTCACAGAACCGAGATCTGCAGAATCTACGTGAGAGTGAGTGCATGGGCAGCTCCCGCCCTGTTTCGTGAATGTTCTCACAGGGTGACCATCGCCTCGCTCTTTAAGAAAGCAGCAGACTCGAAGGGCCAGAAGCACTACAGAGGGGCAGCCTCACCGACTTCGTGCTCCCCAGGGTGGTCGGAGATCTCCACGGCGTACAGCTTCAGGCCCTGGTGGCTCTTGCCAATGTTGTAAATCCTGGTGATGTTGGAGCACATTTCATTGACGACCTTCATCAACTGAGAAACAAGATGGGTTTACGGCCCTACACGAGGATGGCCACGCTGCACGGAGGGCAGACCTCTCAAGAAGACAGCCCTCTCCCACGGCCCCCTGCACACGCCCACCCTCCTGCACACCAGTGCTGTCCCCCTGCCTGGAATGTTCTCCTCGTGGCCCCTCTGCCCTGTCTTCCAGCACCTCGTGCCTGTGTTTCTCACCTCCCTGGGCAGGAGTGTCACCTCCCTGGGTGACGAGGTATTACCTTTTCACCTTGGTTTCCTGTTTTCTTATCGTGCCCTCATTAGACAGACTGAGCCTTTTCTCTCTATACCCTTGCCTAAATAAATATTTATTACTGAACATCATTTTTCTCTTATACTGTAATGAGCAATCTATGATGTCAGGCTGAAGGAACACGCACGGCTTCGCCCTCCTGGAACTCAAAGTGAGGTAACAGATGGAGTGCCATCGCCACTTCATTGGTGCCAAGTAGGGGGTGCGTGGAGGCCAGGGTGACGGGAGCCGTGCAGTGAAAGGGTGAGGGACGCAGGCTTCTACGAGAAAGTGAAATATATACGGGTGGTTTCCTGAATTTTGCTTGGACAGCCGAGCTTGTCAGACAGCTGCCAAAGGAAGGGAAGAGGGTCTGCTCGTCACAGGAGCCCTGGGGCAAAGGACAGAGACACCCCCGCCAGAGGCTGCTGTGCCTCCCATCTCTGAATGGGTACCTGTGAGTGAGCTGGGTAAGTGGCCTTGACTTTCTGGGGGAAACTGTTTAGCCATCCCCAAGTGAAAGAAGCTCTGATTCAAAGGATGTCTCTGCCAGGCACCAGACTAGCCACGCCTCCCCATGGTAGAGTCAGCTGCGTTCATGAGATAACTTCTGACAGGGTGTTAAGAGACCAGGAGGGAAGCTTGGGTGCTGTGGAAGCAGCGAGGGAGGACATCCCAGCCAGGGGGGTGGGCGGGCGCCCACCAGGGAGGGCTTCATCCTTTTACAAGATGAGCAGGAGCTGGGCTGGTGGGGATGGAGGAAGGGGTGGTATGGGCCTGGGTGTGCTCTAAGCATCTTTCAAAACATTCCTCATCAACCAAGTGATCCATAAAATGTCCTTGTAAAGTGTAAATAAAAAACTCTGTCTCAAACGTTATGGTAGGTTAAAATCTGTGGAACTGGTGGGGCTTCCCTGGTGGCGCAGTGGTTGAGAGTCCGCCTGCCGATGCAGGGGACGCGGGTTCGTGCCCCGGTCCGGGAAGATCCCACATGCCGCGGAGCGGCTGGGCCCGTGAGCCATGACCACTGGGCCTGCGCGTCCGGAGCCTGTGCTCCGCAACGGGAGAGGCCACAACAGAGAGAGGCCCGTGTACCGCAAAAGAAAATCTATGGAACTGGTAAATCGGTATCGTAGAATCTCTGATGGAGTGGAGTGACATCGCACTTGGTTTGCCTTTCGTAACAGAGCATTCTGCACTGCTGGGTGGAGGGCGACCCCCGGGCCTCGGTTCGCATCTCTAAAGGAATGGAGCTTTTGCTGCGGGTGCTTTGCTGTTACGACACACCTACGAGGTGTTACAGCCACAGCCCTGGTCAGGCATTCAGGGTCTATTCTCTCACCACTCCTGGGAGGGGGAAACATGCTTTGCTTTATGATAACTCACTTTGTGTTATAATATCTAGGTGAGAGAAAGAGAAAGCTGACTATAAAGGACTCTTGTTCAAAGAGGGAAGAGGCAGAAACCCACCATCACTGGAGAAACCACATGCCAGCAAGGTTAATGTAGCTTCACACCTCTCACCATGAGGGATACATACCGAGGGGCTGAAGTGGAGCCACACGGGAGTAGGCCAAGTTTTAACAAGAGACGTGGTGATAATGTCACTCGCAACGTTCACCATCGCGGTCATAGTAAGTTCTATTTCTCTACTGAATCTCATCGTGAGGACCACCAGTGAAGTACATAAGCAAGGAGGCCTGTCCCCATTCTACAGCTATGGAGACTGAGGTTCAGAAAGACATTGAGGGATTTGCCCAGGGTCACCCAGCTGGTACCAGGTGGAGCCAGGGCTTCGGACTCTTGAGCTCTTATCTGTCCATGGAGGTGCAGCAGAGCGATTGAAACAAACAATGCCACCCCTTTTGTCTGTTGTACGTGGGATTGTTCCAGTAGATGGCCACAGCACAAGCACCGTCTGATTTGGGCCTCTCATACCAGTCCCTGCTGACCACACACGCTCCACTAGCAGCGTGGACCTCAGCAAATCCTGATCAGCAGGTGACCCGCCGTCCTGCGTTCAGATCGAGGACCAGTTCTGCAGACACAGAGCCCCCCGGCTCATCCTGAGCTAGGTGATCAACACAAGCATTCAGGACAGAGTCCAGCTGTCATTTAATGCCTACCCTCCTTCCCCTTTTGATGAGCTGCCAGAGGAATGTGCCCCCTGTGCTGGGATCATGACCTTGACACTGGAAAAAGACAAACAGCACCTTCCCTTGGATGCACACTTAGCCAGGGATACAGCCTCTCGGGATGGGGTGATTCTTAGCCACAACTCATTGGAGTCACCTCTTTATCCTCTACCCACCACTGCGGTATTTTTATACCAGTCACATTTTCCTTTTTGGTGTTGTGGTATCACAAGTATCTTTTCCACGCACAGGAATGAGAACACGGGCATTTGAAGACTCCCTTTAGGAAGGTTCTTGACAGTTCCCTCCGCACCGTGGCCCTCTGCAATGCTGGGAAGGATTTCTCCAGGGTTCATGGGCACCCTCAAAAACCCGGCTGGTGAGCCACCTTGCCTATTCCCAGAAAGAGTCAGAGGATTTTTTGGAGTTTGAGTCTTAATGGTAAATGTTTGAGTCCTGATGTCTGAAGTAAGAGAAAGGGACAGAATTTTCTTCACTGTTGAGGAAGCATAGTCATCCTCAACAAGGATGACATCACCCAAAGGAGGTGAAAATTGGTTTTCCAGGGGCTCAGAATCTTCAATATTACATGCATTGTGGCCCTCCAACGTGCAACCCTACCCAACAAAATTTTATTCCTTCGTTTTTAATGTAATGGGTAATTAAGAAAAGTGTCTAGAAAGGGCCAGTAAGGAAGCATGGCTGAGAAACACTGCCCTCGAGAGTAGTGGGTTTTGTAAGATCCTCAGCGCCCTGAAGACTCTTGTCTCCTCATCCCGGAGGTGGGAATAAATCACATCCTGGGATCTACTGAATTCCTGGCTCGGTTGCTTCCCTCCTCTCCTGAAGGAGACAGAAGAAAGAGCCCCCTTTCCTAGTAATTCAGTTTCGAGCAATACATCAGAGGATCAGAGCGGTACATCAGAGGTAAATTACGTGCACGGTGACACTTGCTGGAGCAGGTTTCATCCTCTCACACAAGTCACTGCAAGTGGGGAGCTATCCAAAGGCTGCATGCATCAGAGAAAACTGATGCATCCACTCACTGGAACATTCCGCAGCCTCCAACGACAATTACGAAGGCAGCAATGAGACATGGCTAATGGTCCAATATTAAGTGAGAAAATCTGGGCAAAGTTGTAACCATCCTCTGATCAAAATCGTATGAATTCTGTGAACACAGAAATGCAAACCCTGGATAGAAATGGGGGAAAATGAAAACCACTGATCCTTTAGGGTATTGGGTTCATGGAGGATTAACCTTGAGACTTTTAGTTTGCATTTGATATGGTTACAATATTGTTCATCCAATGAATTAAAATGTTAAAAAAAAAAAAGAAAGAAGGGAGAAGAGAAAAAGTCCTCTTCCATCATCTTTACTCATTTGTCTGAGAAACAGACACTGCATCTGATCAAGTGAAAAGGAATTCCAGAGGGAGGGGGAAGGAAGAGAGCCAGGGTAGGAGGCATCCCGTGGTAGGCGGAGCTGGGCTTGTCTAGATCCGCAAGCCTGCTGTCCTGCCCGGGCTTCCTGCCACCATCGTCCACCCCCAGGGTCAGGAGCTCAGCGACCCCACCGCCTGCTGCCTACGACCATCCTCGGCTGCTCGGGAAATCAAAACCACTAGCCGGCTGCCTTCCAGCCCACGTCTCTCCTGGACTCCTCTCTATGCCTCATGCCATACGCTCCTTCTCAGCCAACCAACCAGAATTTCCTGAGCATTGGGCACCTGACAACAGCAGGTCCCCAACCAGAGTCCAATCTTTTTAACCTCTCCCCAAAACCACTTCTTTTTCTCCCGCTGTGGACGGTATCCCAGGCCCTGGGAAGCACACCAGAACCCTATCTCTCTCCAACTTATGGGGGAATCCTAGGACTGGTCAGTCCCTCTCAGAAACCCCTCCCCCCATCCTTCTTCAGACCCAGCAGGTCCCTCTCCTGGGACAGAGCTCACCGGTCTACTGTCCATACAACTGCCAGAAGGATCTCCCCAAACACAGCTCTGCTCCTGGAAAAGACCTCCCGATTCTCAGACTCAAGACTAAAGCGTCTCCTGGCACTGCCAACTGTCCCAGAAACAGGCCGTCCCCTCCTGCCTCCACAGTCCTGTTCTCCTTGTGCTCACTGCTCGGACCACCCTTCCTTCTGTCTCTTCCTGCCACAGGCCCTGGATGACGGCGGACCTCATCTGCAACCCCATCCCTTCCCAACCACGGCCGGCCATGCCGGCCCTGTCCCCCACATATCTCCCCTGCAACGACCTCAAAAGTACAGTTATCCAGTACACTTTATGGATTTAAGATAAAATGACAGAGTCTCTGCCCTCGTGGTCCCGAATGACGGAGAAAGGTGGCGTACATGTAGACACAGAGATGACTGAGCAATTATGAATGGTGACTCGTGCTGGGGAGGCCTTCAGTGCTCAGAACACTAACTCAATCTGCATCATAATATCAGCATTTGCGCAACGGCCTCCTGCCTCCCCCGCTCCCCCCTCCCCTTCCCGAGCCCCCGGGGCTCTCCCAGCGGGGAGAACGGCGGCTTATAAATCAGGGCTCCAGAAATAATTCTCACACGCGCTGGTCGCTCACACACATTCTCATGATTTCCCCTCCAAGCAACGGCTCTTCTGCTTTCTTTTCCTGCTCCCACGTCTGCTTCTCGTTTCTGTGTTGTTTGTAGATGTCTCTCGCAATACTAGATAAACTAACATTTTTTTTTTCCCCTGAAGTAGAAAGATTTCTACAGCAATCTAGCAGACTCCATACCGGGAATTGCTAAAAGTGCTGGCTTCTTTCCCATCCCCAGGAGCCAGGAGTCCAAATGGCAAATCACTTCTGGCTTGAACACTCTTCACGATTGAGAGATGCCCCCAACGCCCAACCTCGGACAGTTTCCAGTTGAGTGCTGCGGGGTCCTGAGAGATCGGAGTGGGTCCCCCAGTGTCCCCTGCAGGGACTGCATTGCTTTCTCGGGCTCCTCTTAGCTCTAACATCTACCAAGTGATGGGGACCAGGGTGCCCCAGGGTAATGAAGCACATCCATTAGCTCTCCTCGTATGAGAAGGACCTCCATTCTCCATGCGGGACAACTAGGTAAAGATACCACTCTCTATGCAGTGAGCTCGTTTTAAACGCATTTAGATAGATTGCTTTTGACATTAACTGCACCAGCTAAGTTGATATTTGCCTAATTTCTGGGCAAAAAGATGTCCCGAGATGCCCACTGAGCAAAGCTGTGTTAAGACACGAGTGCTTTATAAAATGGAACGATGAGCGGTCGCATAAACACCCGAAAGTGGAGAGCAGCAGGGATGATTCACAGACCTCAAGTCCAAACACAGACCACAAGGCAATTTCTTTAGCACATCCCACCTCTAAGTCTGTGCCGACAGGTGCCTGGAAGCAGCTGTGTGTATCTCAAATTAAATGGCATGGAGACTAACCGGGTTTGTTGACACCCTGGGATGAAGCAGAGAGCCCTCGTGGCAAAGCCTCATTGCTCCGTCCTCAGGAAAGTCTCGCGCCCTTGTACCGCGTGGCTGGTACCGCTCCCTCAGCACCTATGAGCCCTCGCTTTGAGCCATGTTAGTTTGGCCTCTGGTGAATGCTTGTTCATTAAACATATTTGTGAGTGCATTTCTCTGTTCCTTCTCTTCCAACAGATTCTTACATGTCTAAGGGCTTCTCATTTGCCAACACTTGCCCGCGCTTTCTAGCACAAGGCTTGGGGGGAACACTGCATAGGGTTACAAAGGCAAAGCACTCAGCATACGGCTGCTTTTTTAGCCTGTCCTAAAAAACTCTTGGTCCCTTCTCCCTTCTGCACCCACTAGACAGATGATGTCCATAGCTCAGGATTACTTGGTTTCTGTCATTAAATCTGGGGCCAATCTCATCTGGGATGTCTTTTCCTCCTAACAGTCTATAGCACTGAGAGCCATAAGGTATCAACCAGCTGTTCTGAAACCTGCCTGTATATTAGAATCACAAGGAGAGCTTTAAATAATTTAGATTCCCCAGTCCCTTTTCCTCAGGATTCTGCTTTAATTGGCCAGAGGCAGGTTTCAAGTATAGGTATATTTCCAAATTTCCCCCAGTGATTCTAATACCGAGAATCAGAGAATCAGAATAACAAGGGGAGTGTTACATAGTCCCTCGGTGGCTCAGTTTCGCCATCAGTAAGACAAGGCCAACAACAGTCCTGCACTCCTAGGGTGGTTAGAGAGACTGACCGTGTTAACACAGGTAAATTCCTAACGTAGGGAAATTGATGTAGGTCGTATGTGAGAGCTTCCTGCTATTACTATCACCAGTGTTATTCCGGATTCTTTTCCTTCTTCGACTCTGCACATGACTATTGTCCTTAAATCAGTGATACCACTCAAACACACAGCGATGTATTTTTTTAAATTGAAGTATAGTTGATTTACAATATTGTGTTAGTTTCAGGAGTGCAGCAAAGTGATTCAGTTTTATATATATATAGAGAGAGAACATTATTTTCCATTATAGGCTACTACAAAATATTGACTATAATTCCCTGTGCCATCCAGTAAATCCTTGTTGCTTATCTATTTTACATATAGTAGTTTGTATCTGTTAATCCCATACTCCTAATTTATCCCTCCCCCTCTCCCTTTCCACTTTGGCAACCATAAGTTTGTTTTCTATGTCTGTGAGTCTGTTTCCGTTTTGTATATAGATTCATTTGTATTATTTTTTAGATTCCACACATAAGTGATGTCATATAATATTTGTCTTTCTCTGACTTACTTCAGTAAGGATAATATTCTCTTGATCCACCCACGTGGCTGAAAATGGCAATATTTCATTCTTTTTTGTCGCTAATATTCCATTGTATACACATATGCCACATCTTCTTAAGCCAGTCATCTGTTGATGGGCACTTAGGTTTGTTTCCATGTCTTGGCTATGAACATTTGGGTGCATGGATCTTTTCAAACTAGAGTCTTCATTTTTTTCTGGATATATACCCAGGAGTGGGATCGCTGGATCATATGGTAGCTCTATATTTAGTTTTTTAAGGAACCTCCATACTGTTTTCCATAGTGGCTGTCACCAATTTACATTCCCACCAACAGTGTAGGTGGAAGAAGTATAGTATTAAATCTGAAAGCTTCGCTTCGAATTCTGCTTCAACCACTTGCTGGCGAGGGAGGTTTCCTCTGGTCACCTGAACCCCAAGGCATTCTCAGCCTCGAAACTACAAGCATTTCCTGTGGCTTCAACAAACCATAAAAGCACAAAAACAAACACCTACGTGCTTCTGGGCACAGGAGAGATTTCTCTTTGACAAACCTGGATCTTACCTGACGCATTTCCTTATAGCTGTGGTGCTTAAAATCCAGGTCATCGGTGGTGGTCATTTCATTCCGTCGGTGATAATAGTTATTTGGATCTAGAGACAGAAATATGGTTTTGAATTCATTCACATTATTCTATTACTTGTGGTGGCTGTGTTAGGTGCCTGATTTGTGTGGGAACACAGCTCAGCTTCTAGCTTCTAACTTTCGCACAGAGGTGAGAGAGCCAACTTTCAAGAAGCATCTTAAGAGTCAGAACTACCCAGTGGGGAGAGCATGGGCCTGGAGCCAGAATGCCTGGGTTCCAATCTCTTCTACTTGTGTGCTGTGTGACCTTGGATAAGTCACTGGAGTTTTTCCTTAGTGTCTTCACCCATAAACAGGGGAACACTGGTACCTCCCTCACTGGTTTATTGTTAGTATTAGTGCCTGGAAAACAGTCACACTAAATGAAGGAAGGAATAAGTGCATGAATGAATGAATGAATATCACAATTGCATGGAAATTTTCAGAAGTGTGGTGGACTCTATCACTTGCTTGCCCAGCATGCAGTCCACTTTCATCCTTCCTAACAGAAGCCCTGTGTTGTTTGGGAATCCCCACTTCTCCACTTCTAGGAAACTGACCTCATGCCTTAAGCTCCAGGGGTCCTACATGACTGGTCTAAGCCAATCAGAACATAGCACTCCTGGCCACTCTTATTGGTCCAGATTGAAGGGAAGGACTTTAATGGCACAGAGGAGTGAGCGAGAATCTCTCCAGAGTAGAGGACAGAGAGAACCTCAATAGCTACTGAGTGAACCAACCCTAGATCCCCATCAACCTCCCTTGGGACTTCCAATCACCTGAGATAAAGAATTCCCTGACCTGCTAAGCCAGTGGGAGCTGGGGTTCCTGTTGTTGGGGCCGAAGCACCCTAACAGGCATAATCAGGACGCATTAGCAGTGGTGACCCCTGAGGACTGGGGAGGAGATGTCTGCTCTTGACTTAATTCTCTTCCAGATAAATTGACTTTTTTCTTTAATTCCTGTAAGCCGATGTCGTTTATACAACTACAAAAACAAAGAGCACTGAGAAGGAAGGAGGGGCAAGGGAACAGGAAGAGCTGGGAGGGGGATGAGAGGGGAGGGACCGTTCAGCGGGCCCTCTCCTGACCTGACAGAGTCGGAGGCTTACAGAGCCTCAGCCAGGCTTGCCATCTCCAGCTCCAGCTCCGTGCAGCCAGAAATCCCGGTCAGCTCAGACCCCTCCCCAAGGCAGAGAGCACATGGTGCTTTAGACAAGTTAACCTCCTAACTCTGGAACCACATGAACAAAGCTGGAACCATAGCAGCTGTCTGATCCAAGTGGCTCAAGGGATAATTCTGGAGGTGATGGTGGTGGCGGGTGATGGGAGGACGAACACCAGCTCCCAGTGGTATTAGGAGCAGGGAGTCCTAACTCGTGCCACCAAGCAAGGCCGCAGACCAGCAACACTGGCTGCTTGTAAGACGCAGCCTACGCCTACTGAATCCGAATCCACATTGTAAAAAATCCAGAAGTGTGAGAAGCACCGTGTTAAAGTACTGAGCACACCGCCAGCAGGGTTGAGGTCCGCGGTGCACGTCACACACGTGATCTGCGATCACGTGAGCTGGCTGCCTGTCTGCAATCCACAGCCACCTGGCGTGACGGCCACCTGGAACCTACCTGCCGAGGGCCCCTTAAAGACTGCCTTCACCCTTGAGAACTGCGGCCACATGCGGCACGTTGAAAATCACATATAGACCCACGCACCAAAAACGACTCGGTGTTTAATATTCACAGAAGGTTTTCCAGTAACACTATTAGAAACAAATAATCACCATTGAAAAAGAAATAATGCAAACTGGCATTCTGTTCCAGAAAGAAAGCAAAAGTAGTTCAGGTTCAGCAAAGGCCCCCAGTTATGTTCTAAGTTCTCTCCTTTGGGGAGTGCAGGCTGACCGTACCCTCCAGCAAGCCTCCTGCCCTTTGATTTCCAAACCTGTATGTTTCAAAGCCAAGGTAAAGCGCATTTTCACATTACTTTACACCGAATTACTTTAAACTGCTGATTCCTTAGAGCTATTCAACACCCCGCCCCCAAGTCCCAGGGGCCTCTTTCACAAGACTCTTCTTGAAAAGCCCCTTTTGTCTTCAAACGCCAAGTTATGCCTTCAAGGTTCTTAAAAAGGACTGAAGAAAAACTCAGAACTCAACGTAGAAAGATCTCCTTGTTTGGCAACATCCTTCCTTCGCTGAGACTAATCAATTTGAGGATGTGCGTACAAGTTCCAGAACTGACTCAACCACAGGTGAACATTTCCACAACCTTCAGTCTTCCACCTTTCGAACAAATACTTCTAAACCTGTCCACTTATTCTGATTGGATAAAGTTTTATTGAGAACCTATCAGGGCCCCAACACTGTAGGTAAGGAGTGAGAACCAAGCCCCCCCCCACCGCCTCCCTGGGGCCCATAGTCTACAAACCCACCCCGTTAGTCAGCCAAACCCACTGTCCCCTTCTCTCTTCTGTGGACAAAAGAATCCCAGTCTCCTGTGGGGAATCTATTCTAGATGCTTCCAATGGAATAGCCTTGCCCAGCGCTCACAGGTATGGGCGTGTGATCCAGGTTCAGCCAATGAAAACACACGTCCTCTGGTCACAGCCACTGGCTCAGAGATGGTCCCAGGATCCAAGCTGGGCTGATAAGATGACTCCTCCCAGAGCTCCTCCCCACGAGGGTCTCCTGCTGGCGTCACTCACATGGTGGATGAGTTTGGGGTGTTAGTGGCCAAGCTTCCTGCCTGCACGGTGGTGGGAGATAAGCCCTGACTGCACCAAGAAGGCCCTGAGATTTCAGACCTATTCCTGCCTGAAGCCAGAGTCAGATCTACCCCGGGAATTTTCATTCCTGTGAGCGAAAATTTTCCTTCTCCCCCGACCCCTCCCAAGGTAATTTGAGTAGGACTTCCGACATTTGAAACAGAAGTCCGGATTTAGTCTGCAAGGCTTTTATCCTTGCAGATGGAGCTCTGGAGAATCAGTCTCCTGCTTCCTTTCATGTGGCTGGTTTCATGTATCAGATGTACTGAAAACCAGCTGATTCCTTCTGGAACACCTTAGTAATGGGAATAGACAAACTGCAGACGAGGCACATGGAGTCTAAAACTGCCCTCCCAACATTACGTCTCTTATTCGGCGACTCAAAGTCCTGTTCCATCCCAACGGGTCTACTCATTAAGCCTCTTTTGGGTTGAACGATGGCCCCCCTCCAAAAAGATATGTTGCAGTCCTAATCCCCAGGGCCTTAGAACGTGACCTTATTTGGAGAGAGGGTTTTTACAGAGCTAATGAAGTTTACATGAGGTCCTTAGGGTGGGCCCTATTCCATTAGGACTGTGTCTATCCAAAGGGGAAATGTGAACACGGAGAGAAGCACGCAGGGGACACCATGTGACAGTGAAGGCAGAGATGGGGGTGATGCATCTAACAAGCTGAGGAATGTCAAAAATTAGACAGCAAACCACCAGCAGCCGGGGGAGAGGCAAGGAACAGACTCTCCCTCATGGCGTCAGAAGGAACCAGCGCTGTTACACCTTGATCTCAAACTTCTACCTCTAGGACTGTGAGACGATAACTTTCTGTTATCCTAAGCCACCTGGATTTTGGTACTTAGTTACGGCAGCCCTGGAAACGAGTCCACACCCTGAACGTTCCCGGCTCCTCACTGATGTGGACACTCGCTATTCTCATCCCAAATCCGGCACCAGCTCACTACACTGTGCAGACCAAACCCCATTACTGGACATCCAAGGGAACACCACCACTCCTGGACCGTTCTCCTCAGCTGTTTGCTGCTCTGGGGGTTGGGACCTTGCTTTGCGGGTACTCAGCTGGGAGAGGAAAGGCTATCTTTCCTGGAAAGGGGGCTCACTGCAATCTACAGGCGCTAGTCTCATGACACGCTTTATCCCGAACAGGCAAATCCATAGAGACGTTGCAGATTAGAGGTTATCCCGTGGAGGGGGATCCGGAAGCGATTACTCAGTGGGTCCAGGTTGGTTTTGGGTCCATGACAAAGTTCTGAAACTAGAAAGAGCCAGTGATCATACAACCTTGTGAATATACTATCACTGAACTGTATGCTTTAAAAAAGCTTAATTGTATGTTATGTGAATTTCACCTCATTTAAAAAAAATATTGCTGGCCTCCAAGTGCTCTCTGAGGACTAAGGAGGATACTAGAAACGCAGCCACCACAGATCTTTCTTTCCCTGCCACGAGGCCAGCCCCTCACCCAAGGAAATGCCCATCACTGTGGCCTTGTGACCTCCTGAAGCCCCGACACCCCCGGCACAGAGCCCTGAGCACAGATGACCTGGTACCATATGCAAACCGCACCAAACCCCTTCTGCAAAGAGCTGGCTCCCTAATGAGAAGAAGTCGCACTTGTCCAGCGCCATCTGACTGTTCTTATGACAAGGTCACTCCAAAAGGGGCAAGGGGGAGATGTACACCCCCAGCACAGAGCCCTGAGCACAGATGACCTGGTACCATATGCAAACCGCACCAAACCCCTTCTGCAAAGAGCTGGCTCCCTAATGAGAAGAAGTCGCACTTGTCCAGCGCCATCTGACTGTTCTTATGACAAGGTCACTCCAAAAGGGGCAAGGGGGAGACGTGCACCCCCAGGCAGAGCCCATTATGATCTTAGGTCATTACTGTCAGTGCAAGCATCAAACCCACAGCTCCATGTGGCTCCAAAGAGGGAGCAGCACATCACTCATGCTTATTTCCTTGCCGCTCCGCCTCATATAACCCCACCGCATAGCATCTCCACCACACTGCTTGCGTGAGTCCAGGAAACGCTCTGATTTCTTGGCTGGCGCACCTTCTCCAGGAAGTCCCAGGGCCAATCTGCGGCCTGACCGACAGGAGAAACTGTCAGGAAAGACAATTTTCAAGAGTGTTGCTGTTTATACAGTTTCCTAAGATAATCAACATCAGGCAGTTGGACAAGAAGAGAAATCACACGTTTATTTAAACTCAGAAGGGCAAGATACCTTCTGCGACAGGGGGTACAGGCTGCAGCCAGCAAGCCTGGAGCCCCCTGAACTGAGAGGGATTCACTGGGGAAAAGATGCCGCCACGCCTCCCCCACTGGACAGCGAGAGCTCTGGGAGCAGCAACCGTGGCATCTTATCTCAGAATCCTTGGGCCCTGACTCCGAACGGGTGCTCCCGAAGCGTTTGATGATGAATGAATGAGTGAGGAATGAACGGATGGATGGATGGATGGATACTCCAATCAAGTTATTTAGAAAGGGCTAGTTACAAAAAGATAGCACTTTCTAGGGCCCAGGTGACCTCTGAGAAGAGGCCCACTTTATGCTGTGATGCTATTACCTTATCACTATGGCGGAACAGAGAATGGAGGGTAGGGTGGAGCGAGTGGTAAATGAAAAGCACATCCTCAGGACTGAGGATAATTATGGAACATTATGTCGTCTTTGGATCTGTTAGTGTACTGGTTTCCTAGGGCTGCCATAACAAAGTGTCAAAAACTAGGTAGCTTGAAATTTCTTCTCTCACATTTCTGAAGGGCAGAAGTCTGAAATGAAGCTGTCAGCAGGGCCGTGCACTTTCAAGGCTCTCTGAGAAGATCCTTCCTTGTATCTTCCCAGTTCCTGGCGGTTGACAGCAATCCTTGGCTTGTGGCCTCATGATTCCAGTCTCTGGCTCAGTCATCACATGCCTTCTCCCTGTGTGGCTCTGTTTTCTCTTCTTAAGGACACCAGTCATTGGATTTAAGGCCCACCCTAACCCAGTATGATGTCATCGTAACTACTCACATCTGCAGAGTGCCTCTTTCCAAAAAAAGGTTACGTTCTGAGGTTCCACGTGGACATGAATTTTGGGGGGAGTGTGGTCTGACTTGGTGAAGGAAAGTGGAAGGTAGTAAAGCAAATAGATTTAAAAGGTCCTTGAAGCTATGCTGATCCAATAGAACCCATCCTTCCCCCAATTTATACAAATCGTTGAGAGGGGGTGGGGCAGGCTGAAACATTATTGCAGTTCAGTGAGATTGGTGGTAGTCTTGCAATTAAAACATTTTCTCAGTGGCTTATGAATGGAGGGTATGTGTATGCAGAGAAAGGAGACACAGCATCTCAACGGGTCCTGGCCTGCCCAAAGGAATGATTCAGGGGCAATGTCCTTTAGCAGCTCCTCCATGCTTGAGGGACACAAGCTCCTTTCCACAGATCTTTGTACAGCTCACCATAAGCTCCTCTGGGTCGAATTCAAGACCCTGAACCCCTTGGCACTGTGCAGAGAGAGGACAGTTGCTCAGACCTGGTGGCCAGGAAGATGAGGTGGGAGGAGTGAAGACTTGCCCCGAAGAGGTCAGAGTCTCACATTCATAATAGAAGCTGCAGACCAGCACCAGGGGCTCAAGCATTGCCACCCCCTGCCCTGCAGAGTTATTTCCCAGGACACTGGGCACAGTCCTGTCACCCTGTGGGGAAATCGTGTGCAGAACAATGGAGCTCTTTTTTGAAAGAGGCAGAGCACATTGCAGTGTTGTTTGCAACAGCAAAATACCTGAAAACCACCAAGGCTGTGATCTGCAGGTCAGCTGGCGTGTGTCTTCACCTGAATTCTTCATTATTAAAAATTTATCTTACGAAGCTCTCCCCAGAGTTTCTGATATGCATAGATCCTTAGTCCAAAATGGACAAGTCCATTCAAATTTGGGGAAGAGGACTTCCTTTCATTTTTTTAAAAAAACGAACAACATTTAAAAGATTTGTTTGAATTAAAAAAATTTTTAAATCATGGTAAAACACACATAACATAAAATTTACCATTTTAACCATTTTCAAGAGTCCTGTCGAGTAGTGTTACATATATCCACACTGTTGCAGAAACAGATCTAAAACATTCTCATCTTACAAAACTGAAACTATAACCATTAAATAACACTCCCCCTTTTCTATTCATTTTGAGCTTTAAAAATCCTATTAATAGACCATGGTATAGGGTAATTCATTTTCTAGTTCAAAAATTTCTGGACACATTATTCATGAAGACTTAAAAAGAATCTTCCCCTTCCTCTGCTCTCACCTGAGAGTCCACAGGAAGACAGGGAGGACAGAACAGAGAAGAAGCAGAAGCAAAGGTAAATGAATTTTTCATAAACAAGAGTTCCAGGAAGAACAGACTCTGGGCGTTTGCATGTAGAGCACGAAGTCACCTTGGGTTTGAGTGGCTGAGCTGCTTGGGTCACCCCTGCCTTTGGCCTCGTTAACTTGCACAGAGGAATTGTGTCGACAACAAGGCAACTGAGCAAGGTTCAATTACCCACGTGGACATGGGGCCCCTGTGCCACCCCAGGCTCTCAGATGTGACCACCACCAGGCGGCATGCACAAAGGCCAGCTCCCCTCTGGGCAGACTGCTAAGTAACTTCTAGAAGAAAAATGGCCCTAAATATTCAGGGTTGGAAAATAGAACCATTCCAAGTCCATACTTGAAACCCATCCAGATTTCACACTGTAATTCTGTCTTTGTGTTTAAATTGCCCCCAGGACCTATCTTCAAACATACACACACCAAGAATAACTTAACAGGAAAATATTTATTTCATGAGACTCTCACAGGCTGCCCTTTGCCCTTTGCCCAGATGAATTCCCGCCCTCAGAGAGAAACCGTGACCCTGCTTTTTAAAGCACGCAGACCAAGGCTGTGCTGGGTGACCTGGCACAAAGAAGGCCTCACAGACCCCCGCCTACATCTGTGCCTGCAGACGCAGTGAACTCAGGAACGCCCAGCAGGCCCTGGGCGGCAGCAGGCGACTGTCATCCCAGGCTGAGCCAGCCACAAAAGGAGGCCCAGATCCCAAATTGGGAAGATCATCCTTGGAAACACATACTTCCTTTCCACCAGCAATCCCAGCCACCGTAACCTAATATGAGCAATAATCCCATAATTTACACTATAATTTTGGACGCGCACAATGACACAGAAACAAAGATACTCACTGTGGGATTCAAAACACTGGACACAACTGAACTTCTAACTATAAGAGGCAGTTTGAAAACATGAGATATTGTCCACAGACTAGGATAAAAGCATCCACAAGACAGATGGTCTCTAATAGTTTAAGTGACATGAAAAAAGTTTGCCATCTAGTAAGCACAAATATATAACAAAGAATCCGTCTGGTGTGAGGGTAAGTAGGTAGGTAGGTAGACCCATCTTTCTCACCAATACAGAGCGTATGTTCTACAAATTCATACTTGGCAAAGCAAGATCATGGATATTACGGGATTGAGGGAAAAGCAATAAACGACATGAAATAGGCTTCAAAACCTCAGTAACTGTAAGTTCACGGTGTGGGGGGTGGGATGGCTATAGAAATAGCGTGACGGATATAGCGGCACCTGAGACATCAGAGCTGGTGGTGCCCTTCCCCCTGGCAGGGGGAATCCAGAGGTAGCAAGGCCTGACTCTCACTAGACAAGAAAGCTGAGGCTTTCCTGGAGGAGAAAGTATAGGAGAGAGAACCCGAAGCTGTGCTCCTCGTTCCCTATGGCCTGACTGTGGGTGGACAGGAAAGTGGAAATTCCTAGAGGCCCTAGTGAAGGGCCTTAGGAATGTTCTGGAGGCCAGCTTCCTTCCCTGGAGATGTCTGGACAGGATGAAGAGGCTGCCACATAAGGCTCCGTATGCACACGAACTCATAAGTTCTGAAAGGCCGACAGAGCACCAAAGCCAAACAAGATCGGCCTGTCCAGAGCAGACACCAGCAAGGGTCCACGTGTGAACTCAAGCCCCCATCTTCCTGCCACTCTGCGGTCGCACCCAGATACCACGATGTGAAGACAGGGCAAGGGGAACACAGCCTAAAGGAGCAAGCATTTTCCCAAAGACACAGGCATCCAAGCGAAGTTACTTTTACGGAGAGACTATGGACATGGTCAAGTTTAAAATTAACTCCTACCGCCTCTTCTACCCAGTGTAGCCGGAGCAGTCAAGGCCAATTAAACGTGTTGCCAAAAAAAATGTTATCTAATTTTTTCTCTTTGCCTGCTTCTGAGTAGTAGCTTTGAGTGAATTTTCAACCTTGCAACATATATCATCTTAAAATCCCAGTAGGCAAAAACCGCAGCTGACATGTTACTTTAATACACCAAACGTTCATGGTGTTTCTGAGTGGGGTTATGGGAGATTTGTATTCATTTTCTTTCTGTTTACCTATGTTTTCTAAATATTCTGCAATAGATGTGGTATTCTTATACATGGGAGAAAGATTGTGTGGCTTATTTTTATTCACCTTGCTGGCTAAGCACCCCTGCTCCATCATCACTCCCGACCTGCAGGAAGCACGGGCAGACTCACCTGGCAGCGGGCAGCCGAGGATCTCCATCCTCATGCAGATGCTCCCATTATCGAACCAGGACTGTGGGTTTATGCGGATGTAGCGCGCCACCATGGGGACGGGCAGCTCGTTGAGGACAGGAATCTCCTTTTCACTGTTTCCTTCAAATATCTATTTATGCACAAGGGGAAAAAAAGAGAATCTTTTAGAGCTTGATTATCGGGGCATGAAAGAGTCAGTAATTCACTCATTCCACAAGATCTCGAGCAACACCTAACGTGAGCTGGGCATTGAGGGGGAAGGAGAAATGGATCAGGCCTGGATCCTGCCCTCAGGAAGCCCCAGTCTAGTGGGGGGGGGGCAGGGAGGAGGAGGGGTGTTATATTTAGATGTCATAGGTGAAATCTATTAGTGCCATGGCAAAGAGATATCCACAAAGCTCTGGGATGTCAGAAGAAGGAAAGGACCAGGCAAAGCTTCGGGGATGAGGTGCCATTTGAATTGGCCTTGAAGGAAAACTCTTTAGATGTGTAGGGATGGGAGGGATTGTAAAGAAAAGGAAGCAATGGCTGGAGAAGCCCAGAGATGGGATTCAGGAGAAGAGCAACCATCTCCCTGTTACTGGAACACAGAGGAGTGTGTGCAGGGTTGGGGGGGCGGGTGGTGGGCGGGGCGCGGTAAGTATGATAAAGAAGGTTGAAATGGAGGCTGCAGTCAGATCTTGGAAGGCACTGGATACCATGTTTGGAACTTGCACTTGAGAACCCGAGGAAGAGGGTGATAGGATCGGAACTGGCTAACCCGGAGGGAAGCGTGGAGCTGAAAGACCAGGGTCGTTAAAGAAAGTTCAGGAACTACTATAAATGACTAGCTGTGCAGGCCCCAACATTCCCCATGGGCCGCTGACCTTCCAGGGCTGAGTTGTGACTTGTGGAAGAGACCAAATTCCAGCAGCTCTGAATTTGAGCCCTAAACGTGGGCCACTTGGTTCCGAGCTTCAGGGTACGGAAAGGGGGTCATTATCCATCAGACTGGATGGCTGGTCTGGGTTGACACAGAACCAGGCAACATCCAGGTGCAAACACTGGTTGGGTGTCCACTGCCTCTGCCAAGCCCTGCACAGCCAGACACCGAGGGCGTGGTCAGAGGGAAAAGAGACTCACCATGTCTCCAGATCCATTCTTAACAGTGACCCACGTATGGCTGTCATTGCTCACCATGACCTTATAGGAGGTTACCCAGTCGCTCCTAAGAAAAAACAAAACACCATTGGGACTACACACTTAAAAATGTTTCCCTCTTCCATGCAGCAATAGAGGAAGCAGGTCCCAGAGGTGGACAGCACTGGGTCACGCCCTGGCCCCCACTGCTCACCCTCCTTGTGGCCTTGGCCAGGTAACTGACCCATCTAGGCTACAGTTTATTCATCCACAAAGTGGGAATTATAAAAGCACCAAGCTTAAAATATTAATGTAACATTAAATGGTTTCATACCCTTTAAACACTTAGGACAATACCTGGCCCCCAGCAAGAACTAAATGTTGGTCACACACATAAATGTACACAAATAACTTATATATTTGTTTGTGCTGAACATTTACGTCACACACAGTAGTAGAGTTCCACGTGGGAAAGAAATCTCAGTAAAAGTGGCAAGTTGGCCTAGAAATTTCGTTTGGAAAACTGTTTGGGAACGTAACAAACTAGATCCCACCAACCACAGAAACAGCAGCCTGAGTCTCTAAGACACACGAGGTTTCTCCTGGGCTGTCACAGCCGTGCAGACAATTCTCCCACCCCACTCCACAGCCAGCAATAATCCAGTGATATCTGGGCCCCAGGCCAGACCCCTTTCATCACATCCTACTGCACAGAAATTACTGAGGGTAAAAGAGCCAAAATTTGACTTCCCAGAGTGGAGGTCAATTTGATAAGCAAAAAAAAAAATGACTTTCCTGCGGAAAACACATTTTTCAGCTCTGCCTCAGTTTTTTTTTGCGGTATGCGGGCCTCTCACTGTTGTGGCCTCTCCCGTTGCGGAGCACAGGCTCCGGACGCGCAGGCTCAGCGGCCACGGCTCACGGGCCCAGCCGCTCCGCGGCATGTGGGATCTTCCCGGACCGGGGCACGAACCCGCGTCCCCCGCATCGGCAGGCGGACTCTCAACCACTGCGCCACCAGGGAAGCCTCCGCCTCAGTTTTTTATAACATTAATTGTTAAGCAACATAGACAAGTCTTCCTGAGCGTCTTCCTTTCAAATTTCTTAAATATTGGAACTAAGCACCAATGTGCTAATCTTTTAGAACATTCCACCAGCTGAAGCATTTGGAACCCTTGTTTCCCTACTGTGAAATCTCCTTGGGCTCAGGATCCAGACAGATCCCAAGAAGGTTCTCAGTTTCTAGTCCAAATCAGTACTGTCTAGTAAAGTTTGTTTAGAAAGAGCTGCTGGCTCCATTCACTCTGAATTGCCTGACTCGTTCAAAAATGATTCTTAGGTGCTTTTATATGTGCTTGGAAGCCAACCCTCTGCTGAACTTTCTCCCTTCTCTCACCCGTCCACCAGCTTTCTGTGACTACCTGCTGGGAGCCAGGATCTATCAAACAACGTGCTCCTCCGCAGGGGGTTACGGACTCGAGCCCACGCCTGTAGATTAAGATGCGCTAAGCTCGCCTTTCGAAAGGCCCCTCAGCAACAGCTCAGGCCCTTTGCACCGGAAAATGATCCTCACCCCAAACAGCAAACTGTTTCCAACATTCACATCATTTCCAAATGACTTGCATCTGCAGTTCCTTTGCCATCTGTTTTTCTGCTGATCACGCCCCACAGTGACCCAGCGAGGCAGTCAGCAGAGGTGAGGGGTGGCAGAGGTGAGGGGTGTATCCCTCAGCCACGCGTGGGTGGAAGTGATGAATTTAGGAAGCCTCTCAGTCAAAAGAAGCACACAAACAACAAGAGAGGGGTGGAAGGAAAAATTCAAACAAGTCCTCCAAAGAAAAGGGGAGAGAGAAAAAAGGAAATGCAAACCAAGTAATAATTTCTCAAACTTCAAAAAAACCAAATATGGACAAATCCAACACTTATGTTTGAAGGGTAATTAATGATGTGGCTCAGCCCTCTCTTCTGAACTGCAGACCTACATCACATCCTTCTGCCTAGCTGACCTCTCCACTTACCGTCTCAGCGATGTCTCTAATTGAACCCGCCCAAACCAACTGATTTATTTCGTCCACTCTGTACCCCAACCTGGGAGCCCCTGCCTCAGAAAAAGTACTGCCATCCACCCAGGGCAACAAAATCCCAGAGTCCTCCTTGGCCCCCCTTTCCCTCTCTCCCCTACAGTGAAACCATCACCAAGTTCTGTCAATTGTACCTTCCACATCCTTCTAGATCTCTCCACTCCCTCCCTCTTCACTCCCACCACCCAGCCCATTCTCTCTGGCCAGGACTGTTGCAGTTGCCTCCCACTGGTCTTCTGAAATTTAAACTGCCCTCCAATCTATCATGCAGTCAGAGGTTTACTCTTCTAATGAAATACTAATATGTCACCTCCTGCTTAAAGTACCAGCTATGTTAGTATTAAGACCAAATTCCTCATCACGTTCTATAAGACCCTTGCTTACCTCCTGTTTTCCATGCTCTTTCTTTCAATTCCTGATACTGATTATACTCTCTCTTGCTTCAGGGCCTTTGCACATACTGTTCCATTTGTCTGGACTCCTCTTCTCCTGTTCTCTGTCTGCCTCTAAACCAGCGGTCCCCAACCTTTTTGGCACCAGGGACTGGTTTCGTGGGAGACAATTTTTCCACGGACCGGGGAGGGGGATGGTTTCGGGATGATTCAAGCGCATTACATTTATTGTGTACTTTACTTCTATTATTATTACCTTGTAATATATAATGAAATAATTATACAACTCACCATAATGCAGAACCAGTGGGAGCCCTGAGCTTGTTTTCACTAGCCGCTCACTGATAGGGTTTTGATATGAGTCTGCAGACAATTGATTTATTACGGTCTCTGTGCGGTCAGACCTCTCGGCTAATGATGATCTGTATTTGCAGCCGCTCCCCAGCGCTAGCGTCACCGCCTCAGCTCCACCTCAGATCATCAGGCGTTAGATTCTCATAAGGAGCGCGCAACCAAGATCCCTCGCATGCGCAGTTCACAGCAGGGTTCGCGCTCCTATGAGAATCGAACGCCTCCGCTGATCTGACAGGAGGCGGAGCTCAGGCGGTACTGTGAGCCATGGGGAGCGGCTGTAAATACAGATGGAGCTCCGCTTGCTCGCCTGCTGCTCACCTCCTGCTGTGCCGCCCGGTTCCTAACAGGCCACGGACTGGTACCGGTGTGAGATAAGGGTCAAGATCCATTGTTTTCCATATGGGCTTTCAATTGACCCCTAACCATTTATATGATTGCTTTCCTATTGCACATCAACGGCACCATTGCTGTAAATCACGCGACTGTACATGTGTGGGTATGTTTGGGGATGCTATATTCTGTTCCATTGTTCCTTATCTTATGCTAAACCCACTCTGTCTTGATTTCTGTAGCTTTATAATAGGTCTTTGTATCTGGTAGTGTACATTTTCCCATTTTGTTTTTGCTTTTCACAATTTCCTTGACTGTTCTTGGCCCTTTGCATTCCTATATAAATTTTAGATTCTGCTTGTCAATTTCCAAAACAAAGCCTTTTGGATTTTAATTGAGATGGCACTGAATCTATAGGTCAGTTTTAAAGGAATTAACATTTCCAATATTAAATCTTCCAATCCATAAACATGGTATATCCCTCTATTTATTTAGGTGTTATTGTACTTATCTTTTGTTAGATTTATTCCTAGATAGTTGATGTTGATTATTTTATAAATAATACTTTAAGTTTTATTTTCTCCTTTTTTGTTGCTGGTAGAAATATAAATGCTCTTTGTATGTTGACTGTGTATCCAACCACTTTGCTAATTCATTAATAATTCTAAGAGTTTGGGATTCCTTTGGATGTTGTTAAGGACGTGATATGTCATCTGAGAACAATGATAGTTCTCTTTATTTCCAATTGTTAGGGCTTTATTTTTTCTTCTTGCTTTATTTATTATACTGACTAGGATCTCCAGTTCACTGCTGAAAGAAATGCTAATAATAGACATCTTTGTCTCATTCCTGAGATTGAAGGAAAGGTTTAAGTATTTCACCATTGAGTATTTCACTACGTTTCCAGTAGGGGTTTTTTTCCTTTGTTTATGTGTTAGTTTGTTTTTATTGTAACCAAGTATGAGTTCATTCTTTCTCACATAACAAGAGAATCTGGATGTTTGCAGCTGCTAGCACTTATGCAGCTGGTTGACGGTACCAGAGTCAACATCAGTAGACATTCATTTTTCATACTCATTGTCTCCAAGTTCTAAGAAGACATCCTTACCGGTTCATACTTGTCTTGGAAGTCTAAGAATACATTAAGATATATTCATTTTTCATACTTCTTATCTTTGGGTTGTAAGATGGTTGCTGCATCTCCATATCATGTTATGTTCAGAAAATACTGAATAGAGTCTTTCAGCTTCTATCAAAATACTTTCTAATGTTATAACAGGAGAATATGTAATTCTTGCTGTTTGAACTATTTCTTTTTTTCACATTATAAAAAACTTTTAGTTCTCGAAATGAGTCAGTACATACAAGCTTTGGAGTCATAGCAGGAGCTCCAAGCAGAGTCTGCAGTGTGAGCCCCAGTGCCCCTCACTGCAAGGAGCTTGGCTATACTCCACCATGGGCTTTTGGTAGATATGTTTCTTCAGATTAAGGAAGTTCCTCTTTATTGCTAGCTTAAAGGGATCTTTTTTCTTTTAAACACAAATGGCTATAGAATTTTCTCAAATGCCTTTTATGCATCTATCAGAGTGATCATATTATTTCTCTCTTTAGTTCTGTTTATGTGGTGAATTATAGCAATTGTTTACAACTGTGGCTAAACCACACTTACATTCCTGGAATAAATCCCACTTGGTGGTGATGGATTGCTGGATCCACATATTGCTGGATTCAATTTGGCAATACGTTGCTTAGGATTTTTTGTATCTATGCTCAAGAAAGAAATTTTTTCATAAATTTGCTTTTTGTAATGTCCTAATCAGATTTTGATATCAAATTTATGTCAAAGTCATAGGTGGGAAATGCTTCCCTTTTTCCATTTTCTGGATTTTTTTAAGCGCTATACCTTTCTCAAATGTTTGGAAGAACTCAAACATTCTGAAATTGGCAGTTTTCTTTGTGGGACAATATTTAATAATGAATTGACCTTTTTAGTAGATATTGGACCACTCTGATATTCTATTTCTTCTTCTGTCAGTTTTAGTAACTTGTGTCTTTTGAAGAATTATTGCGTTTCAGCTGTTTTCAATATTATTGGCACAAACGTTCTTAGTATCATTTTATTGTCTTTTTCACGTCTATAAGATTTTTAACAATGCTCCCTTTTCCAATTTTGGCATTGGTAGTTGATTTTTTTCCTCTTTCCCTGGTCTGCCATGAGTTTATTCATTTTATTAATCTTTTCAAAGAATCAACTTTTGGCCTTGTTTACTCTCTCTATTATTTGTTTCCTATTAAGAACCATATGAAACTACCATTTTTATAGATCAAAATGATTGAATATCAGCAAGTTCCTAAGGCTCAGAGTAATATTTTATTAGTATCTACTCTTACCTTCATTATCTTTTTCTTGGTAATTCTTTAGGTCTGATTTGCTGTTCTTTTTGTACAATTTATTGAGATCACTGATATTCAGTCTTTCTGCATTTCTAATATGTGCATTTAAGGTTATAAAGTCCCTTTCAGCACTGCTTTAGCCACATGCTGTAATTTTGATATGTCATACCTTCATTATCATTCAGTTCAAAATATGAATTCCAGTTGTGATTTCTTCTTTGATCATGAACTATTTAGGAGTATAATTTTACATTTCCAGGTACTGGGGATTTTCCAGTTATCTATTTATTACTGATTTCTATTTTAATTCCATTGTGGACAGAGAACACACTTTACATCATGTCAATACTTTGGCATTTGTTGAGGTTTCCTTTATGACTCAGCACACAGTCAACGCTAACGTTCCATGTGCACTTAAACTAATTGCAATTCTGTGATTGTTGTACGCAATGTTCCACACATATAATTTTGAACAAATGTATCAACTGTGTTGTTCAGATCTTCTGCATCCATAATGATTTTTCATCTGCTTATTCTATCAGTTATAGAAAGATGTAAAAAGAATGCCAATCTGCCTATGAATTTGTCTGTTGCTCCTAGTTCTCGCAATGTTTTCTATATGTATTATGAAGCTATGCTGTTGAGTACATACAAATTTGACTGTGATATATTGTTGGTAGACTGACTCTTTTATGATTATGAAATATCCCTTTTTGTTTCTATCAATGCCTCTTGCCTTAAAGTGGTGAGCATAGCTGCCTTCCAAAGTCAGTTTTGTCTGATAGTAGGATAGCTAAACTTGCTTTGTTTTGGTTAAGATTTATATGATATATTTCCTCCCATCCTTTTACTTTTAACTTCTGACTGCTTAAATTTAAACTGTGTCTCTTGTAAATAGCATATAGTTCATTTTTTGGTATTTTTTCTTAGGTGCGGTATGATAATATTATTCTTCTATTGGATAATATAGTTCATTTAAATGTAATATAATTAGTACTATATTTGGATTTATATTTACCATCTTACTATTTGTTTTCTATTTGACCCACCTATTTCATGTTCCTTTTTTCTACTTTTTGAATTTTTATTTTATGATCAAATATTCTTATTATTCTATTTTCTCTTTATTAACTTACTAGTTATACATTCACACTATTCTTTTAATAATTACCCTAAAGATTACCTATGTACCCTTGAACTACTAGTCTTATTCAAATTTTAATTTCTACCACTTCCATGATAATACTAGAACTGGTACAATAATTTAAGTCCATTTATCCCTCTATCTTTTACATGATTTTTGAATTTATTTTTAATTCTATAAATAAATTTTCTAAGACATTACTACTATTGTTTTCTATGGTTGATAATTAAAACCTACATATTTAACCTTTCTGATATTTTTCATTTATTTTTGCATTTTCATATTTCCATCTGAGATCATTTTCTTTCTGCTTGAAGAACTCCCTTTGTTATTTCTTTCAAAGCAGATATGTTAGCAATAACTTTTTTCAGTTTTTACTGTCTGAATAGGCTTCATTTCACCTTCATTTTTGAATCATATTTTTTCTGGGAATTCTAGGCTGACAATTATTTTCTTTCAGTACTTTAAAAGTTAGATTTGATTAGCTCCTGAGGCACTGTTTTATTTACACACAGGCAGACATTTTGAAACTACTGTTGTGACATTTAGTAAATAAATGTACAATAAGAGTATGAGTAGAGAAATGAGTGCTAACCACTTTAGCTCAAATCCAGCATTGTTGTTTACTAACTACATGTACTTGACAAGCTGTGTAAACTTTCTGGAAATAATGATACCTACAAGGAGGTTATATATTAATTTATAAGTTGAGAGATGTTATAGTATATTGGTTACAACCTCAGGCTTTGAGGTCAAGAAGCCCAAACTAAACTCCTAGTTCTTCCACTTACCAGCATGAGAGTCATGTGACCTCTGGGCTCCAGCTGTAAGACAACTGTAAGGTAACAACTCTATGTCTTTGCACAGTGATTAGGGAGTGAATGAGGTAACGCATGTAGAGTCTGAGCATAGCACCTGGAACATAATAATTGCTCCATAAATCTGAGCTCTTAATAAGAATAATATATCATAATTAATATACTGTCAAATTCTATTCCAACATCTAGAATTACCAGTTGAACTATAAACATAATTCTCATGCTCCTTTCAGACACTTCCAGAGAGTGACTGATATTCGGGCTTAACCCTTTGTGCCCCAGTAATAATAAAAATCTGTCATAGCTACAAAGAAATAAAGAATTAATTACTTTTTATTTAAATTTAAGAAGGTTGATAATCCAGGGTGATAGAAGAGATATTTGCCAATCAGTAATGCTGGGGTAGGACTGAATTGTCTGAAAGTTCTACCTGCGTGAAAAGATGAAGGCAACATGGAATGTGTGAAGTCCTGCTCCTAACCCTGCAGCCATTACATTGCAAATACCATGCCAGCCTCTGAGACTACAAAGATAAATTATACATGATCTATTTACTCAAGATTTTTACAGGTTAATGAGGGAAATGGGGAAGTAAACTAGAAATTTCAAGAGAATATGATTAAGTGCTGTGAAGTTGTGAGAGGGCAGAGAAAGGGTGTGCGGCCAAGGGGAATGAAGGAGGTTGGGGGCAGGTTAATGAATGCAACGCACTCCTTATCTAACATAAAAGCTGCATATTTTATTCTTTTGTGACTGACACATCCATTGTTATTAGAGAACCAGCTTCAAAAACTGGAGCTATAATGCCCATGCTTCCTGTCTCCTAATCCTTGGAGAAGGCTTGACATTCACAGCCCTTTGTGGCTTGTTTCCAGTTCCCTCAGAGAGATTTTCCACATCACAAAACCACCTTGACATTTAATTCTCTGTGACTGGAGATTTCAACTCAACTGCAATGCAGCCCAAGTAAAGACATGCTTGTGTCAAAGACTTCCTGACTGCAGAAAGGCCGAGAGGCTCTGCTGACTCTCCTCTGGGCTCCAGCCACCTCCCTCATGTAAAACAGAAACAAAAATAAAAAACAATCCCCCCTCCCCCAAAATTCTATCCTGGTATGAGATTACGCTTCCCACCAATCCAGCCTTCCTTCGGATCAGGAAAAGAGAGGAGGTGGGCTACAAGGCAAGAAACTGGAACACATTCAGATATTTTACTACCTAATGTTAATTTGGTTAAAATAAAAACCAAGAATGTCCCCCATCGACGAAACGGTAGACTAAACAGAGCCTTCTGCTTCAGTACAACGAGATCCTGGTTACATTAAAACAAACGAATGTTTTAAAACACCAGTGGGCTTGCAAACAAGTAAAGGACATCTCCAAGGAAAAAAAAAAAGATCTGTGAACTGAAAAAAAAACATGAACAGTGAGCAAAGAAAAAGGGCAGAGTCGCCTTAGGGAAAAATGCACATAACAGTGCTGGGATCAAAACACTAAGCCTGGGGACAACAAAAGGTAGGGAAACTGATTCAGGGACTTTTTGTTGGACCCTCAAAGGGGGCTAAAATGACTTCAGAACAGCAGTATCCATCCAGCTCCCAAAAGAAGCACACATGAATCCCCTCTAAAGAAAAGAGCCTTCAATTTAGGTTCTCAGGTTTCACTAAGTTCAATCACGTGGGTGCTCACAATTTTTAAAAAATCAGTAAACACACAAGAAAACATTCTCTATGGGAAAGAAGCAGCAGAAACAAAAAGCAACAAATTTAGATCCCGAAGAATTTAACTGACTACAAAGAAAACTGAAAAGAAACTAGAAAAATTATTAGACCTGATAAGAGAGTTCAGCAAGATGACTGGACATAGGCTACTATACAAAAATTAATCACAGTTCTATCCATAAGCAGCCAAAAATAAGATACTTAGAAATAAAATGAGCAAAAGAGGTGCAGGACATTTATGGAGAAAACTTTATTGAAAGACATTTCAAAAGATATAAATAAGTGGAGATCTATATACTATGTTCATAGATAGAAAAATGTCAATTCTCAATAAAAATCCCAACAGCATATTAAAGAAACTTGACAAACTGATACTAAAATTTATAGGGAAGAAAATAATAAGACACTTTATAAGAAGAAGGAACAGGGGGCAGGGGGGAGTTGCCCTAGCAAGATATTAGGACTTATTTATAGCCTCAGTAATTAAGACACTGTGATATTGATGGATGAATAGACAAATTGTAAATGGAACAAAACTGAGAGCCCAGAAACAGGCTCATGTACATATATAAACTTGATAGAGATGTCTTACATATCAATGGGAACTAAATAAACTATTACAAGTTATGTCCAAAGGCAACTGGATATTAATATAAAAAGAAGTTGAAATTGGACCCTATATTTCACATCTTTTACAAAAATCGTAACCAAATGGATTAGCTACTTAAATGTGAGAAGTAAAACTTGAAACTTAAAAAAAATTAATGAACATATGGGAGAATTAGTTTGTAACCATGGGGTATGAAAAGATTTTATATATGACACAATCATTCTAATCAAAAAAGACCAATAAATTGAACTATACTAAAAATAAAAACTTTTGCTTTTCAAAAGACACCATAAAGAAACCAGTAGGAGAAACCTTAAGCTGGGAGAATATATTCTGAGCACATTTCACTAACAAAAGGATTAATATTCAGAATATATTTTTTAAATTCTATAAATCAATGAGACAAAGGAGAAAAACACAATATAAACATGGAGATACATGACAGGTATTTTACAGTAAAGGTAACAAAAACGGCAAGTAAACATGGAAAGGAGGTTCAACCTTATTAGTGATTAGGGAAATGCAAGTTAGGACTACAGTGAAAGATACTGCTTTATATTGAAAACACACTCTTTAAATTGAAAATTTAGGAGAATGGCAATACCCAATGTTGGTGAGGATGTGGAGCAACAGGAACTCTAAAGCTACTGGAGGAGAGGCTACTTGGACAACCACTCTGGAAAATGACCTGTCATTATTCCATTAAACTCAACATTTATGTACCTTCCAACTCAGCCATTCTGCTCCAAGTACATACAACGGAGATCCCCTTGTACATGTGCTCCAAGAGACATATACAAGAATGTTAATAGCATTATTTTTAAGACCAAAAAAAGTATAATAAAATAAAGTAACAAAAAATTGACAAGGGGTCAATTCAATCTCCATAAGGCATATTCCCAAGGTTAGATGGCAGTGCAAATTAATGAACTTCAATTACGGGCACACAAACAATGCTTTGAAGCATAATGCTGAGTTGAAAACAAGTTTAAAAAAAGCTACATAGGGCTTCCCTGGTGGCGCAGTGGTTGAGAGTCCGCCTGCCGATGCAGGGGACGCGGGTTCGTGTCCCGGTCGGGGAAGATCCCACATGCCGCGGAGCAGCTGGGCCCATGAGCCATGGCCGCCGAACCTGCGCGTCCGGAGCCTGTGCTCCGCAACGGGAGAGGCCACAACAGTGAGAGCCCCGCGTACCACAAAAAAAAAAGAAAAAAAAAGCTACATAAAGCTAAAAATCTTTTTTATAAAGCTCAAAAAGAAAGAAAATTTCTTGCATATGTTATACATACATGATAAGATTGTTTTTAAAAGGGAAGGGAATAATAAACCCCTAATAAGGAGAATGGTTTCAGTTTTGGGAGGAAGCAAATAGGTGGGATCAGGAAACAGCACATAAATAGTCTCAAAAGTATTGGCAACGTTCCAGCTCTTCAGGTGTGTGGTGGGTTGCTGAGTGTCGGTTTTATTATAATGCTTAATACCTTAAGTGCATGTTACATCAATGGTTTTGTAACCATCAAACATTACGCGATGAAAAAGATAAAATATTTATTTGAATGTTGTGGAATAGGCTCCTGCACAGGAAAATGTCCCAATCATCTCTTGGGACAGGACGTATGTGAAGATGCTACATTCATCCTTAAAGACATATTTTAAGAAAAAAAACATAAAATCTTTGCCCTGGTAACTTCTTATAAATACACGATAATTCTTTCTTTGAAAGAGCAACTATCCTGACATGTCCTAATAATAATTCCTATGGCCTTCAGTTTACGAGATGCTTCCACACACATGGTCTTACTTTATCTCAGACAAACAAGTTAAGTTTCTCATTAAGGACGTGGCTGTGAGCTGGGCTGGCAGGAGGCGAGCTGGGCTGGCAGGAGGAAAGGGTCAGATTGCTTTTCATTCCTGTTTCTCCATCCTGGATGCTCCAGTCTCCCATCCTTTGGTTTTCATCACACTCCTCTTTTCCCTCAGCTCTGGGTGCAGGATTTCAGGATCCCCAGAACAATCACCAACCTTTTTGGGGTACTGAAACAAGTTCTCTGGAGCTGCACATGGGGACTAGTAACTGTTCTCAGTCAAAAACTGCTTACAACTTAAACCTATAATCAGCACTTCTCAATCCCTTGCAAATAATCTCAATTTCTACAAAACACAAACACGAGCTGATGTGTGGTCACAAAAACAATTTTCAGAACTTAAAAAAAATCGAACATTAAAAACATAAACTAAACATGCAATCTAGATCTTAATCAACTTTTCTAATGAATATTATGTAACAGCAGTTGTTTTCAACAAGTAGAGATGAGAGTCTCAACTATTTGAAGGTGTGTGCCAAAAATGGTAATTATATCTGTCTGGACACATTGTTTTGTATGTTCAGCCTAATGTTTTCAGGAGTTATCTTTCCATCTATATCTTTCTACATGATTACCTTTGGAGCAGATATTTTAGGCAGCATGACCCCGCACCTCGGCCACGGCTGAATGGCCTAAAGGTGGGCGCCAGGCCAATCACAGTACCTTAATGATGTGACCACAGTTGTTTTGCCTACACTTGATACTTGACCCAAGATAAGTCAATACATTCTTCCCTGGGATTTTGTATTTGGGACCCAGTGACACTCGCGATTGTAAGTTGTAAACCTTGAGTGCTGATGGCAGTCCCATTCTCCATAATGTGGCTGGAGAAGCAGAGGCCAGTCTAGAGGCCAGACTCAGAGCAGAGTGAGCCTGAAGCACAAAGGAGCTCCGAGGGGACCTCAGACAGTCTCGGCAGTGCTACAACCCCAGGTTCCGGGGGAGGAGCCCAGCTCCACCTCCACTCCTGCTATTCGGCTCCCTGACACACCCAGCGTGCCTCAAAGCAGACTGGGGTAATTTCCACACAAGGGAGTCCTATTCAAAAACTGCTAAGTTTTTGCTAAGTCTGAGCGAGGCAGAGAGTATGAGCCTGGGCTGGGAAGTTGGCGATTACTGTTCTTCAGGAACAAACCAGTTAAAGTGTTACCAGCTGTGTTTTTGTGACCCAGTCTACAGGTCCAGTGGAGCTAGGACAACATAGCAAAGATAAGATATTGGAGTGGGTTGGCCACACCTTGCAGCTTCAATAAGGTATTCATTACATTAAGAAGAGACAATGTTCAGTCCAGACTGATTCACTTGGAAACAGGTAAGGAACAGCGAGTCAAGGGCAGGTGTTGTTAGAAAGTCCTACCGGCCCCACCAACCAATCTGAGTCTGCTGAGGGCCAGATAACCAAGTACCCAGCCAGCCAGCGTGCGCCGAATGTCCCACCGCAGCTTGAGGAGAGCTTGTGGATTAGAAAACAGAGATCACCACCATGACAATGGGGATATTTGAGAAGAGCCAAAAGAAGCAGAGAAGCCTGGTCTCCCAAATCCCTCCCAATACCTCCCCTGTGCTCCCAAGCAACACTGAATGCAGTCAGAAGGCGGATCAGCATTATCAGTGTCGTCTGACAACTGCCATTTGCGAAGATTAAATGAGCGAATGTATATAATATATGCATCGACTCTGGTACTCAAGAACAGCAGCTGGGCTTCCCTGGTGGCGCAGTGGTTGAGAGTCCGCCTGCCAATGCAGGGGAGGCGGGTTCGTGCCCCGCTCCGGGAAGATCCCACATGCCGCGGAGCGGCTGGGTCCGTGAGCCATGGCCGCTGAGCCTGCCCGTCCGGAGCCTGTGCTCCGCAACAGAAGAGGCCACAACAGTGAGAGGCCCGCGTACCGCAAAAAAAAAAAGAACAGCAGCTGTACTAGAAATATAATACCATCCTCTTTCAAACCTCCTGATAAAAATAGTAGGACCACACAAGGAATATGTAAGCACCAAATTGGAATAGATATGTATGGATGGTGGACTGTAAGTGATAGGATATAAAGCCTTCTAAGTAGTCTGGAATTTTGGTTTCTGCCCAGAGAAGGCTGTGTCTCTCCAGCCTGCAAAGCTCTGTATTCTGGCCAGTACAAGCATGTGTGCTCACATGCGCGCACGCACACACACACGTCTAGTAGGACCAGGGTTACCATCTGAAACAAGGGATCAGTGCTCACTCTGGAATGTCTGCTCCCAAGCACCCCTGCTTTGGGCTTCATGCTCACCGGACTCCTGTTTCTACCTCTAGACTTTGAGAGCTATATGGGTTTCCTATGGCTGCTGTAATAAATTCCCACACATTTACTGGCTTAAAAGAACACAAATTTACTACTGTACAGTCCTGTACAACAGAAGTCTCATGGGTCTAAGGTCAAGGTGTCAGTAGGGCTGGTTCCCTTCTGGAGGCTCTAGGGAAGGATCTGTTTCCTCGCCTGTTTCAGCTTCTAGAGCCTCCTCCATTCCTTGGATGATGGTTCCCTTTCTCCAACGTTGAAGCCACTGGTGTCGCATCTCTCTACCTAGTCTTCAGTAGTCATGGCTCCTCTGACCACAGCTGGAAAAGGTTCTCCCTTTTCAACCCATATGATTAGATTAGGTCCACCTAAATAGTCCAGAGCCCTCTCTCCATTTCAAAGTCCTTGACTTAATCACGTCTGCAAAGTCTCTTTCACCATGTAAGCTAAGAGATTCATAGGTTCTGGGATCAGAATGTGGACCTCATGTGGGGGGGACACCTGCCCACCACAAGGACCCCACTCAGACTCTAGTTCCACTCTTAAACTCACTCCACCCCCTTCCTCTCCTTCCCTAGGCTTGTGGGTCCAGACATGTCCTACCACCTCAGTCCCAACAGGATAAAACAATGGTTGGTTAATTCCATTCAATGAATGGGAAGCTTAGGGCTTAGCCAAAAACCACAGCCACAGAAATCTAAGTCACCCTGCCCATCTCAACACACCAGTCTCTCTCCCAAAGTGGAACTAGAATTCAAATCAACACTGAGGAAATTCCTTCCCATCTGACAAATCAATGTTTAACATCAGGGTTCACAAACTTCACCTATGGTGTTTCTCAAAACATTTGGTTCCTTCTACGCGATGTTAGAAGCCATGTGCCAGAAAGAGGCACATCTGTTTTTTACCCATGATGAGCCCAGCTGGCAAGAACAAGCAAGTCATCATATTGGCCACTGGAGACTTCTAGAAACACTTCCAATTCCAGCCCAAGACCCGATATGCTCTCCTGAGCACTCCATCAACCACGTGGGTAGACTCTCACTGCACTGTGGAACACCAACAGGCCCTGAGCAGTGCTACCAACTCTATTTGACTGGGAAGAGACCCCCAAGTCTGCACGCACAGCAACAGTTCTCAACTGGGGGTGATTTTGCCCCCCGGGGACATTTGGCAAGGTCTGAGACATTCTTGATTATTATGACTGGGGGATGGGGGTTAAGTGGGGTGCTACCATGGGGGGCACCTAATGCATAGAGGCCAGGATGCCACTAACAGCCTAAAAGGCACAGGACAACTCCCAGAGCTAAGTTATCCAAGTCAAAATGCCGCAAGTGCTGAGGCTGAGAAACACCAGTTGTAACAAGTCAAAAACAAGATGGTAATTCTCCATGAGATTTGTTCAAACAATTTTGAGATAAATGCTATTGGCAATTTCTTATCAAGGAAACTGAGAAAGGGGGTTTTCAGGGGTTCATGACATTTTAAATACCGGGATGGATGCTGGCTAATACACACTTCCTCAACATTCTCCTGTTTATTCACCTAAATAACAAGAAGGACTCAGAAACAGATACATGACCAGCCAAGCTGGTGGCTGAGTGAGTTCACAGAAGGTGGCTTAGCTGTCTGACGGACACATGCAATAAATAGCTGAACAGTGAACAGAAACTGGTTTTCTCCCTAGTGTTCTGGAAAACCCCTGAATAAGGTTACACTGGGACTTTGCTTATTAAAACTTGTCTTTATAGATGGTGCCAACCTCAGCTCACGCCGTGTTCATCCCAGCATAGCTGCAACCCGTGTTCACTCGAGCAACACGCACGTGTCAGACCAGGAAGAGGGAGGGTGCCAGGCATTGGGCTGGAGTGAATCTCAAAGCAAACCCGGCCCTCTCCTCAGGGAACTTACGGTCTACTGAGGAAGACAGAAATTGCATAATTAATTGTACAATTACTTATTAAACTGCAACTGCGATATCGTTCAGAGGAGAAATACAGAGAATTTATAAATGGAGGGGGGTGCTGACTTAGTCTAGGGCTGGATGGGGAAAGTGTTCCTGGAGGGTGGTGCCTGAGCCGAAATGTGAAGGATGAAAAGGAAGTAACAGGGTGAAGAGTGGTTAGCATTGTATTAAAAATTAATACAAGAGATTCAACATGCAAATAATAATAACTTCAAAAAAATTGGCAGGAGACAATGAAGGGAGAATAAGAATAAAAAGAAGAATAAGAATTTCCCAGAACTGAAAAATATGATCCCTTATTTCAAGGTCACATCAAGTGTCAGCTACATACAAGGTGCAACATTGGGCAGTTTTTAGCACGAGGGCTGTAGAAGTAACCCTAAAACTTTATTGAGGTGAAATAATTCAAAAGTTTGTAAGCACGAACGTACTCAGATCTTTATACTGTAAAACCGAAGATAAAGAGGCAACGGAAAAATGTTTCCAAATTATAAGGGATAAACATCTGTTTCAGGGATGATGAAACGTTATAAATTGATTGCTGTAATGATACCACAACTCTGTGACTATAGTAAACATAATGAATTATACACTTTCAATGAGTGAATTGTAAGTCATGGGAATTATAGCTCAATAAAGCTGTTAAAAATTCTTAGGGAAAATTATTTCCAAACTACCCATCAAGGGTGAGGTCAACAAAAAATGCATTTTCAGGCGTACAAGGAATCCAGAATTCTACCTCCCGAGCTCCATTTCCAGAAGGCATGTACCACGAAAATAAACAGAAAAACAGAGAAACCTGGGATCTAAGAAATACAGAATACAACTCAGGAGAGATAGGAAGAGAATTCCAATAGGCATGACAAGAGCAATGTAATAGGCTTGAAAAACCTACAAATTCAGATGCCAACAGAGGCCAGATGGCTCCGGGAGGGATCTCTCCAGGAAGAAAATGAAAGAGTGAATTGTTCGTATTATGGACACATTCAGAGGAGATTTTCGGGTCTATCAGACAGCTTCAGAATGAATTAGTGAGAAGTACCTTGAAAACCAAGGAAACCATTAAAAAGAAGTGATTATTAGCTCCAGTAAAAGCAAAAAAGTTCCACAGGAAAGGAAAGGTAATTATAGCATACCATGTGACCCAGCTATAAATCATAGCTCAACGATGATCTCGATGCAAAAATTAAACACCGATTTAGCTAAAATTGATAATATAACTCCTTTGGGAGGATGGGAGGAGACACACACACACACACACACACAGAAAGAGACACAGACAAAGAGAATAAGTGTGGTGTGTGTGTGTGTGTTAGAGGTAGGTCAGAAAGAGATTTAAATTCTTCCTTTTCATAGTAGAAAGTCAACAGATAAATAATTTAAAAGAATCAAGAAAGAGCACTAAAGCATTTTGTTCAGAAACACAGGGTTTAAGAAAAATAAAACAGAAGAAACAGCTGAAGGGTTTGCAGTAGTTACCTTGGGACACCAGGAAACAGGACCAAGGTGTATGGGGACACGGGCTAGTATTTTTAATTATAAGTAGTGCTATTTGACTTTTTAAACTATATACATGATTTGTTAATTACAAAATAAACCCCCCTATTCTCTCTCTCTCCTTTCTGCTTCACTCCTCTGGCATTTTCTCAATTTTTCCACCCAGTTCAGGGTCATTTTCTTCCAATGCATGCAATTCCAACGAATTGAGGTGAATTTACATCTTGGTTATAAACAGAAAGCAGGATTAAAAAGCAGAGTTTCTTTTTTCTTTTTCTTTTAAGAGTTCGCATTTTACTATGTTACTTTGGAGAGAAAGTCAGTGGAATTTTACGTGAGCAAAATTGGAAAGCATTTTGCTTTTTACTTCCCGTCGCCCGTCTTGTGTTCTAAATGTATTGCCAACTGACTACTCTGTTGGCCACACTAATGCTATTTTTCAGGTAGACTTTAAAGAAAAATCGGAGATCAGAAGGTTATTTAAAAAGAAGAAAAATAACAACTGCTTTGAAACTTAGCCAAGATTTTAACTTTTAAAAATGCTTAGAAATACCATGGGTTCAACATTCCCTCAACCTGGATGGGAGCTAGCGAAGAATGAAAAGTCTCCCCCCAAAAAGAGAGGCCTTGGTGGAAAATAGGAAGCACTCCACCAGGTATGAAAGATGGTATCAAGGAAGCAAAACCCACACCAGGAGAGCTGAACGTTCTCAAACTCAGCTGGAGCAGACAATTCCTGGTGTAGGATGGCATCTTGGAAATGCACGGGAGAACTGGGCTCGAAGACTCACCGGGCCACGTACTAACCGTGCCACCTCTGGCCTTTGCAGTTCTTTGCAAGAGTAAGTGGTTAGATACTAACTGCCAAGGATGCTGTAAGGAACAAAGTTAACACGTATGATGCACTTACTACTGAAGCAGCTCAACGTGCGGCAGATATTTTCATCGTGACTGTTTTGGAAGGAAAGGTGACATCTTCCAGCGCTGAATGACATGAGGCAGCAAAGACTCAGGTGGTCAACTGACTGCCATTCGCCTGACCTAGTGGAAGGGGAGGGGCCAATGCAGAAGAACTCGCACCCAGAGGAATCATGTCTTTGCCTGTTTGAAAGCGTACTTTGCTTCCGAATCAAAACTACGAAACACGGTTTGGAAATTTCTGCTGAGATGGTTGGACACCTACCAGCTATCCCAGGAAGACTAGAAGCTTCTGGGTAGAGGATGACGATGGGAAAACTTCAACTTCCGGACCTATGCTGTGCCTTAACCACGACTGAGAAGGGATTTCATAATGTGGAGAATCCACTGGCTAGACTTCATGGAGGCCTCTCACACCATGTGTTCTACACAGATATTCAATGTGTATAGATATATAAAGGAAAGAATCAATCTGAAAAAAAGAAATTAACGGACTCAAAAACAGAAAAATAGCAAAACTAATAAATAATGCCAAGGAATGCTTGCTCTTTAAAAAAAAGAGGGAAAGAAATGATAGACAAACCACTGGGTAACATAATGAAGAGAAAGAGGAAATTCACAAATACTTAAAAATAATAAGGAGAAAATAATCACCAATCAGAAGAAATTAAAAGAATCTGTAAGACCATTTTGTTGAATCAAATACAAATATTTTTGAAAACACAAGTTTTCTAGGACAATAGAATTTATCAAAACTGATGGAAGAGACAGAAAATCTAAACAGCCTGAGTACCACAGCAGAAAGAGGGCCAGTCATCAAAGAGCTCCCTACCATGTGTTTGTTGGTCATATATACACAACTATATATAAAATAGATAACTAATAAGAACCTACTGTATAGCACAGGGAACTCTACTCAGTGCTCCGTGGTGACCTAAAGGGGAAGGAAATCTAAAAAAGAGAGGATATATGTGTACATACAACTGATTCACTTTGCTGTACAGAAGAAACTAACACAACATTGTAAAGCAACTATACTCCAATAAAAATTAATGTTTTTAAAAAAAGAGCTCCTCTGAAACCACATGCCTGTATGTATTCAAAGCATAGAAAATTTTATACCAAAAAGCAACAAAGATTGCTCACAGAAAGGAAACTTTAGCCTAATGTCACATCTGAATATTGATGCAAAAATCCTAAATAAAATATTAGCGAACAATACCATTCACAATTGCTCAAAAGAGATGAAATTCTTAAGTATAAATCTAACAAAACCTGTACAGAACTTGTATGCTAAAAATTATAAAACACTGATAAAAGAGACTGAAGAAAATCTAAATAAATGGGAAAACATTGTGTTTGTGAATTGGAAGACTTGACACCGTAAAGTTGTCAATTCTCGCCAAGTTGATACACAGTTTAATACGATTCTTATTAAATCTCAGTAAGACTCTGTCACAGATATAAACAAGGTGATTCTAAAATTAATATAGAAAGGCAAAGGAACTAGAATAGTTAAGACAATTTTGAAAAAGAATAATATGGGAGAAATCCATTTACCCAGTTTCAAGACAGTGTATAGCTATAGTAATCAAGACTGTATGGGATTGGCAGGCGGACAGACACATAGATCTATGGAAGAGAATGGAGAACCCAGAAGTAAATCCATACAAATTTGATCAACCTATATTTAGTAAAGGTGCAAAACCAGTTCCACGGTGGAAGGACAGTCTTTTCAACAAATGGTACCAAAACAATTACTATAGATCTATAGGCAGTTATATATCATTAGGTTTACAAGATATATCATTAAACCTCACTAAACCTAACACTTTATATAAAAATTAACTCAAAATGGACCATAGATCTAAAACATAAAACTATAAAACTTTAGAAGTTAATAACGGAGAAAATCTTTGGGATCTAGAGCTTAGTAAAGTGTTCTTAGAAATGACACCAAAAGCACAATCCATAAAGGAAAAAAATCAATAAACTGGACTTGACTGAAATTACAAACTTCTTCTCTGAGAAGACAGTGTGAAAGCCAATATTAAGAGGATAACAGATAAGCTATAGACTGGGAGAAAATATTTGCAAACCACATATCTGACAAAAGGCATATCTAGAACTGATAAAGAACTCTCAACACTCAAAAGTAAAAACACAAACAAGGCAATTAGAACATAGACAAAAGACACAAAGAGACATTTCACTAAAGAAGACACACAGGGGACTTTCCTGGTGGCGCAGTGGTTAAAAATCCGCCTGCCAATGCAGAGACATGGGTTCAAGCCCTGGTCTGGGAAGATCCCACATGCCGCGGAGCAACTAAGCCCATGCGCCACAACTACTGAGCCTGCGCTCTGGAGCCCCGCGTGCTGCAACTACTGAGCCCGTGTGCCACAACTACTGAAGCCCACGTGCCTAGAGCCCATGCTCTGCAACAAGAGAAGCCATTGCAATGAGAAGCCCACGCAGTGCAACGAAGTGTAGTTCCTGCTCATCGCAACTAGAGGAAGCCCACGTGCAGCAACGAAGACCCAAGGCAGCCATAAATAAATACATTTCTAAAAAATAAAAAGAAGAAGACATACAGATGGCAGATAGGTACATGAAAAGATGTTCAGCATCATCAGCTATTAGACAAATACGAATAAAGACCATGATGAGACATCACCACACACCTATTAGAACAGCTAAAATAAAAAATAATGACAAGTCCAAGTACTAGAAAGGATGCAGAGCAACTGAATCACATACATTGCTTGTGGGAATGTAAAATAACACAGACACTCTGGAAAATACTTTCTTACAAAACTAAGCATGCAATTAACACAGAAAATTACTGAGGAAAAAAAAACCATTTTTTTAAAAACAAAAAACAGTACAAAAAGTTAAAAGGGATAGCTGAACAAATGGAAAAGCCAACCCCATGTTCTTATATAGAGGAAGACACTCTGATCTTAGGGATGCCATTCCTCCTGCAATTTAACTAAGGCATTCCCCTCTAACATACCACCCGAAATTCTTTTGGGGGCTAATTTGGACTTATTGAAAAATTCATATGAAAAAAGAATATGGCAAGAACAGCCAGGAATATTCTGAAAAGATTAATAATAAGGAGGAAGAACTAGATCTAAGAAATAGTAAAACAGTACAGTACATGCTGTAATAACTATACAGAAGTTTGGTACTGGCAATATAAAGACAGCAGTGAGACGGAATGAAAAGTCCAGACGTAAACCCCATAGAAGACAGGAATTTAGAGTATCTTGTTGGGGGCACTTTAGTTGGTGTCTCAGTCCCTAAATTAGGCTGCTGTAACAAAACACCACAAACTAGGTAGTAATAAACAACAGAAATTTATTTCTCACAGTTCTGGAAGTCCAAGATCAGGGTGCCAGCATGGTCGGATGAGGGCCCTCTTCTGGGTCACAGACTTTTTGTTGTGTCCTCACATGGTGGAAGGGGCTAGGGAGCATTGTGGGGTCTCTCATAAGAGCACTAATCCCAACCATGAGGGTTCCACCCTCATGACCTAGTCATCTCCCAAATGCTCCACCTATAAATACCATCACATCAGGCATTAGAATTTAACATGTAAATTTTGGGAGGACACAAACATTCAGACCGCAGCAGTTGGAGATAATATGGAAAATAAATAATGTTGGGACATCCTAATGGCCATTTGAGGGTAAAAAGAGTCTGATCTATTACATATACCCTACATCAAAATACATTCCATATGGTTTAAAATGTCAATGTAAAATTTGAAATCATAAAAATACTAGAAGAAAATATGGGGAAAATTACTTATACCTTCAGAAGGGACAAGGTCTTCTAAGCATGATATAGACCTTAGGAGACTGATTAGGGTAACCATATAAAAATTCAAAATTTTTGTACATCAAAAGGTCCTCTAAGTAAAGTGATAAGAAAGAGAATAATTGGGAAAAGCATGAGTAGCTCAAACCACAGTCAAAGAACTAATTTCGACTGGATGTACGGTAAGATCTGACAGTGCCCACCGGGGGTCTATCACACTGGAGTTTCATGGCAATTAGTCTTGCTAGTCAAATTCTTCTCTCCCTCCACCTCGCAAGAGATAGAATCTCCTCAAATCCTCAAAAACAACCACCATCAGCCTCAGCACATATCACCTGACGCAGCAAACGAGCATTCATCAGCTGAAAGGTCGCTAATAACCCACAACCTCTGTTGAATAGCACTGGGTGTTGTCCACTTTCTCATACAAGTTGGGAAAGCACTATTAAATCCCTTTTCAGTCAGAGAAACAAGAGTCCAACAACCTCTCCTAGTTTTGATGCCAATTTTCTGTTGGAAGCTGGCAGCCTTTTCTTCCTGTCCCTCACCTCCTTGCCAGAGCTCAGCAGCCTCAAACCCTGGCTGTGGCTGAGTGATAACTCTGGGCAAGACCACTGCTCCGCAGAGTCTAACTTTTGTGGCTTCTAGAAACATTTGGGGGGGAAAAGGTTTATCTTTGCCCTACAATAAGCATGGCCATGCCTGACACTCAAGAACGTAAGTGACACTGACTCTGGCTCTCTCCCTCTCTCCCACCTCTGTCTGCCGGAACCGCAATCACACGGTTAAGTGGTTCTGCACGTTCTCAGTGCAGACGAATCTTAGACACTGAAAAACCAACCCACCAATTTATTGGATTTTTCACTTTGGACTGGTTACCATGGCTATCTGAGAATTCAGACCAGAGGAGGGGATGTTATAAACTTAGAAATATTGTCTATTTTCCATTACCTCCAGTACAAATTGTCTACCAGGGAAAGAGGGGGGAAATGCCACTTTGGGGGCCAAGTCCAATAAATCTGGGTGAAGGGGGAGGCAGTTCCTAGTTAAGAAGCCCCACTGCAGAGAACTAAAAGAAAAAAAAAAAAAAAAGTATTTAACGTCCTCCAAATCTAAAAGAGACACTTGAAAGAGCAGGAAGAAAGGAACCAAAGAAATGGCTCACAGGAATCCTAAGGAATGCAGGGGAGAGAACTGGCCCTGCTTCCGCTCAGTTATACTGTGCGTGGAGCATGACGGTCCAAAGCCGGGTGTCTCCACCGGGGGCTTGCACCAGAGAGGGGACGGGGGCATCCAAGGCATGTGAGGGCTTTTGTGGGCTGTGGGTACTTTTGCCTCTATTAGCTTTCTATAGCTGCTGTAAAATTACTGCAAACTGAGTGGTTTAAACAGCACAGATTTATTAGCTTATGATTCTGGAGGTCAGAAGTCCCGAAATCAAGGTGTCAGCCGGGCTGTGTTTCTTCTGGAAACCCTAGGGGAGAATCTGTTTCCCTGCCTTTCCCAGCTTCCGGAGGCGCCCACATTCCCGGCTCACCGCCCCTTTCTCCATCTTCAAAGCCAGCAACAGCGGGGTGCTTCTCACACTGCCAGCTCTCTGGTTCTCTCTTCTCCTCCCTCCTCCACTTTTAAGGACCCTTGTGAATACATCGGGCCCACTCGGATAATCCCGGGTCATCTTTCTGTTTGAAGATCAGCTCATTAGCAACTTTAATTCCATCTGCAACCTTGAGTCCCCTTTGCTACAAAACCTAACATATTCACGGGTCCTTGGGACTAGGACCTCAACATGGAGGAAGAAGAGGCCCCTTCTTCCATTAAAAAAAAATTGTTTTTAATCATATTTTATGACTGCATCGGTATAAAGATGAATATATTAATGTTATATATTTTCCTCGACCTAAAAGTTCATTTACTTACTCCAGATTATAAAAGAAGTTCGACACTTTCCTGGGCCCCTAAAGGTTACAAGGCCCCAGGCATCGTGCCTGCTGTGTCTGACAGGTAGGTCAGCCCAGGGGCAGCCATGCAATGTCCCTGAGAAAGTGCTCAGATGAAGTACAAACGAGCCCACTCACGGGACTTGAGGCCTGGTGAAAACCGAGAGTGGTAGTGGGAGAAGGAGGGAGCAGAAAGGACAAGTATTTTCACAAGCTCTTCAAGCCTCAGTTTCCTCATCCACACAATGGGGACAAGAAAGGGACCTTCCAGGCAGAGTCACTGAGACACCGCATGAGGTAACACAGAAGCTCAGCAGCTCGAGTCTAGGCGTTTTATTTAAAGGAATTTCCTGCTGACCAAAAGTATCCAACAAAATACAGATGTGTCACAGGAAGATTTGCACAAAATGTCAGGCTCTACTTCTCCGCCGCAATGTGACTGATTCAGTTCTGAAGTCTTTCCTGGTGGGCGACTGGGGGCTCTGGAGGTTCAACTCTGGACGGCTGGGGGCTTGGGGGCTCGGAGACGGGAGGGGTGAGGTGAAGCCACTTCGTAAGTAACAGCAGCCACAGTTCATCGAGCATCTTCTGGGTCAGAAGGTGTCAGCGTTTTCCATCTGCGTCTCACTGAACGCTCAACACAAGCTCTTCTCCCAACCAGGAAACCGAGGCTTGGAAGAGTGAGAACACCCAGACCACCTACCTACGCAGGCCTCCTGTTAACATCTCTAAGACCACGCAGAGGGAGCTAGGGCCGCTGGGGAGAGACCGTGGTCTGAGCGCGCGTTGGCTGGAGAAAGGAGAGAGGGATGGGGGAGAGGGGAGTTAACACGTGAACAGTACCCTCCACCAAAGAAGGGAAGGAATCTTAAGAAAACAGCAGGAATGACAGACACTTGTAGGGTACTCACCACGTGCCAAGGACTCTCTTAACTGCCTGATGTGTATTAACTCATTTAATCCCCACAGCAATCCAGGCACTATTATCATCTCCATCTTATAGATGAAGGAACAGAGGCACAGAAAAGCTCAGAAACACACCCAGCCTCACTCTGGAATCTGAACTCTGATCCACTCAGCTATACCAGGTGAGGACCTGGACATCTGAACAGGAGGGACACCAAAGGAATACGAGAGCTGTGTCCCCACGGGATGTGGATTCTTTTCTCCCAGTGGTTATGCACTAAAGAGCCCCCTATGGTGGGCAGACACTGGGATGGGGGTGGGGGCCGTGCAGCCTCAGGAGAGGACAGTATCAGGACATGATCTGAGCGTTCTGAATGATGGAGTAGGGGCTGGGGATGGCAATCATGGAGAGCTTCTGATCTAACACTGAGGATTCAGTGGCAAACCAGAGCCAGGCCCTGTCTGCTCCCTGGGGGTGACATCAGTGCAAGTACAAGCAAATAACCAGGGAATCAAACAGGGCCAGGTGAGGACACAGAGCTACTGAGAGTGGGCTTCAGAAGGCTGGTCAGAGAAAGCCTCTGAATGCAGGGAGGCTGGTGCCTTCAAGCAGAGTAAATGGCAGATGCAAAGGCCCTGAGGCAGGAACATGCTTGCTTATCTGCAGAACAAAGAGAAGGCTCCTGGGCTAGGACTGAACGAGCAAAGGGAAGCAGGTCAAACAGGCAGTGGGAGCCAGTCCACACAGGCCCTGTGGGTGCAGGCATGGGAGCATTATGTGAGCCAAGCTGGACAGGGAACAGAAGAGAAGAAGGGTGAGTGCACCCAACAACCTTCTGGAGGGTTTCCTGGGGATTCAGAGCCAGGGGACAAAGACCCTGGAATAAAGCCGGGTAGAAGCTTTATCTCCATGAAGGAGTTCTAGCGTTGTTTCCTTTCCAGAGATTTTACCTTCTGAGAACTTATTCCTTAGTCACTGGCACCCAAAAAACCAAGTATGAGCCATACAGCCACAAGGGAGAGCTTTATTCAATTTCAAGTAACTATGCCTGCATTGTGGACACATAACACAAAGTGAAGAAATGACTGTGTGCCTGGCCTTCTACTTGAACTTGGAGATGTTTTCATTGAAACCCCTCCATTTTAGCCAAACTCAGCAGTTCAAAACCTGACAGTTCTCAAAGAGGTTAGAAAGGAGTATGGAAACTTCTGTCTCCCCCACCCTCCACAGGTGCCAAACATTTCATTTTGCCAATAACGGGGGGACGCAGCAGGACACGTGCTGAAAACACACGCACACTCTCTCCCGAGAAGACGGGTAGGTGATTTATGAAGCACCAGCGGCCTCCCTTTGAGCCCTGCTCCCAGGGGCTGCCGGCTGTCCTCCGCACTCCTGGCCCAGCCCAGCGCCCCTTTCCTCTGCGCCCTGGCACGCTGCTGCAGGGTTGGGGCCCAGACTGCCAAGGATCAGTCTCCAGGGAGTGGAAAACCAGATGGAGTTGACGAGAAAGGGAGGGACCGGGTGGATACTTCTCACTGTGGAAACCAGAGGTCCAGCCACTGGGCGGAGCCCCAGGCCAGGAAGGTAATGGGAAGGTTCCATCTCCATCCCTGGTCTCTGGACCAACATCCTCAGCCGCCTCTGATTTGCCTCTGCCTCTTCATTTTCCTTCTCACACAGACCCCACCATCTCTTCAGCTGTCTCCTGATCCCCCCTCCCGAGCTAGGGTCCAGGGCGTCTTGGAGATTCTCCCAACAGGGGCAGCACTGAGCAGCGAAGCCTGCAACCCCAAGATGCCCAGACACCTGCTCCTCTCCGGCCCTGACCCCAGTCATCACCTGGACGGCCCCCGTGCAGCCCTCAGGTGGCCAGTGTCCTCCCCTTGAGAGTTTCTACCTTTTCTGAAGCTTCCTCTTCCTCAGGGGCTCTGTGAACTTGACCTTAGCTTCTGGGGAATCAGCTCTCTGGCTTTGACTCCTTCCTCACCAGCCCTGGATCTCAACCTCACAACCCTTCACCCTTAACACGCCGGGTCCTACCAGGTCCCGTAATGCCCTTGTCCCTGGACCTCCTCCAGCTGCACTGCCACCAACTCTCCACCACCCCCCACAGGGGAGAAAGTGCCGACGGTGGCAAGCGGGACCATTACGATTTTATTCCATGAGCTCGGGGGACCAGCCCAGTCCTTTCTACAAAGGGACAGGGAATCTCCCTGGCCTTCTTAAGTTTCCAAGCCCTAAACCTGCCTCACTCACCGTCTGCAGAACACCTGCCTCCTACGCCACCAAGAATAGAAAACCCTCTGGTGTGAAGGCTCTGAATCCATCTCAGCACTTGCGCCCTGACTCTTCTATCTCGGGACCAGGAGACCCTCCTCCTTCCAGGTGAACCCCTGCACCCGTGTCAGCGCCACCCATGCCCCTTAGGGACCTGCCCCATCGGCCACCTGCCCCTCCTGTGAATACAGCTGTCTCCAGGAAACAGAGCAGCAAACAGGCCTTTCCTCAACCTTGTCTTTGTCTGCTTTGGGTACCCCACCTCCTCCTTTGCTTCACCATCAGAATTCTCAAAGGGGAAGCCCACACGAAGAATCTCGGCTAAGACTTTGCACCGACAAACAGAAGGCTGGGACTGTCTTTTCCACCATCTTTGTGTCCTCAGCCACTAGGCTGGCTCACAGCACACGCCATTCATCTTGCTCTAATTAGCCAAACTGCTTCTAAAAACTTCAGCCCGCCAGGCAAACCTTCCCCAGCCCGCACCTTACAAACCCATCAATCAAACCGCTGTTTCTCCTTAAGGACACATGTACAGACTGTCAAGAGAGGATGAGAATTGTCTTGTTTATTAAATAAAGTTTAAAACATTTGGTTATTTTAAATTGCCTGTATTTTGCCCAAGTTATTAGAAGCATCTATCCACCTCAGACAGAATAATTAACTTTTCAATCATCACATTGGTTATAACTGCAACACTCACAGATCTAATATACTTCCTGAAATCAGGAAAACAAAAGATTGGCTTTTACTAGTATATTAACATTTCTCTAAATTGCAATGTAGTGGGGAAGGATTGTTTATATTGGTGAAAAATATAAATTATTCAATATCATGAAAATAATTATATTTTATTACTTTCAAATAGTATGAATTATTTGAAAATTATTACAATAAGAATCATAAAGTTTTTCATCAACTTGGTTAGGAACTCATCCCGGACCATGGCTAAGCGTCGCGACCTGCCGTATCACCTTTCACAGGTCTGATAACAGACCTCCTACCCCCATCCCACGACGTGTACGGTGCCGATTCTAGTTGACCTGTCAACATACTGGATTCTTCCAGACTGAGAGCTCCCTGCAGGCAGGCCAGTTCTTATACAGAGTGCTTAGCTCAGAGAGCTCAATAAACAGATGGGAACAAATAAGATGATGGATGTTCATTTTAAAATACCAACCACAGAAGTTTTATAAATGAAATATTTTCATATTATTCTGAAATATATATTGTAAATCCAAAGTGCTCCTGTCTTCTAACAACCAGATAGATGCTACTTAGAAACAGCAACATCCATTTGGCCAACCCCCAAGAGCCATCACCCCATTTCCCCTCCATTTCTAAAACATCACCAAACAAATTGCAGCGCTCTGAGATTACGGTATGTCTGCCCATTTAACTAGAAAAAATGAAACTCTAATTCCAACTCTGCCATCGCTTGTCTTCGGTTGAATTCTACATCTGCCTGTTACCCTGCAGGATTCAAGAAGAAGCAATCCGCGCCTGGAGTGCTGGCAGGATTGTAACTTGCAGAGAGGCACCCGCAAGCTGTTTAGTATGCTTGTGACACAGCGATACTTTCATAACGCATCCTCCAGGGGTGGTCCTGTGAGGGGTCGAGGGGAGGGCCAGGCAGGCGATGCTCTCCCCACCACCATATTCACACGAAGCAGCCTCATCTGTCTGTATTTTCTAAATGTTTCCAGGAAAGACTTTATATGAAGGAAGGTCTGTGGCTAAAAATAAAGCTTGAAAACCACTGTTCGCTCTAGGTGCAGAGGGAAGCAAGTCCCACTTATTGAGCTCTTGTTACGTGCTGGGTAATTTTAAAACATCATAACATAATTCCATTTAACTTTCACCACATCTTTATGAGTTAGACAGTAGTTAACCCATTTTACAGAAGAGCATACTGAGGTTCAAAGAAGAGAAATCTCATAACCAGCAAGAGTCAGCCATGACATTATTCCAAAGCCACATTGTTTTATGTGCCTCCACCTCTAAAAATCCTTACCACTTCTCAGTCTACTCTTTCCACGTCCCCTCCCCTCTCCCCCTTACAGTTTAAGCCTGCTTTCAGTCATTTACACTCACAATTAATTAACTCATTACCATTCGGTGTGAATGACTCTTTGCCAATCTGCTACTTCCGTACAATATTCATTCATTAAAGAATCACTGATTGAGCATCTATTAGATGTCTGGTACTGGGCCAGGTCCCAGAGACACAGACTATCAAGGCATTGCCTCTATCAAGTTCTCACAGACCAGCGGGGAGAAATATGGAAACCAATGAATAGGAATATTAAAAGTGGTACCGTAGATGGCTGTACTGGGAACAGCACAGGGATAGAGGCCCTGGAGAGGGAAAGAAGGACAGCTACTGTCTTCCTTACTAGTGATTTCTGTGGTTGGCAAGCTTTCTGGTCACAGTACCTCCAGTGCCTCTGGGGCAAGGGGCTCAGACACCAAAATGTACCCGAGACTGTTTCCTCCTCACTCCTTAGTACAGAGTCCGATTCCAGGAGGTAAGATCAACTGAAACTCATCAGATTTCATTTCATTGTCCCTGACCTGAAATACATTTATACATTAAAAAAACTGACTCTTAAAAGCAATTCTATCCCTTGCCTCCCTCTTAGATGTTCCTGTCCCGGGCTTAGTCAAAGAAAGATATTGTTCTCCTGCAATTTTTTATTCACCCCAAACCCTCTTGTGTTTCCAGCTGAAAGGGAATGTAAACGGTACTCCTACCCTGCTCTTTCTTTCTAATCCAGTAATAACCCAACTACTGCTTCTCTAATGATACGGAGTAGACAGGTTAATATACAAGCATTAAGGTAGAATCCCTGCTCTCATCCTTACTGATGACCTCAGATCAGTCTTTCTTTCCAAGTTTCTATTCTTCTTGAGCAATTCAACTTTGTTTCTTCTAAAATTCTTGCCTTTCAGAATCTACACAGTGAAAACAATTGTTATGGTAATAAGCCGCTGATTACAGCAAGACACACCACAGAGCAAAAATCAGCATACGTGAACACACACGTAAGTGCTACTGAAAAGTAAAGTGAATAAAATGTGAGTAGCACAAATACATAACCAAACGTTGTCAAAATGTACAAATTATCCCCGCTCTGGAAATTTATTTGAAGGAAGGAATTCAAAGGAAGAAAAAAGTATATAAACACTTTCCTGTAAAGTATGTGATAGCAGAAAATTGAGACGGTGATAGAGGCATGGCTGAGTAAATTACAGGCTATTAAAAAGGATCATTATGAACTCTGAGTAACAGCATGAAAATGTTATGGATATGTTTTTAAATTAAAAATAACAAAATTGCATATGTAATATGATTACAAATCTGTAGAAAAATTATGTTTGCTTAAGGACAGTGGAATCACAGGTAATGTTTTTAAATGTTGTTGGAGGTTACAGTATTGTCTTTACGATAAAAAAAGGTTCAGAGGAAAACATGATGAGTCAGCTTGACAACTGTCATTTTGTAAGAAAGTCTCCTTTACGGCGACAATGACGGGCAGTTAAATGTAAGCACTGACGCCACGTTCCCTCCTCTTATCCTGGTTTTACTTATTTATTTATTTTTATTATTTTTTATTTTTTTTGCGGTACGCGGGCCTCTCACTGCTGTGGCCTCTCCCGTCGCGGAGCACAGGCTCCGGACGCACAGGCTCAGTGGCCATGGCTCACGGGCCCAGCCGCCCTGCGGCATGTGGGATCTTCCCGGACCGGGGCACGACCCCGTGTCCCCTGCATCGGCAGGCGGACTCTCAACCACCGCGCCACCAGGGAAGCCCTGGTTTACTTATTAACGTTGATCTTTCCAGGCATTAAAATGAATCTAATCAACAAAGACAGACTTTACGTGGTTGCCAACTGGTAATCAGTAAAACCTGAAAGGGACCAAGACATGGGATTTGAGTGTGCAGTACAGTCAGGGCAGGGGGAGGGGTGGCAGGACAGGAGGGCTCTTTGCTAACTAGGTCCACAGTCAGTTTCCTAATGTCTAAATATAAGGCATTTGTGCTCTTGGCTTCTCAGTGTAGACAGATATTAGAAGAATTGAAAATTTCTTGTTTAAATTAAGAGAGCACCCAAGGTCCTGCAGCCCCTCCTAATTCTTGCCTAACGCCCAGTCTCTGCATGTTCGCTGTCTACACAGCTTAAGCCACAGGACAACCCCACAGATATAGTCCTGCCTCTGTCTCCACCACCATCCCTGGGCTGAAGTGGAAAGGTTTTGTTTTGTTTACATATATATTTTTTGTTTATTGTAGTAAAATACACATAACATAAAATTAATCATTTGGAAGTATGCAATTCTGAGGCATCAAGTACATTCACACTGTTGTATAACCATCACCACCAACCATCTCCAGAAATTTTCATCGTCCCCAACTAGACTCCATGCCCATTAAACAATAACACCCTATCCTCCTCCGCCAGACCCTGGCAGCTACCGTTCATCCTCCTTTCTGTCTCTATGACTTTAACTGTTCTAGGAACCTCATGGAAGTGGAATCATACAGTGTTTGTCCTTTTGTGTGTGGCTTATCGCACTGAGCATAACGTCCTCAAAGTTCGTGCATGTCGTAGTGTGTGTCAGAATTTCCTTCCTTTTTAAGGCTGAATAATATTCGGTTGTATACACGTACCATGAGATGAGTTTTAAGGAGCTACAGCCCACCTCTCTTGGGACTACTATTATTACTGACCCAGCCCTGATCCCAAGCTCAATTCTGAAAAATGGGCTCTTCCGTCTCATTGTCAGGCCCCAGACGGACTCCTCCTTCAATTCTACTCCTCCTCCAGTGGTTCTTTATTTGGGAACCTGCTTAGAGTTCATCTTTCTTCCCAGAATCTGGAAGATTCATCCCTTCTACCCCAGGACAGTGGCTGGAGACCATTACCTGTCACTCACTGCTTGTGCAGGGTTCCTACATTAGGCTGTGTTCAGCCCACCAGGGCACCAGTAGCTCGCCCCAGATCCAAGATGGCAGCTGCCTGCCTACCCCGCCTGAGTCTGACAACACCTCTGTCTCCTCAGCCTAACCCATGGATCCTTCTCTCTGCTCCGGTATCAGGGAAGGTGTTGATCCAACAGATGCACCTCCCCAGCATGTCTACAGCAAGGCCAGCCTCCTGTCCTCACTGCAACTTTCTTCCTTTCTATCGCCTATCCCCAGATACCTCTCTGCAACCTCCCTGACCCTGTCTAAACTCTAGAACTTTAGACTCAAGGCACAGAGTCTAGGAAGCACGGGTCCAGCCACACTTACAGCCAGAGCGAGTTCCTCCCTTGAGTGATGACGCCAGTGAACTTGGTCAGACGTCTGGCATCCACTTCAATCCACTGATGGAGGTCGTTCCTTCCCGCGCACCACGCCCCGTCGTAAAAATCATTTTCATTAATACCTGCCTGAAAAGAAAGAGAGGGGTGCTCTTCACTACTACATATAAAATAGATAACTAACAAGTACCTACTGTATAGCACAGGGACTATGCTCAATATCTTGTAATAATCTATAAGGGAAAAGAATCTGAAGAAGAATATACATATATACATGTATACGTGTGTGTGTGTGTGTGTGTGTATCTGAATAGCTTTGCTGTACACCTGAAACTAACACAACACTGTAAATCAACTATACGTCAATTTAAAAAGAAACAAAAAAAGAGAGGGGCGTTCTTCAAAAAGACCCAGAATAGAAGAAAATTAAGACAAAATTTTTTATGAGATTTTGAGGAAGGGGGTTGGGAGGAATAGAAGAGAATGAGGAATTGGAAAAAAAAAAAAAAAAAGTCATTGTGCCCTGAACTCCTTATTCTAAATCATAAAAAGGAGTTGCTTATTATTAACAAGCTGGAAACATTTCAATATGATAAGTCCTCCTCTTGCCCAGTGTAAAAGATGAAATTTAATGAGTTCTATTACTCATTCGTCCAACAGACACAGACCGTCTCCTACATACCAGCCTACACATGCCAGGTGCTTGGGGTACAAAGGTGAATCATCCCCTCCTAGAATCTCAGGATCCAGGCAGGAAGAAATACATGAAAATAGACGAATTAGAACATAATAGGGAATGTGTTATTTCAAGAATAGGAGCAAACTGCTATGGGAACACTCAAGCCTAGCACAGCTAACTTGGTCTGGGGGAGACCACGGACAGGAAGTCCCAAGTCAGAGATGATATTTGAACTTGGAGTTGAAGGTTAAATTTATCTAGTGAAAATTTATTTATTAGCATTTAAGTCATTTGATGTGTCTGAGTGTCAGCTACTACTACTACCAAAGATTCCCTTGATCTGAATTTACAAAGTATGTGAAGTTTCTGTTCTGGAATTTTCCCTGTATTATTACCATGTGAAGAGACAATGCCCTGACCTTAAAAAAAAAAAAAAAAAAAAGACAAGTGAGCCAGGTGAACCTTTCTAATTTACTAAGATCTTCTCTGCATGAATCCCATTTTCCTATGGTTATTTCACAAGTGCATAATCAGGGGAAAAGAAGTCTGAGTGACAGTCAACAGATAAGAATGATAAGCCAGTCTATCTTCCCTACCTCTGAGTACTCTTCAGCTCAAATTCTTACTTGTAATGGCCAACACTGATGGGAAGCTCAGAGCTCAGCTATAGCAGAGGAACAGCTTGGCTAAGGGTCCCATTAGCGGAGCTCATCCATCACTGCACCAGCTAACATAAGCCTTGTATCAGGACCAACACAGCATATGCATTCCCAGCCCATTCCTGAAACAATCTTGAAACAGCTTTGAGAGAATGTCAGAATGCTAACATATCATGGTCTTCTAAAAGCACTACCATCTCAAATGAAGGTGAATTAAAAAACTGTTGGTCTACATTCTCCAGAGACCCAAGCTCTCAGTGAGCCAGCACCTCCATGTGTGATGGTACACAGGGTGTCTGCGATAAGGACCTAGAGGTGCTGCAAGGTTCTGCCTTCTAGAGCCATCAAAGAAAAGCTAAATTTTGCAAGTGTGTGTTAATGGTCCTACCTGTGCTTCAGTGCATTTTGTTAAAGCGATGACAACTCTTAAGTATAGCCTCTCATCTCCCAACATTACCAGTCAACAGGGAGATCACCATCCCAGCCTGAGGGCTATAATAACACAATTGCTCCCTTTCTTCATCTAAGGCACTTATTCCCCCAGTGGAGGAGACCTGAAACCCATTAACGACCTACAATATCACAATTCATCTTCTTTCAAGAAACCATAATACACACTCCGTTTTTGTTGTGGTTCCTCTTTTCTCATAAACTGCCCATGAGACTGGTGCTTAGAACAGCTTAATTTATTAAAATTAACCTTCACCTTGTCTTTGCTATATGCCAAGTAGTGGCCCCGGCAACAGAAATACAAAGGTAGATGACACAGGCTGTCCTGCCTTCCTGGAGCTCAGAACAGGCAGATGGACTGAAGTCCCCTCACGGTGCTTGTGTCCTGGTGTTGGCATCTCAAAATCACCCACTGCACAGTGCGTTGATTAAGAGCTTGTGCCTCTGAAGTCCTTTCTGGGTGTGAATCCCAGTTCTGCAACTTTCATACTGCATTAATTCAGGCAATTTGCCTAAATGCTCTTCTGTGCCTCAGTTTCCCCATCTGTTCAAGTGACAGGATGCTGCCTGTGCTTTCAACAGGGCCTGGCACTTAGAAGCATGGGCTCAAAAAGAATTGAACACTCAGTAAATGCTAGGTATCAGTACGCCTAAAACAATGAATATTTGGTAAATCATGGAAATATGGGTGTTTTAAGAATGATTTCACACTGTACAAAATTCCAGGGAATTGCAATACTATTCCAGTTCATTGGTGTCACATTTTCTATAACCTCAAATATCCAGAATAGTTATAAAATCTGAGAAAAGAGGAGGCCCACTGTCTAAAGTTCTTAACAGGAGTCCACGTTGCCCCCTCCGAGGGATATCTGGCAATATTTGCAGTCATTTTTGGCTGTCACAACTCGGGGAGGTGTGTGCAACTGGCAACTAACAGATGGAAGCCAGGGATGCTGCTAAACATCCTACAACGCACAGGACGACAGCACCTCACAAAGAGCCGCCCGTCCCCAAATGTCAATCACGCAGAGCTTAAGAATGCCAGCTTATGGGCTAAGCGGACAAGAAAGAGCCGCCCCACAGCCCAGGGTGTTCATCCCTACAGGACCATGAAAGCTTGGAGCAGCTGTCCTCGGGTCATTCGCCAAAGTCTACTGACTGGTACCTGACATTCAATTTACAGCTCCCGTTTTTGCCCGTCTGGATAGTTTGCTTCTGCTGCCAATCTCAGCTCTTCCTGAGCACCCCAGACAGTCAATTAAACGTAATAAGGTGTCAGGAGATTGAAGAGCCCTTCCTGAAGCTGACTCTTTGGGAAATGACAGCCACCTCTGCAAAATCAATGATACATTTATAAAGCAAGCATCTGGGAGAATTCAATGAAAGAGGAGGTACCAGCCCCAGAGATGTCACCAAATTACACCAGAATGCCAAAAATGATATCAATAAAATGTCTGCTACTGTAGGATGTGCTCCACAAAAATGAGGCAGAACACCAAAAAGAGGAAGATATCAGACCCAGAAAAAAAGCGTTCCGACATAGGAGGGACTTCTCAGAATGATGGTGAAGAAGTCCCGAGATACTAGTGATGTAAAAGACCCAGAAAGCAACCTATTCAGAATACAGCAGGTCAAAGGGATCCTGAAAGAATGTCTACAGAAACACAAAAGAAACAAAAGTCAGACTGAACATCATTGAACAGATGTGACCTTATAGAAAGTTATACTGAAGGGTATTTTACAGACACAGACTATTGCAGGGCGTGGGGAGATGTTTTTAAAAACATGAGCAGTTCCAGGAAAACAAAAAGTTGTCAAGAAATTAGATAAAAGAAACGATTTCTTGGCTCAAAACTAGAATAATTCTTGGCTCAATAGTAAGCAATATTTATAGTCATAACAATGAAAACCTCAAATGTAAATTTATCCAAAATCTGAGATGCGACTTTATTGGAAAGATTAAAGAGGGGTAAAGGAGTGATTTTAAAAATGAGCTGAAATTCTCATCTTCCGTAATAAGAATTCAAAAGATAAAGTCCCAAATTTATATAAACCAGTACATATCAATATGTGCATATTATTTAGAAATCAAGATTTAAATGTCCAAAGAAACAATTTAAAAGAGTTGGAAGTAGTTGCCCCATTCACAGCATTCAGGGGCAGTCAGGGGGTGGGGTGGAATGTGGAATGCCTCAACAGGAACTACTGTTTTGTTTTTGTTTTTTACAACTTTACTAGGAATAACTGACAGATACATATGAAAACAATTGGGGACAGTCACAGAGACCTCTGGGACAACATTAAATGCACCATTTTAGGGGTCCCAGAAAAAGGAGAGAAAAAGAAACGGTCTGAGAAAATATTTGAAGAGATCATAGTTGAACACTTCCCTAACATGGGAAAGGAAATAATCAATCAAGTCGAGCAAGTGCAGAGGTATAACTGACAGATACAATTTAAAGTGTACAACATGATGATTTGATATGCATATACATTATGGAATGATTACCAAGATCAAGATAATTAATGCAGCCGTCACCTCTGGTGTTAACTCACTTTTTTGTCTGTGCGGTGAGAATGCTTAAGATTTAACTCTCAATAACTTTCAAGTATTATACAATACTGTATTATTAACTATAATCACCATGCTATATGTTACATCCTTTGAACTTATTCTTCTTATAACTGAAAATGTATACCCTTTAACCTACATCTCCCCATGTCCCCTCCTGCTCAGCCCGTGGCAACCACCATTCTACTGTTTATTTGTTATAATCCTTTAATGCTTTGATTTCTTTAACTACTTGCTCATAAAACTGATTAAAATAAATTTTAATTTTAATGAGGAAAGGAAAGGAGATACACAGATATAAATAATAACCGATATACAACCTACTTTTAAAATTATTCTTGACTAGGCACTCTGATCTGAAGTGCCAATGAAACTAGACGAAGCACAAAGAAAAGAAAAAGAAAAGCAAGCTGCAAACCCTCTGAAAAAAATGCCTCTGCACCTCTAGCTTGTGCGGAGGTTGGTGTCTTCAGTGGAGTCTCCTACTGCAGGGGGACCTTCAAGATGGCAGAGAAGTAAGACGTAGAGATCACCTTCCTCTCTACAAATACATCAAAAATACATCTACATGTGAACAACTCGTACAGAACACCTACTGAACGCTGGCAGAAGGCCTCAGACTTCCCAAAAGGCAAGAAAATCCCCACTTACCTGCCGTGTGGCTGACAGGGTCTTGGTACTCTCGCCTGGTGTCAAGCCTGAGCCTCCGAGGTGGGAGAGCTGAGTTCAGGACATTGAACCACCAGAGGCCTCCCGGCCCTACATAATATCAATCAGTGAGAGCTCTCCCAGAGATCTCCATCTCAATGCTAAGACCCAGCTCTACCCAACGGCCAACAAGCACCACTGTTGGATGTCCCACTCCAGGATACACCCTATTTTGGGTCACAAATCAAGCCTTGGTAAATTTAAGAAAATTGAAATCGTATCAAGTATCTTTTCCAACCACAACACTATAAGAATACATATCAATTACAGGAAAAAAATTTAGAAAATACAAACACATGGAGGCTAAACAATACTCTACTAAATAACCAACAGATCACTGAAGAAATGAAAGAGGAAATCAAAAAATACCTAAAAACAAATGTCAATGAAAAAGCGATGACCCAAAACCTACGGGATGCAGCAAAAGCAGTTCTAAGAGAGAAGTTTATAGCAATAGAATCCTACCTCAAGAAACAAGAAAAATCCCAAATAAACAACCTAACCTTACACCTAAAGCAATTAGAGAAAGAAGAAGAACAACAAAAAAAAACCCCAAAGTTAGCAGAAGGAAGGAAATCATAAAGATCAGATCAGAAATAAATGAAAAAGAAATGAACAAAACAATAGCAAAGATCAATAAAACTAAAAGCTGGTTCTTTGAGAACATAAACAAAATTGATAAACCATTAGCCACATTCATCAAGAAAAAAAGGGAGAAGACTCAAATCAACAGAATTAGAAATGAAAAAGGAGAAGTAACAGCTGACACTGAAGAAATACACAGGATCATGAGAGATGACTACAAGCAACTATATGCCAATAAAATGGACAACCTGAAAGAAATGGACAAACTATTAGAAAAGCACAACCCTCCAAGACTGGACCAGGAAGAAATAGAAAATATAAGCAGACTAATCACAAGCACTAAAACTGAAACTGTGATTAAAAATCTTCCAACAAACAAAAGCCCAGGACCAGATGCCTTCACATGCAAATTTTATCAAACATTTAGAGAAGAGCTAACACCTGTTCTTCTCAAACTCTTCCACAATACAGCAGAGAGAGGAACACTCCCAAACTCATCTACGAGGCCACCATCATCCTGATACTAAAACCAGACAAAGATGTCACAAAAAGAAGAGAAAACTACAGGCCAGTATCACTGATGAACATAGATGCAAAAATCCTCAACAAAATACTAGCAAACAAAGCACATTAAAAGGATCATACACCATGATCAAGTGGGGTTTATCCCAGGAATGCAAGGATCCTTCAATATACACAAATCAATCAATGTGATACAGTACATTAACAAATTGAAGGAGAAAAACCATATGATCATCTCAATAGGTGGAGAAAAAGCTTTCGACAAAACTCAACACCCATTTATGATAAAATCTCTCCAGAAAGCAGGCATAGCGGGAACCTTCCTCAACATAATTAAAGGCCATATATGACAAAACCACAGCCAACATCTTTCCCAATGGTGAAAAACTGAAACCATGTCCTCTAAGATCAGGAACAAGACAAGGTTGTCCACTCTCACCACTATTATTCAACATAGTTTGGGAAGTTTTAGCCACGGCAATAGGAGAAGAAAAAGAAATAAATACAAAGTAAGAGAGTGGCATGGACATATATACACTACCAAATGTAAAATAGCTAGTGGGAAGCAGCTGCATAGCACAGGGGGATCAGCTCCGTGCTTTGTGACCACCTAGAGGGGTGGGATAGGGAGGGTGGGAGGGAGACACAAGAGGGAAGGGATATGGGGATATATGTATACGTATAGCTGATTCACTTTGTTATACAGCAGAAACTAACACACCATTGTAAAGCAATTATACTCCAATAAAGATGTTTAAAAATAAATAAATAAAATAAAATTATTCTTTAATTATCCAGGTGTCTACACAGCACCTACTATGTTCTAGGCGTTATGCAAAATGCTTTGCTTTATGGCACATATAGAAGACTGCGAATCTCAAAGTCACTCTGCTGCTGTGAAATCATTGATCTCCATTGTACATATTTCATGATCATGGGCTGCCTCTATACAGAAACATCTGGAAGCAAATTAAAAAGTTATATCCAAGTGAATGTAACTAGTTAGTGATTCCAGGATAATTAAAACAGCTGCCTGCCACTTTGCAAAATAGCCTAGTGCTATTTGGACAGAAACAGAAAAAAGTAATAGTTATTTTTAAATACTTTTGAGAAAAAAATATTAGAAGCAGAGGCTGAAACGTCATAGTTACCGACGAGTTAGCTCCTTTGGAGGCAGTGGTTACCTAAAAATGTTAGATGTGACATCTGATTATTATAGGTAAGTAACTAATCTCCCATAAAAGGCCATAACGTGGTCTGAATACCTACCTTCAGTAAACCTCTGTGATAAACCCATAAAATTACCTGGGTGCAAATCAGCTGATCCTTCTGCAAATTAGCAGAGCTCCCTGCTAGTTCAGGCCTTAGTCACCAGTAAAGTTGGTTAAAAAGAAACAATCATTGTTTTTGAAGCCATTTTGTAAACCCCAAACCAATTTTTAAAAATTTTCTTGCACTGGCTAAGGAAACCAATAAACATCTAGAGTATGAAATTAAAAACATTTAAAAGTAAAATCTATTAGGGAATTCCCTGGCGGTCCAGTGGTTAGGACCTTGTGCTTTCACTGCTGATGCCCTGGGTTTCCTGGATTGGTTTTCCTGTTTTCTCATTTTATATAAATGAAACTTTCTGTAGCTACTCTTTTGTGCCTGGCTTCTTCCACTCAATGTGAAATCTGTGAGATTCATCCATATTATTGCAGGTAACAGTAACTTACTCCTTTTCACTGTTGTATAGTATTCCACTGTGTGCATATACAAATGACTTATCCATTGTAGTGGTGATGGACATGTGGATTATTACTATTTGGGGGTATCATGAATAATAATGCTATGAACCTACCTGTACATGTCATTTGTACACATATGAATGCATTTCTTTTAGGCATAAGAGTGAATTTGTTAGATTAACAGGTATGAGAATGTTGAGCTTCAGCAGATACTGCCAAAGAGATTCCCAAAGTGGCTGTGCTATTTCACAATCCCAGCACTGTATAAAAATTTCTATTGCTCCACATCTTTGCCCACACCTGATATTGTCCTTTTTCTTTTTTTTGAATTTTTGAATTTTATTTTATTTTTTTATACAGCAAGTTCTTATTAGTCATCAATTTTATACACATTAGTGTATATACATGTCAATCCCAATCACGCAATTCATCACACCACCATCCCTACCCCCCCGCAGCTTTCCCCCCTTGGTGTCCATACGTTTTTTTCTCTACATCTGTGTCTCAACTTCTGCCCTGCAAACCGGTTCACCTGTACCATTTTTCTAGGTTCCACATACATGCGTTAATATACGATATTTGTTTTTCTCCTTCTGACTTACTTCACCCTGTATGACAGTCTCTAGACCCATCCACGTCTCAACAAATGACCCAATTTCGTTCCTTTTTATGGCTGAATAATATTCCATTGTATACATGTACCACTTCTTCTTTAACCATTCATCTGTCAATGTGCATTTAGGTTGCTTCCATGACCTGGCTATTGTAAATAGTGCTGCCATGAAAAATGGGGTGCATGCATCTTTTTGAATTATGGTTTTCTCTGGGTATATGCCCAGTAGTAGGATTACTGGATCATATGGTAATTCTATTTTTAGTTTTTTAAGGAACGTCCATACTGTTCTCCATAGTGGCTGTATCAATTTACATTCCCACCAACAGTGCAAGAGGGTTCCCTTTTCTCCACACCCTCTCCAGCATTTGTTGTTTGTAGATTTTCTGATGATTTGTATAGGAATGCAAGAGATTTCTGTGCATTAACTTTGTATCCTGCAACTTTACCAAATTCATTGATTGGCTCTAGTAGTATTCTGGTGGCATTTTTAGGATTCCCTATGTATAGTATCATGTCATCTGCAGTGACAGTTTGTCTCTTGTAACATTCTTTATTTTAAAGTCTATTTTATCTGATTAAAAGTCTATTTTATCTGTTTTAATTTTTGCCAATTTGATTACTATGTGTCTTGGCGTGTTTCTCCTAGGGTTTATCCTGAATGGGACTCGCTGCGCTTCCTGGACTTGGGTGGCTATTTCCTTTCCCATGTTAGGGAAGTTTTCAACTATAATCTCTTCAAATATTTTCTCTGGTCCTTTCTCTCTCTCTTCTCCTTCTGGAACCGCTAAAATGCGAATATTGTTGCATTTAATGTTGTCCCAGAGGTTTCTTAGGCTGTCTTCATTTCTCTTCGTTCTTTTTTCCTTATTCTGTTCCACAGCAGTGAATTCCACCATTCTGTCTTCCAGGTCACTTATCCATTCTTCTGCCTCAGTTATTCTGCTATTGATTCCTTCTAGTGTAGTTTTCATTTCAGTTATTACATTGTTCATCTCGTTTGTAATTCTTCTAGGTCTTTGTTAAACATTTCTTGCATCTTCACGATCTTTGCCTCCATTCTTTTTCCGAGGTCCAGAATCATCTTCACTATCATTATTCTGAATTCTTTTTCTGGAAGGTTGCCTATCTCCACTTCATTTAGTTGTTTTTCTGGGGTTTTATCTTGTTCCTTCATCTGGTACATAGTCCTCTGCCTTTTCACCTTGTCTATCTTTCTGTGAATGTGGTTTTTGTTCCATAGGCTGCAGGATTGTAGTTCTTCTTGCTTCTGCTCTGATATTGTCCTTTTTTAAAAAGCCATCCTAGTGCCTATCACACCTCGTTGTGATTTTAATCTGTATTTACTTGATGACTAATGATAAAGAGCACTTTTTACTATGTTTATTGGCCATAATATTGCTCCATAACCATAGCAGGGCTCCAGCATGCTGGCTTTGCTTTAGTTCCTCAAATATATCATATTCTCTCCACCACAGGGCCTTTGCACACACTGTTCTGTTCAACCTGGAATTCTCTCCTATCCCCTCTGCCAACTCTTCATCTGATAAACTCTTAACTTCTAATCCTGCTTCACATCTTGTAGCCCATCCCCAGGAAAGCCTTCCAGATTTCTAGATTGAGGCAGGTTTGTTGGGCATAGCAAACCATGGTGTTATGGGTTGGATTATGTCCTCCAAAAAGATATGTTCAAGCCCTAATCCCTGGAACCTCAGAATGTGAATTTTTTGGGGAATAGGGTTGTTGCAGATGAAATTAGTTAGGCAATGATAAGGGCCCTAAACCCAATGACTGGTGTCCTTATAAGAAGGGGAAATCTGGATACAGAGACAGACATACAGAGAGGAAAGATGATGTAGGAGCACACAGGGAGACCGCCCATGACCACAGAGCCAGAGACTAGAGTGATGCCACTACAAGCCAAGGAACATCCTGGGCCACATGGGGACCAGAAGCTGGAAGAGGCAAGGAAGGATCCTTTCCTCACAGCCTCAGAGGGAGCGCAGACCTACAAGCACTTTGATTTCACATTTCCAGCCTCTGAATTGTGAGAGAATAAATTCCTGTTGCTTTAAGCTGCCCAGTTTGTGACACTTTGCTATGGAGGCCCCAGGAAACTAATGCACCTGGTCCTCTCCTTCTGCGTATGCATTACAGGTTGTAATTGGGCATTCACCTGTGAGATTTTTTAAAAAAATAATTTCATTTCCCCATTACATTATCCAAGGCCAAAAAAACAGCGGAGGAGGCATCCTTGACTCCTCTTTTTCTCACACCCTCTTCCAAACTTCATCCACTTCATCAGAAAAGCCTACTTTCAAAATATCCAGCATCCAACCACTTCTCAACACCTCCACACTCCCGTCTTGGCCGGAGCCAGCACCACCTCTTGTCCGGGATGCTGAGATCACCCCCTGCCACACCAGCCTTCTGCTGTTCCTTGGTAACTGGTAATGCCTGGCCTGCTGTCGGCGCAGGACACTCAGGCCACTCCCACTGCCCAGATGCTCCTCGCACAGCTACTCGAGCCCCTGCTGATCCTTAAGCACAGATATTACCTCCCAAAAGCCCAGACCTTGATCACTTTTAACTATAACCTGCCCCTTCCCCACAGCCGGCCCTCCTGACCCCACTGTCGGCTACAGGTTTGTTTTTCTTCTCTCCGTCACACTTATCACCTTCTAACATTCTATAAAAATTTTTATTACTTTTCTTGCTTTTATGTGCCTCCCTCCCTCTAGACCGTAAGCTCTCAGATGGCAAGGATCTCTGTCTGTTTTGGTCACTGAGGCATCCCAAGCATGTAGCACAGGGCCCAGTACACAGGAGGTCCTCCAGAAACATCTAAAAGATCAGGGACTGTTTCTGGTTTTGCTCATCATCGTCTCCCCAGGACGTGTGATTTTTAGTGTCTGCCTAGCACCAATAAGGTCCCCAGGAGGTGGGGTTTTTAATGAAATGAATGAATACAAGAAAGAATCTGTTCTGATCTTTCTTTCCCTCCTCCCTTCCTGTCTTTCATACTCTCCCCACACGAGTCTTCCCTGCTTGTGCAGTGTGTGCTGTGTCCACCGGAGCCCTAGCTCAGAATGACCTGCACCCCTGACTCTTAACTGTACACGTCCAGGAGACAGTCTGGCTGGCCTGCGTGTGGCTGGGCAGACAGCCCAGAGGGCCCATCCCCACGAGGCACCATTTGAGAAGGCACAGTTGGGTTGTGCCAACTGAATGGACACGAGGTCCCACGGGGGTGACTGCTGACACCCCTCAGACTTCTCTGGGTCTTGCCAGGATGTGGGCCTGGAAGGTACTAGGTGATGCAGAAGCCAGTGGTCAAGGAGATGAGTCAGAAGGTGGGGTGCTGGGGGAAACCACAAGCTAGTGAACACACTGAACCTTCTCGTGGGCACCTGAGATGCACCAAAAGGAGCACGGAAAACCCTACGGCCGGAAAAGTTCAACCTGAGCCTCAGCTCTGCACTTACTGGCTGTCGGGTTAGGGCAGGTCAGTCAGCCTCTGACTTCAATTCCTTTTCTCTAAACCAGAGTTTCCCTCTGAGTATGCTGAAGATGAAATGAAATATTAACTTAATAAAATTTAGTAAAATAGTAAAGAAAAATCCACATGGCAAGCAGAACGGAGTCCACTTCTGCATCAGGGAGTCGGTGCTTCCAGAATGGCCTGGGAGCCAAAGGTCAGGCGTCTCTGTTACTCGGGGCCCCCCTGTCCTCGTTGCCCTGCTCTGTTCCTAGTTATCACACTCGCGTTTCACGATGCTTCCGAGAATGGGACCAGTACATCAACCTCATTATGGCAAATTCTCACTTTGAACTTTCCAAAAGTCATGATTTAAAATACCCAGTCCTGCTATTCCCATAAAGATCCCAATACCTCAAATTCCAACATCTTGGCATCCAAACACTGTGTCCCAGACTGTTTCTTGAAGCCAGATGTGGAATGAAATCCCTTTATCGGAAACGAGCACAACATTCCTTGATTTGGAAACTATCCCCACTGTGATGATTTCTGCCTCTGCAGCGCCCGGCACATAAACAGCCCCCAGTGAGGGCTTGTCGAGTCACAGCAAGGGTTTGTACAGCCAGAAAGAAATGGGAGGCTGACAGGCAGAGACGTGGGATGGTGTGAAGGAAGAGACAGACTTTGGGGTCAGAAGACCTCGGGTGTAGATGATTCCAGCAACAGGCAGGAGCGGGGTGACGCCTGAGAAAACCGTGCTGCCCTGGGTGGTCCCCATACTCTTCCCGCCCAGATAAACGTGGGGCGCCAGGTGTCTCAGGGCCAAAGAGGACAAGGGGACAGATGTGTGGGATGTGCCCATGCTCGTGAACTTCAACATCAGGATAAAACTTGGTTCAATGCTCTATAACCGACTCCCTGTGGGTATATCTGAAGCCACGGGCGTTGGTCATCTTCATGGCTTACACCTCATGTCAGGTAGAAAGATGATCAGGTCATTGGCAGTGGGTTCTAATATCAGCACCCGGGTGCTCTGTGGAATTTATTGAATGGAATGACTTACAAGAGGAGCTGTGTTTCGTTCCAGTGGTGCTGAGAAATGGTTCAGACAGATGCTATTATAACCAGACATTTCCTCATCAAAGAGGGGTCACACACGTGAGACAGGTCGTGGGCCACAGAGAGTCAAATAATGGTGACCAGGCATTGCAAAGACATCTGCATGTGTTAATGCCCCATGTATTTTCTTGCAACCTCAAAACACCAGCTCTTTCTTTAAAACTCTGATCAGAGGGCTTCCCTGGTGGCGCAGTGGTTGAGAGTCCGCCTGCCAATGCAGCGGATGCGGGTTCGTGCCCCGGTCCGGGAAGATCCCACATGCCGCGGAGCGGCTGGGCCCGTGAGCCATGGCCGCTGAGCCTGCGCGTCCGGAGCCTGTGCTCCGCAACGGGAGAGGCCACAACAGTGAGAGGCCCACGTACCGTCAAAAAAAAAAACAACAACTCTGATCAGAATATCAACTCTCTTACATTCCCGATGATAGGCAGCAATCACGGTGACATCCTGAGGTCCGGCCAGGCTCTCGTATTTCATTTCTTCCGATCACATGTCAGGCTTATACTTACCATAACTTTAGAGTCTTAAGAATGAAATCGAAACCCAGCCCTCTGAAATGGCAAGTGCTGCTATAAGCTGCTCAAGCTTTGCAGCTAAGAGAGCGTCCACCATCACAATGGTGGTGGGATAAATCACCCAGAGAGTAGCGCTGTCTCTGACTCCACCTTGCTGAGTTTATGAGCCATGGAAAATCTCTCAGGGTCCTTAGAGGATTCTGCTGGGACAGGAGAGGTGATGAGCTGCCAGTAAATGACCCACCTGAATACAGGAGTACCTCCTAAAACCAATCAAAGGCAAACGCTCCAAGTGTGATTTTAGAGGTCATTACTGAAACTTTCTCTCTGAGCCCTCGAGTGTTCATTTCCAAGCTGCCTGTGATGGTCCCAGAGCAGAAGAAACCAATGATTGTTTCTAAATGCGATCACAGCCTCACAAGTGAGTTAGTATAAAAGGATCCTGGGCACACTGGAAGAATCATCCTAGGTGAGAAAACCAACCTTTGCTACCCTGCTGAACTGGACCTCTCCCTTGAATTCCTGAAGATCTCTCTTGTGCCAGTGTACCAATGAAACGTAAACCAGGGCTTCTCCTCCAAGCCAATATTATTAAATTGACACAAGCAAAACTCCACTTGCAAAAAAGAGAAGTTATAAGTTGAGTTATAAGGTGCTTTTAGTCTTTCAAAGTCTTATGCTTAAAACGAGGACAAAAGAATGCTACAGACCGAATACTTGTGTCCCCTCAGTATTCATAGGTTGAAACCTAATCTCCAAGGTGATGGTATTAGGATGTGAGGCCTTTGGGAGGTGGTTAGGTTACGATGGTGGAGCCCTCTCGAATGAGATTAATGCTCTTATAAAAGAGACCCCGCAGAGCTCCCTCACCCCTTCCACCACGTGAGGACAAAGGAGAAGACAGTCGTCTATGAACCAGGAAGCAGGCCCTCCCTCACCAGACTCCGAATCGGCTGGCACCTTGATCTTGGACTTTCCAGCCACCAGAACTGTGAGAAATAAATCTGTGTTGCTCCAAAGCCACCCAGTCTAAGGCATTCTTTTATAGCCTCCCCCAATGGACTAACACCGAGACAGGTGTTTCTGCTACAGCGTGGCAAATGCAGTTCAGTAAACGCTCGTCGTCTGCAAAACCTTGCACTTATAAAATCCAAGTTCACAGGAAAAATAAGGTTCAAAATCTACGCAGCTCTGTAATCAGAACAAAAACAATCAATCAATTCCAAAAACCATCACTACTGGTAAGGAGACACGTTCAATTGATATTGGCAGGCGGACTCTCAACCACTGCGCCACCAGGGAAGCCCTGACTTAAAACAATTTTTTAAATACAGCTATAATGATAGAATTTGACCTTAAAAAACCACAGTTAAAGCAGTATGGTGGAAAGGGGTGTAAGGAAGAATGGAAGCTGCTGGGTTGTGAGCAAATGGGCAAAGGACCTGAGCGGTAAGTGTCCTAGGACAGGGCACATGGCCACCCTGAGCCAGAGCACCGCAGAGTGACGAGCACCATGGACAGGACCGAGTTCTTCCGAGGCTTCTGCCCGCAGCTGTGTTGATGGTCTCTGGGGTCAGGGCTGCCGCCTGGTCCCGCAAAACACTGATGTACTGGCAAAAATGGTACATGAGCCAACCCTACTTCTGTGCCACAATGACATCATCCCATACTTGCCAATCACACATGAGCAAATTTGCAATAACAAAACACCAAGACGTCCAACCTGCCTGCACCAACCCCATCCACTTCGGGGAGACTTCAAGGCAGCCGCGGTGCCCTTCGCATTGCAGCAGCTCCCCAGGAGCACCTGTGAGGCACATACATATGTGTAGACACAGTGCTGACACAGTGTGGGAATCTCAGAAAAACAAGATTCACACGACCTGGGGAGGGTGACCCATGAGTAAATCAATGTGAGATAAACGTCAGAAAAGAGACTTGCACATGGTTTAATAATCATCCGGAGATGCCCAGAACACTTTAGCTGTTGGTTGGGACGGTTTTATGGGGTCGTTTGGAGCAACAGCTCCAGGTTTAAAGCAGCTTGGAGTCACATCCTGCCTCTCCTGGGAAATCTTAACAAAGTTACTCTACCGAGCCATGCAGCTGTTTTCTATATGACAGAAGTAAGAATAATAATAGTCCTTGTCTCACGCCAAGGAATAAATGAAATAATGCAGGTAAAGCACTCAGCACAGCACCAGTAACTATCAGAGCTGCTTCCGGCGCTCCTTCTGCTGGAGACTGAGGCATCTGGAGGAAAGGGAATAAACAGGAGCTTTTCTTCTTGGCTCTGTAAGGGCCGTACAGTTCTGGTACATAAAGGGCACTTTGCAATGGTCAGGTGAGTGAATGGATTTTAATGGGCACGAACGTGGCATTTGAGAATTGCTGAGGATGACTCTCTTTCTTCCTCCTTTTGATCCTCACATTCCGAGAAGTTAGCAAAGGTGAGCATCTTGCCTAAAGCCTCTCAGCTCGTTAGCAGGAGGACCAGGGAGTAGGCCGAGCCTGAGTTCCAGGTGGACCATGATCATGCCTGCAGAGCCTGACCAGCCAAGGGCTGGACTGACCTCGCTCACATCCTACACTAAATGCATTTAAATACGGTTTCTAATTCCAATACCTTGCTGTTTCTCACACATAAAATTCCATTAGCTTGACAAGCCTACCAAATACTCAGATGTGAGACAAGGTGTAGTTATATTTAAACTGCATTCAAACTGCATGTGTGGGAAGACGCATTTTGGGGCACCTGTGGCAGTGGAATCACGCTTCACATGGCACCAATTCTGGAAAGTGGGACCCACCAAAGGGTGTCTGTCCTTAAAGCTACCGAACACTTTAAGCAGAGGAGTGAGAAATTCCAGTAAATGTTTTAAAATTATAAATCATCTAATTTCACTGCTCAAGGAATCCTGTGAGCGCTTGGGACTCCCATGTTTCTGATGAGGAAACTAAGGCTCAGAGACGTGAGATAATTGTTCCAAAAGTCCCCAAATCTAGATGTGTCAAGGTCAAGGTCTGAACTCAGCCTGCCTGACTGGACTGCATGCGGCGTGTCCACTCTGCCCGTGGGTTTCCCAACTGGAAGCACATGATCCCCATCCTCTGCCCCCGCCCCACATATTTAGGACTAACTGGGCCTCTCCATTTCTGACCGGAAGTGTGGGTAAATGTGAACACTTCCTCTTTCATAAAGGATAACTTCATTTCTAGAGAAAGAATCCAAGGCATCAGATGACAGATCCACTAAGTAATGCAGGAAGCAGGCCTGTAGACATTTGGATGTAGCCCTGCTCAGGTCTGACTTTATTTACTTGGAGGACTGCAGCCCATGACAGATGCTAGAGGCACTCGGATTATTAGCAGGTACTCCTGTCTGCACTTTGAGAGTGCATCCTCTGGTAAAACGGTGTCCAGCTGCACACATCCAAATGTTTCTTAACAGCTGTTATTAAAAAGGAAGAAGAACAAATATTTTTAAACCAGCTTTAGATTTCATGAAAGTTCGTTCTGAAAACGTTCTACCTGAATTCTTCTGAACTGAAAAGTGGTTACGGTTGAGTGGTTTGAAAGTCTATTTGATGCGGTCGAGAGGAGGGAAGAGATGCTTGGAGTCGGGGCTCTGCTCAGATGTCCCCCTGCTGAGCCCAGGGGCTCCCTGGGAAGGGGTCTCATCCACTCTCATCCAGTTCTCAGCACGGCAGCTGCCCATAGCACGTTTACAGTGACAGCTGGGGGAATGAGTTGTCAGCTCTGCCGCTCAGAAGCTGTGAGCCTTGAGTGCAGCCTTGACGACTCCACATCGTGTGCATGAAAGGACTACCTTCCTCCCCGGAGGCTTGCTGAGACGGCACATGTGCCAAAGGGCTTGGAAACCACACAGTTATGGATCAGGTGGGGAAAGAAACTAAAATATTAGGGAACCACACTCTTGGAGAACCACATAGGATGGCATGGGATCAAACGCCAACCTGAGAAGGGGTAGATCAGCTGGAACCAGAGCAGGAGGGAAAAGGCACCCGAGATGCGTTGGCAGAAAAACAACCCCCTCCCCAACAAAGACGTCACGTGCTAATCCTAGAACCCGCGAGCCCTCGAAGTTACGTGACAAAGGGGAATGAAGGTTGCAGATGCAGCTAAGGCTGCTTGGGATGGGGAGATGGTCCTGGACTATCCAGGTGGGCTCAATGTACTCATAAGAGTCCTTAAAAGCGGAAGAGGGAGGCAGAAGAGAGAACCAGAGAGGTGGCAGCCTGAGAAGGTCTCAACCTGCCACCGCTGGCTTAGAAAAACAAGGAATGTGGGCGCCTCTAGAAGCTGGAACAGGGTAAGAAACAATTCTCCCTGAGAACCTCCAGAAAGAACACAGCCCTACCGACACCTCGACTGGAGCCCAACGAGCCGTCTATCCTCCAGAACTGTAAGAGGATGAACCTGTGCTGCATAAGTGGCTACATTCACGACAAGTTGTGACAGCAGCACAAGGACGCGATGTCACGGCTGAACCAGGGTTTACACTGCTTCGGCAAAGTGGAGGGAGGGGACGTTGCCGGCAGGGGACCTGCTTGGGAAAAGGCCCGCAGCCAGGAAGCGCACGGTGCAAGGAGGGAGCCTGGAGGAGCCCACCTTCCAGGAGCAGGACCTTGACGGCACCGAGGGCCAAGGTTACGGAGGCCTTTGAGCCTCCGGGAGGGAGGCCAGACACGATGAACACCACTAAGGGTTTGACCTGGCGGAACACAACGGAAGGAGCCACAGAACAGCCTGGAAGAAGTAAGTGTGGCAGAGGTGAGAAGCATCAGCAGGGAAGCAAGAGAGGACAAAGGTCACTGCCGGCCCATGGCCGCAGCTGTCCAGCCTTCCCTCCCGCCCTTTTCTCACAGATCAATCACATGGAGGTGACCTGATCTGGGCCCAGGAAGCAGCAGCATCCTTTTTACTAACTAGTCTCTGGGGACGCGCATCCCGAGTCTCAGGGCTCGTTCTCTAAAATACGGGCTCTGCAGCAAGGCCCTCCCCATCGTGAGAATTAGAGCTGATTCGTGTTAAATGCCAGACACGGGGCCTGCCCCGAGCTCAGCGAACCATCGCTGTGTCTGTGGCCAGAGCAACTAGCCCTGCAGTCAGAATCCTTCCCGCGGCGCCGGCGCCTGTACCTGGATGTTGAGTCTCCCCCGATGCGCCCCCAGGCCGTAGCGCTTCGAAGTGGACGCGTGGAGCTGGAAGTCTGTGATTTTTAAGGTTTCCAGACCAAGAGGCGGGCAACCTGGAAAGGACAACGCTTATTAAAAACAAGGACAGATGCTGACAGAAACGAACTTCTGGTTTCCTAAATCTGGCCACGTGCTTCACCGTCTTTCCCCTGAGCTCCAGCTCAGCGCTGCAGCCCCACTCACTGGTATGAGCAGCGTTTCCGGACCAACGCTGTCGATTCAACTGTTGACATGATGCCAGTTTTCCTTCTTGTCGGCATTTCCTTTCTGGGTGTTTTTGCCCTGATATTCCTTCTGTCTGATGCTGTCCATGCTACTGTCTGAGGCTGTTTCCAATTAAGGATCCTTCCGCAGTGTGACTCAGCCAGGGAGAGTTATTGGTTAGAAATTTCAGAACGATTCCGTGGCTGAGCTCTGCAAATCAATCAGAACTTGCTGATTTTGCTTCGGCAACCCTTGCCTTTGTATTGTGAATACCAATGAGCAGAGCAACAGAAAAACAGACAGACAGACGCAGACAAACCTATTGTCTTCCATTCCTGGCAAAACTGGTAATTTTGAGAATGGCTACTGCATGCAGTTTTGTCCAAGCTGCCCCTGGAATAAGATGCTGGCACTCGGGCAGCCCCTTGGCCATCATCCCAATCCAGCCCATCGTCCCTACGGATAAGAGCTTTAACGGCAGCCCTGGGGCCGGATCCCAGGCCTCCTGACTCCTGGGCTGCTATTCTCACCACCCACCCTACCGTGGGGCTGGAAATCTCCAAGAGATGCTACCTTCTTCAAATCTGGCCCTGGAGAAAGAAAACAAACACTCGGGAGGAGAAGTGAACAAAATATACTTTTGTGAAAAATCCCTAGTGTAACAGAAGCAAATTTTAAAAGCACTGTGGGTCACTGCTGAGATGGAAGTGCCCCTGGGGATCCCTGGGATCCCTGGGGACGTGAGCATGTCTGTCCAGCCACAACAAACCCCTGCAGGGAAAAAGCCCTTCTGGTCCTGGGAGGCTGGAGGAGGTGGTGGAACAGTGCCCGCAGGGCATGCTCTGCGGGCACCAGGTAGAAAGTCTGTCCAGGTGCTGCAGCCAGAGGAATTCAGACCTGCCAGGACCTGAGACGCCATCAAGTCCTCCCCTTGAGTTCTCAGAAGAGGAAACCGAGGCCCGGAGACTTGAGGTGAACCACCCGAGGCGTCCCTGCCAGCGGCAGAGCCACGCCTCAGATCCCGGTCTCCAGACTCTCAGCTCCGGGCTTTCAAACGATGCCACGCTCTCCCCTGCCCACATCTGCCGGGAGGCTGCCTGTACTAGCACAGGGAAGCAGAGGCACTGGTGCCCAGCATGGTAAAGAGCACAGGAGAGGAGGTGACCGTTCCACTGGCACCGGCCTGATGCTGCCCCAGGATTCGGAAGCCTTCAGGCGGCCTCGTGATCATTCTCAAGATTTTCGGCAGGTCTACTCAATGTCCAAAATAAAGCTGCCTCTCCTCCTTGGACTCACCCGCAATGTAGAACAATACCACATGGGAAAGAAAACGACACAGGGTGATTAAGAAACCTGGCCAGCTCTCGAGGCCACCTCTTGGTCCTTGAGGGGACACCTGCAGAACTTCACTCAGCTGCGGCCTGGACTTTGACACAGTGGCGGACTGCTGCTACCAGAGCCCCAAAGGCTGTAAGCCTAACAAAACCCACAGAACGAATCAGCCGTCTCAAGGAAACCTCCGTATCTTCAAAACGGGAACTCCAGAAGGGCAGAGGGGATAGGAAGCAGACGAGCGGCCCCCTCCCAGCCACGATTCCTGCCTCGTCCATGGCTTCCAGGAGATAAGAGACAATCACAGTAACACGAGGCTTCTCACCGGCAACTCCTGCATCCAAGGGCTGAGGGGAAGGAATGAGAATCTAGAACCCACTATCTGTCAACAGTCAAAAGGACATCTTCAGTCAATGCTTAGAAAGTGTACCCCACTCCCATCATAACCTCAGATTCTTGCTGAAAATACTGCTGGACTAATGTACCAGACACACACACACACACACACACACACACACACACACACACCCCACATGGGACGTAAGAGCTGAGGGCTCTGTGCAGTGACTCGCCCCAAAAGAGCCCAGTGCGCTCTACCTGCCAAAGAACTCCAAAAGCAATGCTAAGTTGGAGCAAGAAGCTAGAATTCCTTCGCTTTTACATTCTCAAAGATACATCCGGCCCCTGTCCAGAGAGCACTGTCATGACACCATCTCCCAACAGGCAGGACTTTTCTCCATCTTTAGAAAATATTACTCAGGAGGCCAGGGGTGCTGCCTCGAGGATCAAATAAATGGAGGAGACACAAGTGTTTCAAAGCTTAATTTAAATCTCCACAATCAGAAAGTCAAAAGGCCAGGCAGAGTGATGGCGTCATTACTGGAGCGTGATATGTTGGTATTATAATCAAGATTATAATGTCAATTGAGGAGATAATTACTAGGTTGAAAGAGTGCTTGAAGTCAATGGGAAGCTCATTCCCAGCTCTTCACCCCTCCCCTGTGTTCTGAGTCCCCAGCCAGGCTGCACTGAGGTAGTAGCTCTGGCAGTAACTCAGCCAGGACTCAGCTCCTGGGCCAAGTTGTTCCAGCGGCAGCCCCTGAACAGCCCTCGAGGCAGCTCCCTGTTCCTCCTCCAAAAACAAACAAAACCCTTTATCATCAAATCACATTTTTGCTTTTTCTAAGAGGAAAAAGACTCTAATCCTGAGAAGCATGTGGGTGAGGAGAACATGAAAAAAAATGTGTGAAAAGAACACTTCAGGAAAATATTAATTAGAGATGGGAGATGTGTCATAATCTGGGGGAAAGAGTGACAGTCGTCAAAGATGACTCGACTTTCCTCTTCCAGGCAGCGTGGCTCCTGAGAACACCCTGTGCTGAGCGGGGCACTGCTTCCCAGGCCTGAGTTCTGGAGACCCTCTGCCTCATTCCACACCAGCCACTTTACAAAATGGACATTGGCGCTACGGCAATATATTTATTATTCTCACCACCATCAATTACCATATGTGCATATGCCAGCTCTGTAACAAATCAGGAGTGCTCATGGCATTCCATTTTGTGACCTATAAGTTACGGAGCACAGTCAGACTAGAATACCCTCAACGCCCTAAATCTGTCTGCAGGCGAGGCTGTTATGAGAGTCAAGAGAATCATTTTAAAAGGTTTGGGGAGCAATGAAAGCAACTACCATGAGCCAGACCCTCTGAAGACACTTTGTCATTTAATCTCCACAAGAACCGCGAGAGATGGGCATTACCATCCCCATTTTACACGTAAACAAGGACTCAAAGAGGCTTACACAGAGTTAAGCAGCTCCTAAGTATCTGAGTTAGAATTTGAAAATCAAGTGTGACAATAAATCCCAGGCACAGTCTTTACGCCACCTCCCTTGGACTTGAAAACTCAACAGTGTGGTACAAATGCAAGTTGCATGGTGGCATTTGGGGTCACAGGGAAGACAGGAAGTGAGGCTGGGACGGGGGTCACCAGTTGGCAGAGGGGAGCTCAGAGTCCAAGGTCTTCTGGCCTGCTGTGAAGTCTGCTGGAAACAGAGCAAAGAATTCTCCATAGACCTCGAGAGCACTGCCAGGGGCAAGCTCACAGCCATCCTGAACTTTTGCTTTCATGGTCACCTATAAACCGAATAAGTCTTAGAACATTCTTTCCTTCGCCTTTCTGAACTTGACATTCCCTTGGATCAGTGAGAGTGTGAGGGCCCTTCCTGGTGCACTGGAGAGTGTTTGCGTGGCTCTTTGCCCGTCTCAGAAGTCGCTGGCTTCCCAGAGGGCACACCTCCCTTGGGGTCTTGCAAAGGAGCTAATCCCAGCCTTATCTAATCACCCCTGGAAAGCTCCTCCCTCACTTCTGGACTCCTTCAGGCAGCAGTTCTCACCCTGACCCAACATCAGATTCTTCTGGAGAGAAAAAAAAAAAATGCCTAGACCCCCTCCCCAGAGACTCTGATCCATGGGACTGCAGAGCGGCCCGGGCCCTAGTCTAAGGCTCCCAAGTGAATCTTCTGAGACCCTGGTTGGCTGGTGTCCCTTACCTGTAACGCTACAGAAACTCGGGATTCTCTTTCCCAGGCCCCAGGGGTTCAAGCAGAGGAAACTCTCAGGGAGCTGGGTATCAGCCCACGCAGGCGGAAGCCACTCATGCCTGGAGCCTGCCAGACCCTCGTGTAATCTAGAAGCTCCGACCTCAGATCAGTGGTGGCCTCACATGCAAAGCCTCCAGAGACTTCGTCCCTCAACACCCACCCCTCTCATCCTACCCACCCCAACCTAAGAAAAGTACAGACCACACTGTGAATGTCCCAGGGCAGCAACCATGAGTTCTCATCATTGAAGTCCCAAAGCCCAAATCGGTGTTTCCCGCGTGAATGAATGAATGAATTTGTAATACAATCCAATATAACTAATAATCACTATGTCTGCATCGTCATGGAAAAATTAAGTCTGTTCTTTACATATCGCTTATAAAGCCAAAAAAGGAATAATTGGTTCAAAATAGCACTTCTCAAACCTCAATCCCTTGCTTGTCATCTCCATGAATTTTTCCAGGCACTATTGCTTAATAGATTACTCTTACTTAATTTTTATTTAAGTCAAGTAATTTCAATGGAAATATGTTAATGTCAAAAGAAATCTTATTACTAGAAGATAACATAGAAAAATATATTCATGATCTTGGGGTAGGTTAAAAAAAAGTTTAAACGCGAAACAAAAGTACTAAAGGAAAATATTGATGAACAGTCTATATTAAATTTAAGAAGATCTGTTACTCTAGAGACACAAGTGCTAGAATGAAAAGGTAAGCCAGAGTGTGAGAAGGTATTTACTATGCATATTAATAACAAAGGACTCACATCCACAATTTTTTTTTTTTTTTTTTGCGGTACGCGGGCCTCTCACCGCTGTGGGCTCCGGACGCGCAGGCTCAGCGGCCATGGCTCACAGGCCCAGCCGCTCCGCAGCATGTGGGATCTTCCCGGACCGGGGCACGAACCCGCGTCCCCTGCATCGGCAGGCGGACTCTCAACCACTGCACCACCAGGGAAGCCCCACAATATTTTTAAGAAAAGCAAACTAACAAACAAAAACCATCCTATAAATCAATAAGAAGAACAATGAGCAAAAGAGCTGAAGAGGCATTCACAAAAGCAGATATCTTAATGGTGAGTAAACATTAGTCATTAGCTTTCAGGAAAATGCAAATTAAGACCACAGCGAGCTACCAGTACATACCCATGAATACGAATACAACTAGAAAGACACAATATCAAATGTCGGTGAGGAAGTGAAACAACACTGCTGGTACAACCAATTTGGAAAACTCTCTAGGCGTATTTACTACAGATCCTCACGCCCTATGACCCAGCAATTCTACTTCTAGGTATACACGCAACAGAAACACATTCATACATATGCCAAAAGATTCATGCAAGAATGATCCTAGCAGAACTATATGTAATAGCCAAAGACTGAAAACAATTCAAATGTCCACTAACATGAGAATGAATAAATTGGGGGATAGTCATGCAATAGAAAACTGTAAACTAAGGAAAATAAGTGAGCCATAGCTCCACACAACATGGACGAATCTCATACACATAATATTGAGTGAAAGAAATCAGCCACAAAGAGAGTACAATGTCTGATTGCATGAACGTAGGCTCAAAACAGGCAAAAATCATCTCTGACAGTGGTTATCTGTGAGCAGGAGCTGGAGGAAGGCCTCAGAGGTTCTGGTCATGTTCGTTTCTGATCAAAACGACAGTTATAATGGCGCATTCACACTATATGGGAGTAGTGTAGGTGACAACCCAATAAGTTATATCCTTATGATTTCTAGACGTTTCTGTATGCATGGCACACTTCAATACTAATAATTTTTAACAGGCTTAGCTTTTCCTGACTATTACATCATATTAATACCAGACTAAGACTGTTTATCCAACTCAGAAAGAGTGAAAGAGAATTATGCTGAGGTAATAAAGCCAATCTCAAAAAATTGTATACTGTATGATTCCACTTACCTAACATTCTTAAAAAACAAAATTATAGGGCTTCCCTGGTGGCGCAGTGGTTGAGCGTCCGCCTGCCGATGCAGGTGACGCGGGTTCGTGTCCCGGTCCGGGAGGATCCCACGTGCCGCGGAGCGGCTGGGCCTGTGAGCCATGGCCACTGAGCCTGCGCGTCCGGAGCCTGTGCTCCGCAACGGGAGAGGCCACAACAGTGAGAGGCCCGCGTACCGCAAAAAAAAAAAAAAAAAAATTATAGAAACAGGACACAGATGAGTGGTTGCCAGAAGTTAGTGACTGGGGAAGGGAGGGTGTGGCTATAAAGGGGTAGCACCAGGAAGCCTTATGGTGATGGAACTGTCCTGTATCTGTGGTGTTTATTTCCATGAAACTACACGTGCATAGGACCACGTACACCCACACGTGCACACACATACGCGCACATGCATAACTGGTGGGGTCCAAACATGCTCAGTGGACTGTACCAATGCCAACGGCCTGATTTTGTTATTGTACCAGTTACCCAAAATGCACTGGAGGAAGCAGGCTAAAGGGAGCACAAGACCCATTTGTTTGCAATTTCCCGTGGGTCTATAATTACTTCAAAAGAAAAAGCTTTGGGGGCTTCCCTGGTGGCTCAGTGGTTAAGAATCTGCCTGCCAATGCAAGGGACACGGGTTCAAGCCCTGGTCTGGGAAGATCCCACATGCCGTGGAGCAACTAAGCCCGTGCGCCACGACTACTGAGCCTGAACTCTAGAGCCCACAAGCCACAACTACTGAGCCCGCGTGCCACAACTACTGAAGCCTGCGTGCCTAGAGCCTGCGCTCCACAACAAGCGAAGCCACCGCAGTGAGAAGCCCATGCACCGTAACGAAGAGTAACCCCCGCTCACAACAACTAGAGAAAGCTGGCACACAGCAATGACAACCCAACACAGCCAAAAATAAAAACAAACAAAGAAATAAATAAATTTATAAAAAAAGAAAAAGCTTTTTTAAGGGATCTTAAAAGGGACAACCTTCTCATAATGTGTTCAGGGTTATTTACCATAATTCATAAAGTCGCCAGTTGTACGGAGGCATCATAGACTTTGGGGAACTCTAGCTTAAAATTTTGCAGCCTCTCCCAAACTCATCCTAAAAAACTATGAAGAGGCAGATAAGTAAAGACTCCCACCAGTGCTTTAACCTAATGCCAGAGGTGGAAGACCATTCATCACATGTGAGTCCAATGGAGACAGTTGGGGAAAAAAATGGAGATGACCAGAGGAAGGACAGAAAAACCTTTCACCCCTCTTGCATGCCTCCACTTTGAAATCCAGGGTCTGCAGCAACTAGAACATTGGACATTTATCTCTAAAGCCCAGATGGGGCTTTCTGAGGTGGCTGGGTGCTCACCTCTCCCCCCAGCCAAGTTTCTACAACTGTTTGGATCAGAAGTTCTTAAAACACAACTGGACAGGAGGTAGGGGGAGGTGTGGCAGTCTGACAGTGTGGGGACAAAAAGAACACTGATAACCACATATGAAGGTGATTTAGTTCCCCATGAATCCCATCAGATCACAGTGTCTAAGAACCAGCAGTGAGGGAAGGAGTTCACACCTAAGAAGAGCAATGATGTGTAAAAGATAAAAGGCTGCTAGAAAGTGCAAACTGTACTGGGGGTTTTGCATGCTGAACTGGTCAACATCTGTAGATCTGAGAAAGGGCTTAGACTGTCCCCAGGGGAGAAAAATCTGACTCATTCAAAGATGAGTAAAGAACAAAACATTAAAAGAGGTACACCATCCAAAAGACTCCAAAAGAAATAATGTGATTTGATATAATAACCAGGAAAATGTTGTTCACCCTAAGTATAGTGCAAGACACATGGCCTCTACTTGCCATGAAAAGGATATGCTGAAAAAAAAAGATAGAAAATATTTAAGATAAGCCAAACATCAAGAAAACTGAAAATCCAAAGACAGAATTAAAACCTACAAGGAAAGATCTATTATTTTTGAACTAAGCTCTTTGCCAATGCAGTAGGGAAAAATAAATAAAAGCCTTGAAACATGGAAAGGAAAAAGAAAACTGTCATTATTTAGTGTACATTGATTCTGTAGCCAAATCCAAGTTAATATATGAATAAATTTATAATTAATAAGAGTTTAGCAAAGTTGCTGGGTATAAAATCAACATTCAAACATCAACCGTACTCCTGTACACTAGCAAAAGAGAATTAGAAAAGTGAAATCAGAAGCATCACAGGATGTCAATTATCTAGGAATAAATCTATTTAAAATGTGCAAGGCGGGCTTCCCTGGTGGCGCAGTGGTTGGGAGTCCGCCTGCCGATGCGGGGGACGCAGGTTCGTGCCCCGGTCCGGGAAGATCCCGTATGCCGCGGAGCGGCTGGGCCCGTGAGCCATGGCCGCTGAGCCTGCGCGTCCGGAGCCTGTGCTCCGCAGCGGGAGAGGCCACGGGCAGTGAGAGGCCCGCGTACCGGGGGAAAAAAAAAAAAATGTGCAAGGCCCATGAATTGAGATATATTTTGAAAGATGTAAGAAATACGGAGATATACATGTTCGTGGATTAGAAAACTCAATATAAATATGTAAATTCTCCCCTAATTGATTTTATGGAATTAATGTAACTCTAATCAATCAGGCGGACTCTCAACCACTGCGCCACCAGGGAAGCCCTCCAGGAGAGTTTTTAAAGAACTTGACTACATGGTGTAAATGTGTGTGTACGCACACACACTTTCAGTGGGTCAATAACCAAAACTTTTGAAGAAGAACAAAGTTCTGCTCTATCAGATATCAAGATTTATCATAAAGCTATAATAATTAAGAGAGTGAGATATTTTATGTACGGGTAGAAAAATGATAAAGAAGAGAACTGGGAGCCCGAAAACAAAGCCAAGCGTATATGGACACGACATCCAACAGATAAGGGCAGCACTGCAAAACAGTGGGGAAACAATTATTATTCCATTTGGGTTCTTACAAGAAAAAAAATTAAACTGAACTTCAATCTCCTATCACAAACAAACAAAATCTATTCTAATATACAAAAACCTAAATGAGAAAGCGAAAAAAGGAATTAGAAAGTAGTATAAAATGTCTTTAAGACTTTTTTTTTTTTTTTTTTTTGCAGTACGCGGGCCTCTCACTGTTGTGGCCTCTCCCGTTGCGGAGCAACAGGCTCCGGACGCGCAGGCTCAGCGGCCATGGCTCACGGGCCCAGCCGCTCCGCGGTATGTGGGATCTTCCCGGACCGGGGCATGAACCCGTGTCCCCTGCATCGGCAGGTGGACTCCCAACCACTGCACCACCAGGGAAACCCACTATATAGCTTCTTTAATGTCACATAAAATAGATTTTTTAAGTCAAAAAGTAGTATTAGGCATAAAGGAAGTCAATACACAGTAGGAAAAAAAACCCCACAATTCTCTAGGAAGATGAAACAATTTTAAACTTGTAGGCATATGCTAAAGGGAACACTTCTTTGCTCCTGGCTTCCATGAGGAGGGATGTTCCTGAGGGGAGTTCCATACCTCTCTCTGCCACCTGACTCACTCTGCCCTTGGGGTAACCTGTCTGACTGGTACACAGGCATGGATAAATGGTGTGTATAGTTCAGCTCTGCCCTCCCCTCCTCCCTCTTGGAAGCAGGATGCCCTCGGGGAGCATGGTTCCACTTTTCCGCACGGGCTCTACTCCTCTCGGGGGAGCAATGCCCTGGTCTCGAGCCGCCTACAGCTGGGAGTGGGGATGCCTGCACCTCTTGGGGTTCATTCGCACCCATCTGGTTCTCATGCCAAGACACGTCTTCCAACTCAGCCTCTATCAGAAGAAAGATGGCCAGTGCCCCAGTGAATGACTGATAGGAAGCTCATTCAATGGGACCTAATAAGGTAATAGTAACCCTTATTGAGCATTTACTGTTGTGAGTGCTTCGTTCAAGTCATCTTATTTAATACTTATCCCAATCCTATGGGCACATCCAAGTATTAGCCTCCTTTTATATTTGAGAAAATTGAGGAAAAAAGAGGTTAAACATCATGCCCAAGGTCATACAGCTAGCGAGCCAAGGACTGGGCTTTGATCTCCACTCAGTTTGCTTTCAGAGTTCTTCACTGCACTGTATTGCAATGTATCAATAGAGGGGCCCTGTCCTTCATATATAAAGAGCTCTTATAAATCAACACAAACACACACACACACACACACACACACACACCCTAACAGAAAGTGGGTAAAAGCTGATAAAAGTACAAGTTGGTATAAACTTTTCTGGAAGACAGGGATCACATCTATGCAGTTCCTCCTCAAGGAAACAAGCCCAAGGAGTAGGTGAGCAAAGCCACAGACACCAGGGTGCAGAGCAGAACTGCCCACATCAGGGAAGAACTGGAAACAACGTGAACATTAAAAAACACAATAACAGTTAGGAAACCGTCATAAAATGGACAATAATGTTACGTAATGTTGTAAAAGAATATTTTATGATGAGAAAGTAACAGCATATTAAATGAAAATAGAAGACTAGTTCAATTTTGCAAAAAGCATGTGTGTGATCTATACACATACCTGTGATGTTTTTACACACACACACACACACACACACACACACACACACACACGGAGAGGAAAGATTGGAGAGACACACTCCAAAATGTCGACCATGGTTTATCTCTGGAAGATAAGACTGTGGATTCCTTTCATTTTCTTCTTTGCGTTTTTCTGTATCTTCCAAATATCCTACAAGGCGCATTCACTACTTTCATAGTTCAGAATGTCTAATAAAGCAGTAAAGAAATCAATTTTAAAACAACTTCCACTTCAACTGGGTTAAATTTTTTTTTTTTAAGTTTTAGCACGTGACACGGTAAATTGGATTTTCTGCTAAATCCATCCAGAGTCAGCAATGTAGAATAAAGATGGTCTCACACAGAAGTTTTGAGAAGATGGAATGAAGGCTGACAGTGTCACAAGAACAAAACTCCAAGAGCGACAAGAGCACATGTGCTGGCCTCGGTCACGAGGATTCACAGGAGCTTCAGCACTAGAATCCCTCCTCCAATGATGGACTAGTGTGATCTTGGTCACTGAGAACCACAGCTGGGGTCAACTGGGTGATAGAAATGAATGGAACCTTTTAGTGCCACCAAACCAGTGCTACTGACACATCAGAGCTCTGTTCCCTGACCCCTTGTCTGGGAGATATTTCTACGCCGGCAAGTCCACTGTGGCTCTGGTTTCAGACTGAGGCTCTGAAGCCCATGGCCCTGGGCTGCCCACACGGTGTCAATCAACACACTCAGTGTGCCGTCAACTGCAGACAGCGTGACCCCAGGGCCCCTGATCTGACCCAGTGAAGACCCTGCCATGGCAAAACCACTGGAGGAAAAAATAAATCTCTCCCAAGTGCAAGAGGCTAGAAAGACCTCAAGGGACACAGGTTTCATTTTAGAGATTGAAGAAGAACGTTTTAGACATGTTTGAGATGGAGCTGAAAGTGGAAGAAGTAGCAAGGATGGAGGAGCCCTGGGTTTTCCAGTGTCCACATCTTTCAGGCTTCCCAACCAAGGCTTGTCCAAGAAAGTGGTTGTCCAACTGCCACCCCTCGCTTCCCCTCTCACTTCCAAAGGAATCCGAATTACAGATGTGATCCTTTATCACAGCATCTTCCAGGGCAGCTGAGACCATGTCGGCCCTGTCTCCTCCCAAATCAGGAATCTGGGACTCACTCTACTGCCCTCCACAGCTGTGCCAGACATGGGGGACGACCAAGCTGAGCCTCCGAGAGCCATCTGGCCCTGCAACAAGGGGCAAGGCTCACAGCGAGGGCTTGGATGAAAAGCCAAAAGCCAAACTGTCTGTGATACAAAGGAAAACCCTCAAGTTTCACACACACACACACACACACACACACACACACACACATACAAGGTAGGTCAATCCCCAAGCACCGTACCTGGTAGAGGCCTCAAATCTCACCCAGCCCAACACGAGGCAGAGTGCTGAGGGCACTCCATTCACCAACATGTACTGCTTTGGGAAACCACCCTATTTCCATGATGGCAGGAAGCAAGCTTCTTTCCTACAGATCAAGGAGTGCTTCCTGTGGAGGGCCAGTTCTGCTGATCTGGGCCATGGAGAATCCACTTCAACACGCATGGAACACCCGATCTCTACCCCAGAACACTAGCGCCGACAGCACGGGTGCACGATAAACAGGTTTGTTATTCTGGTCAAGTACTGCTGCTACCTACGCTGGGCATTTCCTGAGGTGAATCACACAGGGAGCCTCTGCTCATAAACATACATAGCCTCCCATGTCAGAAAAGCCGTGCACAGGAATCACTGGATGTGAGAGAGGAGAGGACCAGGAACATGAGCAAGAGATACAGGAAAGCAAAGGACAGGTGACCAAGGCAGGCTTCCGAGAGAACCATCAAGTTCTAAGGCAGAAGCCAGCAAGCTACAGCCCAAGTGAGGGCCAAACCCAGCCCACCATCTGTGTCTGGACGGCCCATGAGATAAGAACCGTTTTTACATTTTTTAATGGTTATTTAAGTACCAACATAATACGCTCAACTTTGCATGTTGGCCCATAAGGCGTGTAATATTTACGATCTGATCCTTTAAAAATATCTGCCAACTCCTGTAACTAAGGCATGGAAAGTCCCAAGACAGCAAATAAAAATCATAGCTAATGTTTGCTGACAGCTTACTGTGTACACTCCACTCTGCACACATTATTTCATCTCCACAAAACCCTATAAAAGACATGTTATCCCCTCTTTACAGAGGAGGAAACTGAGTCACAGAGACAGTAACTTACCCGGAGCGTCACAGCCAGCGAGGTCACAGCCTGACCCCAAAGCTACCTCTGCATCACCAACTGAGACGCTTGCCCAGTTCCCTTCGGAGGAAACACGTGAGTGAGCTTTTAGCACAGGGCATGTCTGAGAAACAAGATCCTGTCTGGTTGGAAAAAAAGGGAGGCAGAGGCCAGAGATAAGTCAAATCATGGTGGGCTCTGAATGGCAAGCAGGGAGTTATTCTGCAACCAGTGCATGGTAAGTGACAGGGTATACGCTAAGCTCACTGCGATACTCTTTACAGCAGCAAAATATTGGAAACAACCTAAATGTCCTTCACTTAAGAGGTTAAATAAATTACAGAACATCCATTCGACAGAACACAATGCAACGTTTTAAAAAATAAGGGTTTTCATCTTCACTGTATTTGTCAGCTCTTGCTGTGTAACAAAACACCACAGACTCTCAGTGGCACTTATTCCTTAGTTGTCTACAGATCAGCTGGTGGCTCCAGGCTGCAGATTGGTTCCATATCTGCTTCACTCATCTCCCAGGCTCCTTGGACCAGTGGCCTAGATGCATGCATTCTTCTCATGGAGATGACAGGGTGCAAGGAGCAAATGGAAACAAACAAAGTCCCTCAGCACAGAACTGGCACCTTGTCAGTTCACCTTATCCTATTGGCCTCACCTAGGCACATGGACCAGCCCAAAGTCAAGGGGCTTTCACCTTTGTGAAGGCAACTGAGAAGTCATATGGCAAAGGCTGTACATATAGGGAGAGGGGAAGAACTACACCAATAATTGAACCACTGCATATGCTATTACAGAACAATATCCAAGATGTATTTTGGAGACTCGCCACCACTGACACCGATCCTTAGTCATGGTGACAGCCATGTACATAATCTCTCCCTTAAAGCTAAGGTTCTCTCAGGGTGAGTCTGAAACAGGAGGGAAGGGGACTGGGCACAACCTTTAAAAGAATGACATCACCGGGGCTTCCCTCGTGGCACAGTGGCTGAGAGTCCACCTGCCGATGCAGGGGACGCGGGTTCGTGCCCCGGTCCGGGAAGATCCCACATGCCGCGGAGCGGCTGGGCCCGTGAGCCGTGGCCGCTGAGCCTGCACATCCGGAGCCTGTGCTCCACAGCGGGAGAGGCCACAACGGTGAGAGGCCTGCGTACCGCAAAAAAAAAAAAAAAGAATGACATAACCACTGGGGACATGACAAAAACTAGTTAGGACCACCTAGGTCCAAGATGGCCGAAGATTCGACTTCCAGAGGACCGTGAGCCTCATCATACGCTCACTGTAATATATTAGCTGCTAAATGACACACCCACCGGTGCCATGACAGTCCCGAGGCCAACCATAAAAGGCCAAAAAGTGGGCGGTGGCCCAATTCCTGGAAATCCCTGCCCCTTCCCCAAAATAGTTGGAATAATCCTCCCACTCATTAGCCTATGAAATTACCCAGCCCATAAAAACTAACCACCCCATTATTTTGGGGCCTCTCGCCTTCTGAGATGGCCCACACTCTGTCTATGGAGTGTGTTCCTCCCAAAGCCCTCCTCGCCTTTTGAGACAGACCACATTCTGTCTCTGAAATGTGTATCTCTCTAAATCCACTTCTTACCTATCACTTTGTCTCTCACTGAATTCTTTCTGCAATGAGACATCAAGAACCTGGGCTTCATTAAGTCCGGAGACCAGGTTTGTCATCTCAATTAAAAGACAGTGGGTTCAAGTCCCAATCTGGGTGGTGCGGTTTCATATCCACATCTAACACGAGCCCTTTGATGCCAGTCACTCCCATAACTCAGTGTGGTTAATATCTGTACTACCCACCGCCCTGAAAATGAAGCAGGTGACATCTGGTCCACCTGTCGCCTTGGAGAGTGTAAGTGACAGCCACCCTCCCCGCCCCTTCACTCTGCCCCATCTCCAGCGAGGCCCCCAGCTCGATCAGAGAAGATGCTGAAAGAATGATGGATGCGGGGTCCTGAGCCCGCCCAGCTGTCCATCCGAGGCCCCGTTCTGCCCAGCGCCACCCGCAGGTGTCTCCTCCTGGTCCAGACCAGTGTTCCTAACTGCTGCGCCACCGGCCTCCGGCACGTGACCTCCCCTCCTCACCGTCTCTCTCTCCCTCCCATATTTGCATACCAGGGCCCACACAGCTTCTCTTCCCCCCACCCCAGGGTTGCCCTCAATTCTGTTTTAATAGAAGAGCAATGTGAACAAGGCTCACAGGCCAAAATCATGTCCAGGGCACTCAAAGAATCAGAGCCAGAATGGCTGCCTTGGAGACCAGGGGTCCCAACTGTTCAGACGGGGCTCTGAGGTGGAGGGCGGGGGAACAATCCTGAGCGGGCCAGGGAGGGGAAGGAGAATGTTCGTGGGGCAGATCAGGAGGTAAGTGCGGACTTCAGAGTGTACGTGCCTACACACGTGGGTACAGAAATGGGCCTTGAAAAACCTCTGCGAAAATGCCTTTCAAAATTGTACCAACTTCCAATTCTGGTAATGGAGAAGATAATTCAAACCGGCCCTTGTGCTAAAGCTACTAACGAAACTGGAAAAACTATCTTTAAAATATGTTTGAAAGCATCTAAGCATTAACAAGACAAGAAAGAACTCTCTGGCCCAGATCTGACAGCAGCAGAACCCAGAGAGGTGAGGCCAGACTAGAAGCTGCTTTAGCCCTGTGACTTGTGATCCTGAGAAACAGCTGGTGTTTTCTCAGCCTGCTGGGGCAAGGGGACAGAGTCATGGCCGAGGCCCACCCAAGGTGGGAGTCTCACTACCACCCATTTAGTTGAAAGCCCAAAGGCCCACACTCTCAGGGTGAACCGGCAGGAACACAGCCTTAGCACCCCTTGGGTCCTCCACACACCGTCCTGATACGCTGGGCCCTCCCAGGGGCACTGTGTCCAGTGCACACCTGTCCACTTTACGGTGGAATAGAATTCTCAGTTACTAAGTGATTGCAGAAGTTCACTGTTGTGGAACTTCTGTTTCTGTTTTAGGATGCACTGCTAGTCATATCTATGATTTCTTTGACGGCAAGTTCTTGGTGAGAAACACAGCCCCAGATCATTACACACTGCCTAAGGGAGCACACAATTCCCTTTGTGACAATCAACTCTGTTACACGGTTTATGGGCTCACGCGGCAACTGAAATCGGATCCTGCCTCTATAAACCCAAATTTGTGAAATGCTCTATTTATTTCAAGCAGCTGTGCTGCTGAGCAGAAACCAGCAAGTCTTGGGTTCAAATCCCTGTTTTACAACTTGCAAACTGCATAACGGTAGGCAAATGATCCATATTACTGAGTCTCATTTTCCTCATCTACGATGACGACGATGACCATGATAATATCCACAATACTCAGAGGGACATCAGGAGCCGCGAAGTATGAGGCCCAGTGCTTGGCAATTACTGAGAGCGTAAGTGCGTAATACATGTTCACTATTACTAATATCAGCACAAATGTCATCCTAGATACCATACTTGAGAGTAAGAGAGATAACGATAAAGTAATTGTAATAGTTAATAATAATAGTAATAGCTCTAGCTAGCGGGTCAGAGTTTGTCCATGAGTCTAGAACTAATGGCTTTGACCATCCTAAGGTAAGTAATTAAAGGACCAATATTTTTACATGATTGTAAAATGCCAGGCCTAGCATTACATGCTTTGGAAGTAGAAGACTCGACCTCCGACACTGGAGGCCCTGGGTTCGGCTGGGAGATAAGAAATGCGCACACAAGGCTGTGGGCAGCTACGAGGCCCCACAAGAAAGGAAATGATGTTGTCTTCGAGGGGGGAGGGGGAAGGGCAGGGAAGGCAAGCGCTCCAGGAAATTCGGAAATGACCTTAGTCAAGCTGATGAGAAAGTATGGCTGTGAGTTACTGTGCGAAGCAGAAGAGACAGGCTGTGAATGTTCTCACCCCCGTATGGATGGTGCAGAAGGGGCAGCAGACCCCAGGCAGACCCGTGCTCAGGACTCGGCTGCTGCGCCGGGGCCTGCGCCCTCCCGGGGCCGGTGACGAAGCAGGGGCCTCACTCACCCTCTCTGACAGCATCACGGGCCACAGGGACCCTGTGATCATCACCGGCAGCCTTCTCAGAGCTCTTGGTTTTCACGCCTTTTCTGCTGCTCTTTTTACCTAAAAAGAAAAGAGAGAGAGAGAGCGAGAGAGGTGTCTTTACTGTCACATATGTCAGAATCATCCCAGGCTGGTGAGGACTCAGCCGTCTTCTCCTGCAAAGCAGCCATCTCTACCCCCTGCCTTCCCAGACCCCAGTGAAGGCACCTTGGACTCTGAGGGGCCGGTGGTTAAAGGAAAGGAAGTGTGTCATTGTGAGCACCCACTCCTAATAAAAACAATGCACACTTGCAGGTGGCTACTGTTCTGAGACCGCAAGACGTCCTGCGGAGTACCTCTGACCCTCCCTGGGGCCCCAAAAGTGACACCATGTCTAATTGATAAAATGGAGCTGGAACTCCAGACCTCTGACCCCGGGGCAAGATTTCCTACCATGCTGGGCTCCTCCCACCTAACTCTCCAAGGCCCCGGCTGGGTTCCTGGAGGTGTGAGGATGCCGTCCACCAATTGGAGGGACTCCTTCCTGGAGCCCAGGGAGTCTGCCTGCTCGTGGCCCGCTGGCCCGTCCAGCTTCCTCTCACACTGGACTCTCTCTCTGCGCCACAGACACTGGCTTCCTTTCAGCCTGCACTTCATATTTCCTGCCCACCAGAACTCGGCATGTGCTGTGCCTCCTCCTGCAACATCCTTCCATTCACTCTCCATCTGTTTAACTCCTGTTGATCTTGCAAATCCAAGCTCGGCCATGCCCTCTTTGAGATGGTTTTCCTGAACTCCCCACCTACATCAATGTCTCCTTGGATGGGCTCTGAGAGCACCCGTCTTTAGTCAAGTCGCCTCTGTGTGGAGCCTGAGGCAGGGGTTTGGTGCAGGTGATGTACTGAGGGAGGGCTCCAAGGAGGAAAGAAGGGAGGATGCAAGATGAGGCAGAGGAAGGAGCTAAGCTAGGCTGTGTCCCCAGGCAGAGCCTAACTCAGCCTGATCCCATGGGGAGCTCTGGAGCTGGAACTGCACGCAGTGTTGCCCCACCCTGAGATAAGGGGCCACCTTTTCCTATGCTGGTTCGCCTCTGGCTACAGACTGTGGGGGAGGGGCGTGTGTGGGGTGGTGGGAGTTGTCTCCTTCCAAGGGTCATGCTCCAGAGAGGGGAGCAGCTGTGAGCCATCACAGCCAAGCCCCAGCAGCTGTGGGATGGGTGTGCCAGTGGGAAACGAGGACCTGGGTGTGGTGTCTGCAGCCCCCACTATGGCTCTGCACACCCGTCCTGTGTAGCATTATCAAACACACGTAAATATGTTGTTCTGTTCATGGGGGCAGGAGCTGTGTCTGCTTTTGCTCATTGCTCTCCCTCCAGAGTCTGGTTAAGTCTTTGAGGAACAACTGATCATGAATGACCGTGAGTCAGTGGATGACCAATGAGACAACAACAAGAGGAAGGGAAGGTCTATGGAGAAAGATACTTAGTTTGGATTTTAAAAAGCAAGTTGAAATACCAAAAACATCTAGTGGATTGTGCCAATTAATGAAATCATTTCAGATAGTTCTAGAGTCACACAAAAAAAAAAAAAAAAAAAAAGATATTTAT
>NW_020173770.1:6326059-6336045 GCF_003031525.2 Neophocaena asiaeorientalis asiaeorientalis | reverse complement strand
AAAAAAAAATTTTAAAAAGTTTTAAAATAAAAAAAAAAAAAAAAAAAAAAAAAAAAGATATTTATCAAGAAAATCTTAAATCCTCAAAAAATTCAAGGGTGCACTGGGCCCAGCCACAGGCAATCCCCTCTCTATCATATTCTTGGGTGATACCTGCTGGGTATATCTTTCATTTTTCATGTAAGCTAAAAAAAAAAAAAAAAAAATCACAAAATTAAATGTCCTCCTCGGGTCAAGGAAATCAATAAACCAAAACATTCAGAAAGGCCAGAGGAGGAAGACCGCCAACCTAAGTGCAGCTGATGACATCAGCCTCACGTCACCTCGGCATCTGTCCCATTTTTGTGGGTAGGAATGCCAGCCCGGTGACCTCCAAAGATGACTTCTTCTGAAAGAGCCTGATCGAGGGTCTGTAAAAATCTTGATTGTTTGGAAAACTGGGTGCCATAACTTTTGAGAATCAAGCGTCTGATTTGGCAGAAAGATAATATGTTAAGGGAAGAGAAAGTTTTACAAAACATGAGAGGAAAAAGCCATCCAACCCCTCCCTGGAAGCCGGCCATTCATTGCAGGCCTTCCCTCTGCCTGGGCAACCTCTACGGGGCCTCCACGGCCAGCATGGGAGACAGAGTCAGAGGACACAGCCCCACGAACACCCTCAGCCTCACTCCCCTGGCCTGGACCCACGCCCCGTACTCAGCTCTGGGAATCCAATAATGGCCCAGATGTGAGGCAGATGTGCTATCACCCCTGAGACCAACATGTGGGGAACAGATTCCCTGCAGGGAAGTGGCAAAGGGACCGAGAAAACAGGCAGGGCACCTGCCACCTTCTCTAGGGAAGACGCACTTCCAGGACATGTACCTACAGATCTGTTTCCAACCCCAGGCGGTCAGGTTCTGCCACTGCAACGACCATGTGTGGCCTCGGGGGACCCACCTCACCCCTCCTATGCTAATTCCCCTCATCAGTGAAATAAGGAGACACGGTACCTGCCTCGGTGGGAGTTACGGAGAGGAAAGAGATGACATACATCAAAGCACTGAGGGCCGTGCCTGACCTGCAGTGACCTCTGAATAAAAGACAGCCTCCACCTTCTCACCCTTCCTGTTAGTCCCAAGTCCCGACCGTCACAAAGCACCATCCCAGGTGCTGCAAGAGTAACAGCCAACACGTGGAGCACGGGGCACAATTTACAAGGCATTTTCACGTAGATTAAAACATTTGATCTTGGCAAATACCCATCGAGGGCAGGAAGCTTGCTACGAACATTATTCTACAAGAGGGGGACACGGAGGCCCAGAGGAGAAGAGACCCACCCGAGGTCACTGACAGACAGGAGCAGCAGAGCGGGAGCCTGACGCCAGGCCTAGGCCCTTCCCTGCCCCTTCTTCTCGTACAGATGACAGAAAGCGTGAACTGGAAATAATGCACAGAGAAGGAGCCAGGACCAAATCAACATCTCCATCTGGGCTGCGTGACAAAACTGAATTCCTTAAAAGTAGCGAACTGAATTGCCAATGCAGGCCACATATTCTATTCTGGTCCATGGTGATAAATATCACGCTCCTTGATTGACAGGAAACGATTTTTTTCCCCTCTCTATACTAGGAGCTTACAGTAGCAACCCCAGAATCCGAAAAAATTCTTTGCCGCATATGTGCATTTTCCCAAGAAATTCCAGCCCTATGGCACCTGCGCTCCCTCTTGTGAAGGACGCAGCCCCGCCTTAAGCTCCTTGCCTGGCTCCTGTGAAGGAACCCGCGTGAGGAGGAAGGATGCGAGAAACCAAGCCACTGCAGGTTCTCAGGAGCTCCCCAGAGAGGCAGCCTCGCGGCACCGGGACAGACAATAATTCCGCTTTTCTCAAACACCACGGGACCAAGGAGGACCTTGCAGGCGAACGTGAAAAGCCGAAACAAAAGCAGTTAGAAACCTGTGCTCCCGGGACTTCCCTGGCGGTCCAGTGGTTAAGACTCCAGGTTTCCACTGTAGGTGGCGTGGGTTTGATTCCTGGTCGGGGAACTAAGATCCCGCAGGCTGCGCAGAGCAGCCCAAAAAAAACCCAAAAAATCAGAAACTCGTGCTCCCTGTGTGTGTTAGCAAGAAAAGGATCGTGACACAGGGAGGGGACAGCCTGTGTCCTTATCGAGTTCCCAAATCTGAGACCGTCAAGCTCCTGGCAGAAGGAGGTTTCCCAGGCATCAGGTGAAGCCTGAAAAAAGGGACTGAGTGGCTGAAGGACGTGCCTGCGTCCGTTAATCAGTGACCTGAATGGTCTGGGCTGGAGACGGAAGCACCAGTGCAGTTTTCTAAGTACTTATTCAGCAGGGCTGGATCAAAGTCAATCGATCAATCAGTCCGTCAATCAATCAATCAAAAGCCCTCCCCTGCTCCTGCTTGGCTGTGTCTTCCCTGGGAAACTAGCCGATCAGACCATGACCTCCTCTGGGCTGGCCTCCTGTGCAGAAGAAAGACCTTGGTCTCGTGCAGAAGACTTGGCCTCCACCAGGGTCCCCAAGGCAGAAGGGACAGCCACGCCCAGCCTCTGTGCAGCAGCAGCCACCTTCCTGACCTGCAACCAAGCAAGAAGCCCTTAGCCTTTAAAGAGATACCCCGGTAACCACAGCAGGTGGGGTGTGCCAGCCCTGCAGGGGGCACTGCTGGTACTTGCTGGTCTCTGTTTGGGCTCTGCCTGGAACGAACCAGCCTGAGACAAGGCCTTGGAAGCAGGAGCGAATGTGAGAGGTGATTTCATGAAGCACAAATGAAGAAGTGGAGGGAGTGAGACTCAGAGAAGGAAACGCCGATAAACCGGGCTGCACTGCTAAGCAGGACCCATCAGGACTCAACGTAGCTGGGGGACCTGAGGACACTGGGTAGGAGCTGCCTCTGACCTGTCCCTCGAAAGACTGCAAGGCTGTGCATCGACCTTCTAACCTCACACCACATTGGGAAGCTTATTATCATTATTTTTTTTTCCCCTGTCACAGTGAGGAATTCGAGGCGCGAAGATGTCATACGTGTCCATGAATGGCAGAGCCAGATTTTGAATCTCTCTGAATCCTGAAAAAACTATGCCAAACTCTTCCATGTGCCTCTCATGCATCAAGTATTCCATAAAAATCTAGAGTCTTAAATGAAAAGTCTTAAATGAACATTTGAAGGTGTCTTGTGTGGCTCTGACCATCCTACGATACCCAGATCAGTAGTTGATGGGATCCCAGCCAGTTACGAACACTAGCCCTTCCCGTAGCCATCCAAAGCCACCCCAGTTTTATGGGTTTCATGATCCCAGAAAAGCAGCGAGGGAGGCAGGGACCTCAGAAGGCCACAGAAGGCAGAGCCATTGCTGGAGGCACAAAGCCTGAGAGCTCAGGCTCCCTGGCTACCTCAGACATCCAGCAGAGACCCCCACCTCAAAAATCCAGGTTCCAAGGGACTTCCCTGGCAGTCCAGTTGTTAAGACTCCACGCTTCCACTGCGGGGCACATGGGGTCAGAAACTAAGATCTCGCATGCCGCGTGGCGTGGCCAGGTTCCAGGGCCCAGGCTGCTGCTGCCACGGGACTGAAGCCACCACCCACCGTGAGGTCTGGCAGCCAGGGATGCCCGGGGCACACAGGAAACGCGGTGGCTATTTTCAAGAACCACAGCATCCAACCCAGCTTCCCCAAACACGCAAGTGTCTGTCCCTTCATTATCCATGCACAAACCCTGGTTTCTGGAACCATGGGCACAGTCGAGAGGAGATCTGCCAGCGCGAATAGCTGACTTTGGAAAGCATTTTGGAAACACAGAGGTGGTGTCTTAGAAAGCTGCTTGCTGATGTACATGAGAAGACCTTTTTAATAAAAAGTCCTTTCCCTTGGAATTTTGTAGGGAGTTGGACCAAACATTTTGGATTTAACTCTTCAAGAGAACATATAATACCATGATATAAAGATTTCTTGTTATTTGTTTAGGTGTGCTGACAGCCTTGTGATTGCTTTTAAAGTATATAGTGAAATATTTACAAACACATTCATCTAATCCTCACACTCCAGCTTTGCCGGGCAGAAGACATTTCCATCTGAAGGCCAAACCTTGCAAGACGCCCTGAAGAGTGTTGCAGCAAAAGCTTAAAAGTGAAGCTCTTTCCAGCAACTAGCTGGCAGCGCATAACAGAAAGGGCTTTGTTTACAACCAAATATGCTCAAATAACAACTCTTTGATTATCACTGCCCGCCCGCCCCCCCTCCCCCCCAAGCCGGGGCAACACAGCACAAAGTGCAAACTCTCCAGTTCTGGGCACAGACATACGAACAGACATGGATCGCTGCCCACTCTGCGAATTCCACGGACTCAAGACCGTGGACCAAAACCATGGATGCAATGCAGGCGGGCGTGTATTCCAACAGAGGTACATGCTCCCCAGTCCTTGAAGAAAGCAACAAACAAGCAGGAACCCGAAAGTTAAAGGCTACTTCTAACCCAGTGGAGGGGGGAGACAAAACATCTTCAAATCACCTATTAAGAGTCTTGTTTATTAACTTGGTTGTTTCTTCCTACCACTTGGGAGGGAAAAGGCAAATCAGTTATATAACTGTGGTTTACTTCTCTGTTCCATTTTTTTCTCTACAAAAAGTATGGCTCCAAACCAAGTCCATCAATTTGGAGATGACATGAGAAGTACACCCCAAATCCACTCCCACGCCCAGAATGTGGTCCGTCATCTCACTCTTCACCCTGGGATGATGAAAACTGGGGCCAGGAGACTCACTCTTTGGACCTCAAAGCATTCCAACTGCAGGGATCTAGAAAATATTGAATTTGGCTAGAAACAGCTGAATAAATGGAATTAGAGAGAAGCAGCTTGCCAGGTCCCTGTGAAGAAGAACATGCTAGCAATCAGTACTATTTATCCAATGGATAAGCAACCTCGCAAGGTGGTGTGCACCCATCAGTGGAAACGTGTGAGCCAAGACTGGCGTTGAAGTAAACTCCCAGGGGCTTCCCTGGTGGCGCAGTGGATGGGAATTCGCCTGCCAATGCAGGCGACACGGATTCAAGCCCCGGTCCAGGAGGATCCCACATGCTGTAGAGCAGCTAAGCCTGTGCGCCACAACTGCCGAGGCTGCACTCTGGAGCCCGTGCTCCACAGCAGGAGAGGCCACTGCAGTGAGAGGCCCGCGCACCGTGGCAAGGAGTGGCCCTCGCTCACAACTAGAGAAAAACCCTGGTGTGGCAACAAAGACCCAACACAGCCAAAAATAAAAGAAATAATTTTTTAAAAAAAGTAAACTTCCAGGCCCAAGATGGAGTTGCTCTTACCGGAATTGGCTCTTAGTTAGCCAATTCCCCAACGCCAAGCCAACTCTGAGTCTTCTCACCCCAAACAAAGTGGACTGTGACACCCCAGCCAACCAGATATTTTCTATGTTCTTCTTCCTTGTTCTTTATTCTTTGTCCTATAAAAGCTTCCTGCCTTCTGCCCCATTTTGCCATTCTCCACAAGGAGACTGTCCATTTCATGAAAGTGTTAAAAAAAAGTTTATATCACCTAAATTGTCTTCTTCAATCATTTTTTAACACCGAGCAGCCCACTGTCGGAATCTTGCAATAAACAAGAACTTGCATGCAATGAACACTTAGGTTCCTTGAAGTTCTAAAATTCTGGGAGTTACTGATGTTCACAATGAGGGCTTCAGAAATTTTATGATATTGAGTCCCACTCCACCACAGAAAAAGATTTCACAGTTCTGTATCCTGATGGTGGTGATGGTTCCATGAATCCATAGATGTGAGACAATGCAGAGAACCACACACACACACACACACACACACACACACACACAAATGTGAAAACCAGGGAATGTAACCTAAAAGTTAAAAGTATTGTACCAATGTCAATTTCCTACTTTGACATTGTATATAGCAGTGATTCTCAACCCACTGATGACAGGTGACAATGTCTAGAGACATTTTTAGTTGTCACAACTTGGGGGAGGGTGCTACCAGCATCTAGTGGGTCAAGGCCAGGGATGCTACTAAACATCCTACAATGCACAAGACAGCCTTCGCCCTGAGACACACACACGTGCGCGCACACACACACACACACACACAATTGGCCCCAAAATGTCAATACTGCCGAGGTTAAGAAATCCTGTACTGTAGTTCTAAAAGATGTTATCATTGGGGAAGCTGGGGCAAGAGTATACAGCAGCGGTCCCCAACCTTTTTGGCATCAGGGACCAGTTTCACGGAAGACAATTCTTCCACAGACGGGGAGTGGGGGGATGGTTTCGGGATGATTCAAGCCCATTACATTTATTGTGTACTTTATTTCTATTATTATTACCTTGTAATATATAATGAAATAATTATACAACTCACCATAATGCAGAACCAGTGGGAGCCCTGAGCTTGTTTTCACTAGCCACTCACTGATAGGGTTTTGGTATGAATCTGCAAGCCATTGATTTGTTAAGGTCTCCGTGCAGTCAAACGTCTCTGCTAATGACAGTCTGTACCTGCAGCCGCTCCCCAGCGCTAGCATCACCGCCTCAGCTCCACCTCAGATCATCAGGCGTTAGATTCTCATAAGGAGCGCGCAACCTAGACCCCTCGCATGCGCAGTTCACAGCAGGGTTCGCGCTCCTATGAGAACCTAACGCCGCCGCTGATCTGACAGGAGGCGGAGCTCAGGCGGTACTGTGAGCCATGGGGAGCGGCTGTAAATACAGATGGAGCTTCACTCGCTCGCCCGCCACTCACCCTCCTGCTATGCCTCCTGGTTCCTAACAGGCCACAGACCAGTACTGGGGACCCCTGGTATACAGGATCTCTCTGCACTATTTCTGCAATTTTCTGTGAGTCTATAATTACTTCCAAATAAAAACTTTAAAAAAAATTGAAGATTTCACTCTATTCGGCACATCACGGCTCTACTTCTCCGGAAGCTGTCAGCCGCTCGTGGAAGATGCAATGCTCTCAATTAACCAAAGGATTCAGCTGTCCAAGCCACTTCCGGGAGAATGTCAGCCCATGACATCCATTGCACATTTCTGTGGTAGCATGCAAGAACAGTCAAGGGGCAAGTCAAACTCACACCAAGATCAAATCCCCAATGCCCTTGGCTCCTTAAGTATACCTCCCTATGGGATTCAGACAAGACTCCCTCCTAGACCCTGACGCACAGAACATCTGCCTTCCATCTTCCCTGGAGCCCAGCCTTTATGCAAGATACTGGCTATCTGGAAAATACTTCATCATCTGCAAAGACAAAGCACATGACAGACTTTTCAATGAGTAGTTATATATGCTTTCACTTTCTTTTTCTTCTCTAAATCTTACCTCTCACTCCCACCTCAGTGTCTAGACAGTGCCTGGTATGTAGCAGGCACCATCTACCCAGTCCAGAAGTTCACAGCAAACAGAAACGAATGCTTCTATTATATCACGAGCAGTACATATATCAAGCCACCCCTTAAGGGGGACAAAATCATCTCCTCTTACTGCAATTTAACTGCACAAACTATCACTGACCCCCCCCCCAGTCAAAGTCAGTCTTAACCAAGCTCCCCCACTTGGGGTCCAGGGTAAAGGGTTCCAGTGGTCAAGTGCCAAAAATGGCGGAATGGGGAGAACAGACTTGAAAGTATTTGACCAAGGCCACGCTTTGTTTGTCAGAGTCGGGGAGCTCTGAAAAGCCCCACACAATTTATTAGAAACACACACTCCAGGCAGGAGGCCTGGAGGCAGCTCTCCAGAAGCTGTCTCTGGAATTTCCAGGGCCCTGTTTTTATTTTGGGGAATCAGCAATGCAGCCCTCAACACACCTGCAATAACCTTCTCCAAGCCGCCAACTTTGGTGCTTTCCAGGAGGGCGGGGCAGGGGCTGTCTTGCGCTCCCCTCCCCCCAGGACCTCACCCAGCATCTGATGTTGGAAAGGTTCTCCGTAAGGACCTGCGGAGTTATGAAGAACTCACAGAAGGGCTAGCACAACCACGAGCTGACACACTGCAAGCTTTTGTTGAAAAGCTCATCAAGCAGCTGACAAGTAAGGTAGCAGGCACTAGTCGTCCTGGGCGGATAGATGCTGAGGTCCGGGAAGCTGAGCGCTGAGCCCCAGACCCGGGCGTTAAGTGCAGTCCTCACACTCTCAGTCTGCGGCTTCTTCCATGCTCCCCTTGCCGTCTCCCCAGTAAATACCAGAACCTAACAAATGTGTCTCCCACTCACCTCTCCCAGCCATGCCCAGCGCTGTGCTAACCACGTAGCAGATACTAAAAAAACAAAAACACATGCCGGCTTGATTCAAACTACCAAACAAAAAAGGTCTCGAGTTAAAAGCACAGGAGAAGGGTTTTCAAATCTCCCACGCCAGCGAGTGACCCTAAGCAGCTTGCCTACGTGGCCAGAGCCTCAGTTTCCTCATCTGTCAAGTCACAAGAATACCCACCCCTCAGAGCCCCTGAAAGAATGAATGAGACAGACGGCTGCCCGTAAATCTCCTAATAAAGTCGCAGCAGATGGTCTACAAATATGAGTGTCTTTTCCCAACTCCTATTCCTGTTACACAACTCACAGAACTGCCTGCAGATGTACAGAGTCGCCCACAGACTGAAATATGGCAGGACTCCCCCTCCAGGTAAGTGCAAAGGAGCTGCTGAGATGGGCCCACACACTCAAGAGTTCTGAGCCACCATCTCCACTCCTTCCCCACTGCCTCGCTGCTATCTCTTGTGAACAGTTTAACCAAACAAAGGTGATGCTTTTCATGCCAGGAGCTGTGTAATCGTGCCACTGGCATGTATCTCCTTTCAAGGAAGGCCGTTACAAGGCTGGAGAATTTGGCCACAACCCTGCCTCATGCCTCAATCTTTAAATACTAGGACCGCAGCCCTCTGCAATTTGAGCAAAGAACATTTGGGACAATGAAGAGAAAGTCCCCCTTCTCAAGGAGTGTAAGAAACTAAATGGAAGTCATTTCCCCAAGACAGGGCAGGCGGAAAGTGGGGATGCAACTGAGAAGGCTGGGAGAGACGGCCGGCTTCAGGCGCCACTGGGCTTCCCTAACCCCTCCTCCTGCACAGGAGTCCAGCTGCAGCCCAAGGCTCCCCGACAGAGGCTCTGCCATCCTGCCCCTACTGGACAGAGGATTCAAGGGACCCACAGAAAGCAGGAGGGAGGGGGCCGAGAGGGGACCCTGCCTGGGGAAAGGCCCACCGCTGAGCTCTCCCCAGAAGGCCACGGTGCCAAAACAGACCAACTAGTCACATCGCCAAATAGGAAATTCACTCTCAAGAAAACGCCCTGGGAGAAGACTGAAAAAGTAGGCAGAGTAGGAAGAAGTGTCCGGCAGAAAGATCCTTTGCCCAGGAAATTTCAAACTTGGGGCATTGGGACCAGCTGCCCAGGCAGCTTCCCAACTGCACAGTCTGTCTCTACCTGAGAGGGGACCGCCGGTCAGGTTTAAGCTCCAGGACGCTCGGAGCGGCCCGCGGGATGCGCAGTGCAGTGCCTAGGAAGGGGGTGGGGGGCAGCGAAGGGGAGGTTCACCGGTCTCTCGTCCCAGACACACGGACTGCGAAGACTGCGAAGCCTGCGGTCGCCTCAGACCCGGCGGGCTACCGCTGGGACAGGCGCACAGCCACGGGCGCCCCCTCGGGCCGCGCAGCGCAGAAAGTTACTTACCTGGCGGAGGCGTCTCCGGAGCCAACTTCTCTCTCTTGGGAGCCTTCTTGGGCTTGGTCGCCTTCTTGGGCGGCCTGGGCTCGGACGCGCGCAGCTTCCGCTCCTCCTCGCCAGGCCCCGCGGGCAGCGGCGGCGAGAAGGGCTCGGGCTCCAGGCGCGCGTAGTAAGGCTCCCGGCTCCAAATCTCTTGCACGTAGTAGTCGGGGTCCTCGACGGCTGCGCCCTGGGCCGCGGCCCCGGCCAGGGCCACCGCCAGCAGCGCGAGAGCCAGCGCCAGCGCGGCTGCCCCCCGGCGGGCCATGCCC
>NW_020173770.1:6305813-6325906 GCF_003031525.2 Neophocaena asiaeorientalis asiaeorientalis | reverse complement strand
GCCCAGACGCGGGGCGGGCGCAGGGGGCCGGCCCCGCCCTTCCCTCCTCCCTCCCTTTCCGGCCGACCCCGCGGTGGCGGGCCCTTGGAGCCGGGTGTCTGGAGCCCCCTCCACCCCATCTACTGTCTCCAAACCTCCCCCTTTGCCCGCACTCCCGAAGCCGGCCAGAGCTGGGCGCCTGCTTCCCCAGAGGAACCTCGAGCCGTTTTACAGGTTGGGGAACCGTGACCCACGATGAGAAAGGATCGGCCCAAGGTCCTAAAGCAAAGTAGAGCCCGAAGCCTAGTCTCCAGCTCTCCTGACCCCTACCCCGTCCCTGGCTCCACATCAGACACGGGTTCCCCACCGGCCAGACAGACCTTTCCTCAACCTGCCCATGATCCTATTTCAGGAACTATGAATGAGGAACCCAGGTCCCCAGGGCTCCGAGGAGTAAAGTGTCGGGAGGAGGGGGGCGGAGCCCTGCTCCTGACTGAGAAGTGACCCTGTTGGGTGAGGAGAGAAGAGGAGTCATCCTCCGGCTGACGTCCTGGCGGTCACAGGGCGCATTTGTTCATCGGATGAGCAGGTTCCTGTCTTCAGGGCAGGGAGCTCACACTACCTTTTGAAAAAGTAGCTTATGTTCTTGGAAGACTCTGTGCTCATCTCTCAGGCTGGGATGTTGGGGAAATGGGGCCTGCATTGGTTTTCTATTGCTGCTATAACAGATTACGACAAATTTAGTGGTTTAAAGCAACACATACTTATGGTACAGGTCTGCAGGCTAGAAGTCTGAGCGGGGGTCACCAGGCTAAAATCCAGGCTTCGATCACCAGGCTGCACTCCCCGGTGGGGCCTCTGGGGAAGAATCTTCCAGGCTCACACAGGTGTTGGCTGAGATGAGTTCCCGGAGGTGGTAGCCTTGAGGTCCTCTTTACTGGCCGGCCATCAGACTGGCCAGTCTTCACTCCCAGGTGCTGCTGTGTTCCTTCTCTTGCTGGCCATGAGGCGTTTCCAGCAGCCTCTCTCTGGTCCTGTGTGGGGCCTCTACATCACAGAACCAGCACTGGCATGTGGAGTCCCTCCAGTGGCTTCAAATCTCTCCCCTCCTGCCAAATCGTCCCTCTTCCCAGCTGGGGAAAATTCTCTACTCCTGGATCGGATGGACCCACCCAAATAATTCAGGATAATCCCCTTCTCTTAAGGTGGTGACCTCAATCACATCTGCAAAGGCCATTTTGCCATGTAAGCTAACCGGTTCATGGATCCCCAGGATTCAGGTAGAAATATCTTTGGGGAGCCTTTCTGCTGACCCCAGGGACAGACTGACCCTCAACTCGCAGTTGGGCTATCACCTTCCCAGTCCCTGTGGACCCTACCATTCCAGGGTGCCACTGAGTTGGGTCTGGGCACTCAGGCAAGGCCTCCCCATTTCCCTGGAGTCACACTTCTGAGCCCACACAGTGAGCAGGCTTGGGCCGTCCTCTGCCTCTGGCCTCTCCTATTTGCCATCTGGTTTTCTCTCATTATCCCCACACAGACCGATTAACCAGGCCATCCTTTAGGGCAGGTTTCCTGGGCTCCCAGACCTCAGGCCAAAGCAGAATGGATGAGGGTGGGGGTGGTTGGGGGGGGGGGGGGGGGGGGGGGGGGGGGGGGGGGCAGGTTGAGGCAGGGCCCTGCCCTATCCCCAAGGGCCAGGAGGCCTTGGACTTGGTTGTCAACTTCCCAGGACATTCTGGAACCCAGAGCCCACAGAGGTCTCCAGAGTGAGAGAAGAGGAAGGCCCCCTTCCCTTCCCTCTACTCTCCAAGTAGGCCTGGGCTGGGCTGGTCCATGACCCCCTCTGGATGCCTTCCTACCCTCTTCCAGGATATATCCCCCGGGGCTCACTCACAGGGTCTCTTTTATCTAAAGCCAGGCACTCCAGACAAAAAAGTAAGTCCACAAGGGGCTTCAGTGGCCAAAAAGCAGCAAGTGGCACACCCAGAAGATCCAGCTGGCTGTGCAAAGCACAAGCGAGAGGGTCACCTGGAATCCTCCATCCAGGCAGGGTTGCACCCTGCACTACCTCCACCAGAGACCCCAGAGCTTGCTAAATACGCAGATGCCCAGGACCCACCCCAGACCTACAGGATCTCCTGAGGGGTGGGATTGGGTGCTGGCACGTCTAGAAGCTCCTCACATAATTCTGATACAGTTAAAGTTTGAGACGAACCTTCTCCCTCCCATTGTACGGAGGAGGAGAGTGAGGCCCAGACTCACCCAAGGACACAAAGCAAACTAGTGGCAGTCAGACTAAATCCTTCTCTCCTGCCTTTATCCAATCGTTAAAGTCAGGCAGCCTGAGTCTTGATGGCCCCAAACCCACAAGTTTTGAAAACGTGTTGCTTTCCTGTCACCTCTTAGGTAACTAAAATAACATACACCTCCTCTGCAGCGCCTGGTAAACGATCAGAGAATGTCCCACTCAAACGTGATTCTCGGCACATCCCTCGAATCAGGAAATGAGTCCCACTAATCACTGTTCTCTGTATTATTGCTTGCTTGTTTGTTTCCCGTGGAGAGGCACATAATTAAAGCAAGCAGAACAAACAGAACAAGAATTGGCACTGATGCCAATGTAGCAACCCGCTGCACGGTTCCTGGAGCTGCCTTTGTCTCCCTCTGACTCTCCACCTCTGGGGCTGCTCGCCTGGAAATTTGCAGGGCACAGCCAGAGTTCATGAAGTTTAGGAAGAGGGGTTGGCCAAGCTGACCTCCTTCCTTTGTTCACCAAGCCGTATCCTGCTTCTCCACCCCAGCTTATCTGCCAGGGAGGATTCCTTCATTCTTCAGCTTCCCAGATGAAGACCTTGCCCCATTTATGCTTCACCTTCTAAGACTGCTGACACGTCTCTGAATCCTGTTGCTTCTTGTGGCACATCTTTAACTCGCCTCTTCCTCCATTCCCACTGGCAGTATCCTGGTCCATGGCTCAGAGCCTCGTGTCAGATTACTGGGACACTTGCTTGGCAGGTCTCTCTGCTTCTGGCCTCTGTGACTTGCTGTTCACCCGACATGGGAAGCTACCAGCTTTCTCCCTGCAGCACCCATGTATACTGTTGCTTGCCTATTGAAAAACTTAAAGTGCTTACACATCTCACATTAAGTCCAACCCCTCTGCATAGGACTCAGGCTCACGCACCCACCCAAACTTAGTTCCCCCAGCGCACCAACCAGCAACAATACGCTTCACTGCCCCTTGCTCAGTGTCTATAAACTCTTTATAAACTGGTAATTATTATAATCTGCTAATTTCACATCCTCCACAGACACAATAGAGTACAAGAAAGATGGAAAATTCTCAGTAAGTCATTGTTGCGTGACTCATCATGAGTGAGGGTCTTTCATGGCATCAGCAGAGAGCGCTTTTTTCTGAGACCTTTTTGTTCTCAACCTAATAATGTATTTATTTAACTTAAGTCTAGGACCCTAACAAACGGCTGTTTTCATCTCCCAATAGTGTAAGTGGAGCTCAGTAAAGTACTAACTAATCTTGGATATTTGCCAAGCTATGGAAGCGACCCCTCCGGCTGGGTGTGGTAGCTGGGGCAAATTTGGAAACCAGAATGGCAGCTCAGAATCCCCTCTGGTTTCTGAGTTCTTCAAATGGTGTTTTGTTTTGTTTTGTTTTTAAGTCAACTCGTGGTTTGCTTCCGTTGGGAATCTGTTTATGTGCATTTCTGTGAAGCAAGGTGAGCCGGTGTTCATTCATTCATTCGTTCCTGAGGCTCAGGGTTCTGCTAAGCCAATTTCCGTTCCACAACAAATCTGTACTTGTCAAAAAATCCTCAAACATCTCACAGAGCTAGTAATTTTTCAAATATTTATGAGCCCCACAGAGAAGATTTATGTTAAGCTGCTTGACAAGGAACAATAGCGTGTACAGGTCCCGGGAACATTCTGTTGAAACAAATGTTGTCAAGACATCAATACTTTTATAGCATTTTTCATAACGAACTTTCACACTTGCTCATTTCCCTAATTATTCCTGAGACGTTTACACTCAGAGAGAATGAAAATGGATTTTTTTAAAAATCGGTAATTTGAAAAATTAGCTGCTATATAAAGAAAAATACACGTTCAGGCACAGTCATTGCTAAAAATATAGTCTCGAGATAGCTGCTCACAAAGAGAGATACTAAGTTGTTATGGCAACGATGATTATAATTACGAAGCTGGAGGGTTTTTCCCGTTCATCAGTCTGTTGAGATGTGGTAGTTTAAATGGCAGTGTCCTTTGTAATGTCCTCAATCTCATTACTACATAATCACCCATTTCATATTTAATTTTCAACATGTTTGTTCTCACTCCTAGACTCTATAGATTTGGCATCTTTTGATAAGCTTCATTCTTAGTTCATGGGTCCCGTACCCCTGCAGCTCATTTTCTCTCCTCAGTATTGCCTCTGCTCTGTAATTTCATTTTTAGTTTGACCTGGGGAAACTTGCTTTGGCTTGAGATATTCCATTTGTAAACAATAAGATGCTGTTGTCAAAACTGTTAAGAAATCATACCAACAGACACTTGGGGAGACATTGAACTCAGATTAGTCAGAGGCTACCCAGTATCCCTGGAGATACAGCATTCCTTGGTCACCTACTATGTACAGGACAATTTGCAGATATGATCACATCTAACCTTTGTGCTGATTTCTCTCCATGTATCCATTTCCATCTCTATCCCCCTCGGTCGTCTGCATCCTAAAAGCTGACCCTTGTGGAATGAACATCCTTGCCCTCTGGTTTCTGATTGGTTATGGTCAATAAGAGGTGTCAGTAGGAGATGGGGGGTGGGGGAGAGAGATCTGGGTACTACTCCTTCCCCCAACCCTTCCATGTCCCTCCCTACTTTGGCCCCAGGGGTCCTACTTGTGGCTGCATCTTTGTGCTGCCCTGAAGCCCCCCTCCTCAGCTCCTGTTCTGCAGGCTGATGGGCAGTAATGACTGCCTGCAGGTCTAAGCCTGTTCCCACTAGTCTCTGACCCATCACAGGGCCCAAGATGCACTTAGGCACAGGCCCACCCAGTGCTAGTCATGAGGGGTTCTTGGGGGGTGGCTTTAGCTGCCAGCAAATCTCTAGCCCCTTCTTCCAGTGGGATTGCTTAGGATCTAAATTCCTCACAATGGAAATTCTGGAGCTGTTTCTGTGGTCACTTAATGCATGAAACCTAAAAGAGAAGGAGCGTTCATCTCTGTGGAATCACTGTTTGCATGAAAAGGAACTCAGTGTGAGAAACCAGGACACAAAGTCTAGGAAGGTTCTTTCCTGTCCCCCCAGCCCACCACCAACACATGGGGCTGCCGCACTCTAGCCCAGTTCAGAAAAAAAGTTCTCAAAGGTCTGAAGCTCAGGCCTTCCCCTTTCTCTCCCACTGTCAGGGTACAGGTCTCTCTGAAACAGCAATGCCAAACGCACTTAGTCCACAAACTCAGAGAGGCCTCAGAAATGGAAAAGACCACCCACTCCTATAGCTTATTCTCATGCAACCAAACCCAAAACCAGGTGTTGTACTGCAGTTTCTGCAGGAGAAATCCCTGATCTGTCCACATCACAGAAGATACTGAGCTTCATAGAATAGAGACCAAAAATATAACAAGAAAGTATTATAAGCTTAACAAATTTGAAAATCTAATAAATTCCTAGGAAAAATATAAAATGCCAAAGTTGACATAACAAGAGAGAACCCAAAGAGACCAACAATAGTAAAGAAATTAAAATGGGAGTCAGCCAGTCTTTGTAAAGAAGTTCCAGTGGTTTTACAAGTGAATTTACCAAACTTTTTAAAAGGCCAAAATTCCCATCTCATAACAGTTTTATTCTAGGAAACAGAACAAGAGTGAAAGCTGCTTAGATCATTTTATGTGGCTACTGTAATCCTGATTCTAAAACCACAGGATGAAAATATACGAAAATAATATAATGAGCTCATTTTACTATGAAAACAGATGCAAAGAAATCCTTAGTCAAGTGTTAGCTAACTGAACCCAACAGCTTCTTTTTTAATACAGTATAAGAAAGCTAGCCTTGCTTTAGGAATACAAGGTTGGCGCAACAGGAGAAACCCTATCTATGTAGTTCATCACAGCAATGGACCAAAAGACAAAAATTGTCTGATTATCTGAATCAATGGACTGTCAATGCCTTATCTGAATCTGAAAAGCATTTCTTAATATTCAACACCGAATTAGGAAAGAAACTCTTAGCAAACTACAGATAAAAGGGAACTTTCTTATCCTGATAAAGGTCATGTACCAAAAATCTATAACAAACATTATAATTAATAGAATCAATTTAGATGCATTCCCTTTAAGACTGGATTCAAGGCCAGGTGTCCACCATCACTGTTATTGTTTCACAGGGTCCTGGAAGCTGTGGCCAATGATACAGGGGAAAAAAGGACAAAAAAGTGTAAATTTAAGAAGGAAAGAGAAAAAATCTTTATTATTAAAGATTAATCATCTGATCATTTATCCAGGAAAGACCAGCAGAATCGTCAGGCAAAATAAGACATAGTTTTTGCAAGATAGGTTGATGATTAAAAACCAGTGATAACAAATCAGACAATATAACACAAGATAAGATAAATTCACAGTAGTAGCTAATTATGGCTGCAACTATCAATACTTCGGAATTTATCTAACCAAGAATACAGAAGACCTGTAAGGAGGCAAGTCTGAAATTTTAGTAAAGAACTTAGATGATGTCCTGACCAAATGACAAGATAGAATTCCATGCTCTTTCATGGATAACTTAGTATCGTAAAGATTCAATTCTCACCCCTACATATTAATCTATAAATCAATTCATTGTAAATATAAGTAAATTCTATACAATAAAAAATCTAGTTGGATTTTTGAGAAATTCAATACAGTTATTCTAAAATACGTATGGAAAGAAAAAAGTCCTGAAATAGCTAAGATAGGCTTAACTTGTCCAACTAGGTATTAAGATACATCACAAAGTCACAGTTGAAAAAAAGGGGGAAAAAAGAAATAGAAATCATGGTACTGGCACAAAAACAGACCACAGACAAACGTAACAAATGAGAGAGCTTAGATACAGACTTACGTGTAATGGGAACGATACACAATGTGAGAATGTTATGAAGCAAGGTAGAATTTTCACTCTGTGGCATTGGGAAATCTGGCTTTCCATATGGGGAAAGCTAAAACTGGATCCTTACCTAAGACCACTCAAAAAAGTAAACTCCAAATGGATTAAAGAGCTAAATGTGAAAAGCAAAACCATGAAGATAATTTAAGAAAATATAGGAAAATATCTTTGTGACCTAGAGATGGGGAAAACTTCTGAAATAAAACCTCAAAAGTACAAACTGGGCCTCCCTGGTGGCGCAGTGGTTGAGAGTCCGCCTGCCGAGGCAGGGCACACGGGTTCGTGCCCCCGTCCGGGAAGATCCCACGTGCCGCGGAGCAGCTGGGCCCGTGAGCCATGGCCGCTGGGCCTGCGCGTCCGGAGCCTGTGCTCCGCAGCGGGAGAGGCCACAGCAGTGAGAGGCCCGCGTACAGCAAAAAAAAAAAAAAAGTACAAACTATAAGGCAAAATAATTGGTGAAGTTGCTTATATTGAGATAAAGGTTTTACATTCCACAAAGGGCACCCCGGACAACATGAACAGACAGATAACATTGAGAGCCGATACCTGCAATGTTTAAATCTGACAAAAAATCAATACCCATGATATGTAAGGAAGAAAAGCCCCAGTAGAAAAATGGGCAAAGGATCTGAACAGGCTACTCACAGAAGAGAAAACTCAAAAGACTAATGATGTATAAAGAGATGCTCGAAGTCATTAGCAACGAGAGAACTAAAAATGATGAGGTACCAACTGGCAACTATTAGCTGCACAGAAACGAGAAAGCTGGATAGTGTCAAGGGTCGGTGACGACGTGGGGCTATATGACCTCCCCTCCAGCATTGCTGGTGGGCATGGGGGCAGGTGACCTCCATCTGGAAGGCCGACTCATGTTCCCTGATGCATTCCTAAAGAACTCATGCCCACCACACCTGTGCTCGTTATTTGTATAAGACAAAACGTTAAAGATTATGAACCCAATGAAAAAGAAAAATGTAGCTGAGAAGCATTTTTTTCCCGCTAAAATGCTTCTGCCAACAGAGAATATTACATTAATGCGGGATCAAATCACAGAAACGATATCTACATTGCCATTTGCACACAGAAGACTTTGGTCAACCAGCTTAACTTACTTTCTTCTTTTCCACTGAACTGAATAAACCGATCAATTTTGTGGCACTACCTTCTAGAGTCAACCCAAATTACTGATTTGGTAACGCCAATAACTTTTATTCTTCCATAACTTTCGGGTGACTTTTAGGAAGTAACAGATGTAGGAATAGGTAAGCAAATGCAGTATATTAAAAGCATTTGTAATATGCCCTTTTGCCATTTAGGGACTATATTATATAAATACCCCTGTACCGTAAGAAAAGTGGATCCCTGTTCTCAAGCTACCATAACCTGATTTAGATCACAACACTAGGCGTATATCGAAAGCGGGGCATAGTAGTTTTTTAATTCAATTTAATCACATCTACTCTTCGGGGTACAATCAGGAAACAATTTTTTTAAGTCTTGGGCCTTTCCTTCACACCTGGGTATCACTGATGGTTTGCTCCAAGTTGTAATTCACATGCTGAAAGGCAGAGTGCTTTAGAAGGGCTCAGGCATAAAGGATGGGGAGCTCTGGGAGCAGCAAACACTTCCTTTCCCTTCCCCTGAGCACATTTTCTCCTCCACATGGAAAGGAGGGTAAGCCGTCACATCCAGTTATAAAGTCTGTAGCTAAGAATCCATTTCTACTTCTAAGAAGGTTGAAAATCCGATGCTTTGTGAATCCAACCCAAATTGCAACCACTGTAACAACCTGGATAAAATTCTTAAATCTTTTTTAAACCCAAGCTACCAAACTCCAGTGGATAAAGCAGAAAGCCTGTTTGTTTACTGTTTCCATCCTCCGTCCCAGAGGTAGGAGCGAGGGCTGTTCAATATTGAAGTGCTTAAATCTCATATTTTAATGTATAAACAGCCTCCAAACAATTACTGATCCAGGAGAGGCCCATCTGAGGACCTGAGGACCAGGGCACAGACAGGTAGCCCATCAGAGTCAGACCAACATGGGCCTGAGGTTCTCCCTCACCCTGACTCTACCCCTCAATAGCTGTCAGCCTGGAGCAGGGGCTGACTGCACCATCCTAGCCTCAGTTATGCATCTGCAAAGTGGGAGAAACCCTCCTGACCTAATAGAGAATTGTGGTGAGACTTTAATTATGAGATGCATGCAACTGCTTAGCCGAAAGCTTGGCACATAGTAGATGCTCAGCGAAGGTGAGCTGCCGCTCTTGTGATTATTTCGTCCTGGCAGAGCAAGGTGCATGTTCATCACTGCCTAATGGAGAAAGGAGACCCCACACCATGGCCTTCACTCTTTCTGGCTCCCCCCGCCAACATCACTACCACCCCCAATTTGCACACACTGTGGCCACTACCTGGATGCTCTCTGGTCCTTCCTTTCCTGGCAAACTCCCACTTGTACTTCAAGGTGCCCCCCTGGGGAAGCCCTCCCTGACTGCAGGTCTTCTCTCCACCCCCCAGGCTCCCACAGCACCCTGCACATGGCTCCCACGACCCTCAGGGCATTGTGAGTTCCCCACTGCCCAGTGAGGTCCTCCAAGGGAGCAGAAAGCACTTGGCTTCTCTCCCACATGCAGAAGGTGTCCGGTACACGCTAGCTGCATGGCTGCATGAAAAGAACTTAGCAGCGTCCAAAGCCTGATTTCTCTCTGGGTCCCCTTCAGCACCTATCCCAATGCCTGGCACACAGTAGGTGCTCAATAAACAGTCATGCATTGAAATTGACTTTCAAAGTCCACATCACCCAGACTGCATCTGCCTCCAAGTGACTCATCTGGCCTTCCAGCGCAGCCTGGGACCCGGGGTACCTGCCTATCCTCTATCATCACCTGCCACCTTTATCATCACCCAGTCCTCAGGTCGTCCCCTGACATGGGTGAAGCCCTCCTAGGGATGGGTGCACAGTGTGAGGAGGAAGACCCTGCTACTCCCACAAGAACAGAGACCAGGGTGCCTGCCCCCCACCTCAGGCTGGGGGAGGGGGCTTTGCAACGTGCAGAGAGCGCTCCCCAGCTGCCCCGGCCACTTTACATTTTACAAGGGATCTTGTTCTCAAAAGAGGAAAGGAGGAAAAGCCAGAACCAAGCCAATTAATTTTTTAAACACCCCAGAGATCCAAATTAAACAAGGTTTGCCAGACACAGCTATAGCCTGACAAAGATAGGAGATTTTCAGTCTCTGGCGTGGGTTAGCCTGGCCAGGACCCGTCCTTCTCCTGTCAATTCCCACCCAGTTAGAGGAGATTCCTGAGTTTGCCCCACTTCAGCTAACGCAGCTCTTAGTTCCCTCTTTGGAGAAAAAAATTCATGAGACTTATGAAGTGAAATAAAAATAGCACAACAATTAAAATCAACATACAAGATTTTCTTTTTCAAATGAAACCTTTGCAGTTATAGTTACATAAATGAAATACCTTTCAGCCTTCAGGTCTCAGTTTAAATGTCACTTGCTCAGAGAGCCCTTTCTGGAAAATTCTATTTCATGCAGGCCTTACCCTGCTCTCCTCATTTCCTGGCTCTGCATCCTTCTTTTCCTTCGTGGCACCCGGCACACTTTGTCACTCTTTTCTGATTGCTCTGATGCTTGAGTCAGTAAGAGACAGGCTGGTTCGGTGACTGAGAGAGGGGACCCTGGATCAGCTGCTGGAGTTCAGAGTCTGGCTCAGTCACTCAGCAGCTGTGCCTCGATGTCCTCATCTGCAAAATGGGGGTAAGAGTGCTCCCTCATACATATACAATGGAATATTACTCAGCCATATAAAGGAGGAAATAACGCCATTTTCAGCAACATGGACGGACCTAGAGATTACCATACTAACTGAAGTCAGACAGAGAAAGACAAATATCATATGATATCACTTATATGTGGAATCTAAAATATGATACAAATGAACTTATTGACAAAACAGAAACAGACTCACAGGCATAGAAAACAAAATTATGGTTAAAGAGGTGAAAGAGGGGGAGGGATAAACTAGGAGTTTGGGATTAACAGATACAAACTACTATATATAAAATACATAAAAAACAATGTCCTACCGTATAGCACAGGGATTATATTCAATATCCTGTAATAAACCACAATGGAAAAGAATCCGAAAAAGAATAAATACATACATGTATAACTGAATCACTTTCCTGTACACCAGAAAGTAACACAACACTGTAAATCAACTATACTTCAATTAAAAATTATATAAAAAGAAATTTAAAAAATAGTGTCCACCTCACAGACCTGTGGGGAGTAAATGAGTTAATTTGTGTAAAGTGCTTAGAACAGGGCCTTGCCATGGGAAGGGCTAAATTATAACTCCCACTTTTAGCTTCAGTGCTTTTATTCACTAAGATATGACCACACCTAGCACCACTCCTGGCACAGGGCACGTGGTCAGTAAAGGATGGGTTCTCCTCAACCCCGGCCTCAACCTGTGCATCCACACTCACCCCCTCCTCTCTTATCCATAAACCCCTTCTCAGGCCAAACTGAGCATCTCCTTCTGCATTCACAGGTCGGGCTCTCCCACCTCCCTCCAGTGCTGTCCCCTCCGCTGCCACCTGTCCAGCCCTTCCTTCTGGTTATGTCATGCCTCCCCCAGCTCCCTACCCCATGTCTACCCACGGCAGCGCCCAAGCACTGCTTCCTCCGTCCTACTCTTTCCTAGTGAGGAAGTAGCCCTCCTGGCCGTGGGAAGCTGGAGTCCCGGGCAGTGCAGCCAGTGACCACGCTCTGGGCCAGACAGGTGGCAGCTGCACCAGGAAGTCACCCTAAGACAAGGACAGAGCAGGGCTTTTCAGCTCCCTTATCAGGTGCTTGCCTTCCCAATACCCTGAGCTCCCCTCAACCAGGCTGTTTCTAATGGGCGCCTGCAGTGAGGTGGTCCCTTCAACAAAGATGAAGAGGGAATAAGAGAAATAATGAGGAACGTGACACAGCTGGGTCATTAGCAGCCAAGGGTTTCCAGATTTAAGGATGATGTGACCTTGGCGATGAAGCTGTGGTCCCAGAGAGAGCAATACAGAGACAGTCACTTTGGTTCCAGAGATGCGGCGCTCTGTGCCTCAGCCTTTCAGAGCCTCAGTTGCTCCCTCTGCAAACTAAGCAGCTGGGCAGGTGACCCTGAAGGCTCCTCCTCCTACTTCAGTCCCTGGCCTTCTGGTGCACAGTGACCGAACCACTGAAGCTTTCAGTCCAGGGCACAGCATGCCCATGACCAAGAGATGGCCCATCCAACACATCAAGTTCCAGACTTCCCTGTGGCTCCCAGGGCCCAAGCTGCTTCTCGTCTGCCCCACCCATCACATTCGGCTCCTCCTTTCCACCCAGCCAACCCCTTCCCCATCCCTGTGAACCCCGGTGTCACCATCACAGCCCCTCCTGCCCAGTGATTTCCCTCATTTCACCACCTCCCTGCCTCCCACCCCCAACCTCACCCCACTCCATCCTCCATCCTCCATCCTCCATCATCTTCCATTCTCCATCATCCATCCTCCATCTTCCTCCATCTTCCTTCATCTTCCATCCTCTATCTTCCATCCTCCATCCTCCATCCTCCATCTTCCTCCATCTTCCATCCTCCATCCTCCATCCTCCATCCTCCATCCTCCCTCCTCCATCCTCCATCCTCCATCCTCCATCCTCCATCCTCCATCCTCCATCCTCCGTCTTCCATCCAGCTTTGAGATTTGGGTGCTTCCCTGCCATCTGGAGGATGATGCCCAAACCCCAGGGACTGCATGAACTGGCCACCTGCCAACACTCTCCCCACGTCTTCACCCCACCAGTGATGCCCAGGAACAGAAATGAGGTCACACTATCTACAACGCTCCCCCACATTCTTGCCCACCCACGTCCACTGCCAGGAACGGCATTGCCAACTCCAGGCAGCCTCCCCCTGCCAGCTGCTCCACCTGCTCCCACTCCAGCTTCCCACATCTCCATATTTCATTCCAGAAGTCTCCTCAGAAACATGAAAGAAAAGGGAACATGGGAAGACCATGTGCTAACCTCATCACTTAACTTTATCGAGCCTCAGTTTTCTCATCTATAAAATAGGACACTAATGCCTACCTAGCTCAGAAGAGAGCTGGAATAAAGATGCTTCACAAACTGGAAACACCGTATAAATGTCCGGCCGGTGCCATGTCGCACCTCGCTTATCCCTCCTGCCTGCCCACAGTAGCCTCCACACTCCAGTAGATGTAGCACCTCATGTTCCAAACAGCTAAGGATCCTGAGGGGTCTGCCAGGTCGCCACTCCCCAAACATCCCTGATATAAATCATGTCAGTCTCCCTCAGCTGCCTCTGAGCCTCTGGGCCTGTGTGCAGGATATCAGAATAAAGTTTAAATTAAATCCAGAAGCTGCAATACTTCATAAAAATCACACTGCAGATTCCCCACCAGGGATGCCAAACCAAAAAAAAATAATAATAAATAAATACTACATTTTGCCCCATGGGCACCAGATTTCCCCCAACTTGGCTCCACAAGGCCTGGAGCCCCTCCAAAGATGAGAAATCTATGCAGGAAACCTCTCACATTTTCTTCAGGATCCAATTCATTCCCAAGCATTTTCTGGAAGGAGAGCGAGAAGCAGGGTCCCAAGCCACCAAGAGCCAGAATGATGAAAATGACTCCCAAATGGTGCCGGTGGGAGGGAGGGTGTCAGCACTTCTTTCCGCATGGCCACCTCCCCTGCAATAACCAGCCCTTGTTTTCTACTGGTGAAGTTTCCAACTGCCCAGCAGCTGCTGATGGGAGACTTCTACCCATCTGGAGCTCACTGGCAGGATTTATGAGTTTCTGGCCCTACATGTTCAGCACAATGAACTTCGTGCTCAGAGGTACCTGTGAGAAGCCCCAGAGGGGTGTGTGTGTGTGTGTGTGTGTGTGTGTGTGTGTGTGTGTGTGCTCTAATCAGCTGCATTGGGACTTCTCTGGTGGCGCAGTGGTTAAGAATCCACCTGCCAATGCAGGGGACACGGATTCGAGCCCTGGTCTGGGAAGATCCCACATGCTGCAGAGCAACTAAGCCCACGCGCCACAACTACTGAGTCTGCGCTCTAGAGCCCACGAGCCACAAATACTGAGCCCTCATGTCACAACTACTGAAGCCCACACGCCTAGAGCCTGTGCTCCGCAACAAGAGAAGCCACCACAATGAGAAGCCCATGCACCGCAATGAAGATTAGCCCCCGCTTGCCGCACATAGAGAAAGCCTGTGCACAGCAACGAAGACCTAAAGCAGCCAAAAAATAATAAATAAATAAACAGCTGCATTTCCTGGGGAGCTCCCCGCTGCGTGGAGTGTTTGCAAGAGGCTGCCTAGGGGTGGTAGGACACCTGTTCCTGGTGCCAAAATGATTTGCTAATGTAGTTAACATATGGGCTGAATCTGAAGAAGGCGATTCCAATCACAGTGACTATTTTTAGAGGTCTCCTAATGGAAAACTCCTTTCCTTTCAAACCACACAGCTCTCTATAATTAGGATAGAGACTATTATTCAAGTCAGATCCTTTTTATTCCCCCCCCTCAAATCTCTGTGCTTTATACGATGTTATGAAAATGCATTTAGTTGGGACGGACGACACACAGAGTGAGCCGCCTGGCCGGGACAGTTGTGATCAGGGTACCCACGGTGTCCTCGCCCACCCCATGCGGCAGAGGCAGGACGGTGTCACCACCACAAGCCCCCTAGCGCCACCCCATGGCCCACCCTGACCCTGCCAGCGATCTCTGGGTGACACGGAACCATCCATCCTGCAGTTTTCCCTTAGGAAGCAGCTGAGGGTCCCTGAGAGCATTGACATATCTAGAGAATGATTTTTTAAATATTTTTTCCACTGTTCTGGTTATAGCGCCATAGATATCCTCCCACAGGTTCATTCACACACTCAGAAATAGTTCGTGAGTGTCTGCTTGGTGCTGAGAGGGCTTGGACCCTGTGAGGGTCTAGGACACACACATGCGCATGGGAGCCAACCCCGCTGCCTTAGGTAGCTTATGTTCTAGAGGGGGGAGGGGTTAAGTCAACAAAGCAATATATCAACAAAAGACAGCTTTGGATAAATACTTAAGTAAGAAAAAGAAGGGAGAGAGGAAATGAGAAATGAAGGTAGGGTGGGGTGAGGAATAACAGAAGGAAAGGGGAGGGGAGGAGAGAGAGGAGATGGGAGGGAGGACCAGGGTGCTCTGACAGGGACAAGGGGAAGGGGTCCGCTCTGGGGTAATGTTGGGTGGGGAAGCCCTCTCTGAGCAGTCTCAGGACCACCACGTGAGTCTGCCTGAGGTGCCAGAGACACTGCACGGGGACCAGGCAACCAAGTGGAGTCTTCCAGAACAGGCGGCGTCAGGCAAAATCCATCCCACCCAAATTCTGTCTCTATAAATTCAGACTGCAGTCCACACTACGCTTAACATTTTTTTTAAGCCATCTTTTGCTAAAGTACCGAATCCAGGTTGAATAAAATAATTCGCTGGTGTCATGCCAGAAAGCAGCGATGTAATTTATGTTCTGCACTGGTATGCTTGACGCATAGAAGCCTGTGTCCCTGCCATTTGCCCCCTTTCCCCAGCTGTTCTCTTGGTTCTCTGTGCCTTGGTCCAGGGCTCCTTGTATCTGATGTGACTTAATTGCTGGGTTATTCTCTTTCCAATATTTCCAGAATATTTCTCTTTCCAATCGCATGTTACTAAATTTCTGTTGACACATCCTCAAATGTAGAGGTTGACGGTCAGTCTCTGATGTCTACGGCAGGACTCGAATGGAAAGCCAGTAAAAGCTCCCTACGGAACAGCTTTCAAGAAGGCATCTGATTTCATTTAGAATAAGCCAAAGCACAAGTGAATGACTCTACCATGCTTCTCCCCCTATTGTGTTCTTTGACCATGGAGGGGAGGATGTGGGCCTTTTCCATTATGTAGGGATCGTACCACCCAGGAGGGCCTTGGTGGGAGTCAGTAGGTAGGACCACCACAGGCCCACTCTGCAGACCAGCCTGGAATGCCTGGATGGGGCTCTGAAAGCCACGTCCCCTGAGCCCAACTCTACCAGGTTGGCCAAACCACACAATTGGGCCCCTGCCTTGGGATACCTGGCTGAATTCTTTTATTCTGTTTCCCTCTGTGCATCCATGGCTTTGGATGTGGGGTCCCTCTTCAGGCAAATGACCAAGATCACGAGCTCTATCCCCAAAGAGCTCTTGGATATCATATCAGCATTAATCAAGCCTGACACCTCTCCCCACCCCGTAGGTTCTGGAGACTGCCCCCCGGTCCCCCGGCCCCTGCCTCACCTCAGAGCCAGGCCCACAGGTGGGGGCATTCTCCAAGCCCCCTACTTCTGCAGGATCCCAGGATTCTCCACCTCAGCAGGCCTCCCAATAGTGCCCACCAGATACAAGCACCAGTTTGGTTCAGACAAGTCAATTACAAATATCTGTGGAAATGACCTAGACTGTAACAGACACAAGACACGGGTATCAACAGCTTCTCATCCAACGACATGCAACTCTCTGACTCACCATTGACTTTGTATTAGTTTCCTGGGTCTGCTGTAATGAAGTACCACCAACTGGATGGCTTCAAACACATGAATTTAGCCTTTCCCAGTTCTGGAGGCCAGGAGTCTGCAATCAAGGTGTCCACAGAGCCACGCCCCCTCCAGAGGCTTGCGGGGAGGAGACTTCCTTGCCTCTTCCAGCGTCTGGAGCTCCAGGTGTTCCTTGGCTGTGGCTGCATCCCTCCCACCTGTGCCTCCATCTCCACACACAGTCTTACCTCTGCCTGTACCTCTGTGTTTTCACATCCCACTCTCCCATGTATCTGTGTTTGTGTCCAAATCTCCCTCCTCTTACAAGGACAGCGTTTGTATTGGGTGGAGGTCCATCCTAACACCGCTCCCCCCTTAACTAGATTAAAGCTGCAGAGACCCTATTTCCAAATAAGATCACATTCATAGATACCGGGAGTGAGGCCTTCAACATGGCTTTTGAAGGGCCACAGTCTAACCCATAACAGACCTGGCTGATTTTTCCCCTGATGTATATCTAGTTTGGTGGCTCTTTCATTTACTAATTCATTCAACAAGTACTTATTGAGCACCTACTGTGTTCCAGGCATTGGGCTACGTGCCAGGGTCTCCTGGCCTTGGGGCTTCTCGGTCCAGTGGACAAGAGAGAAGGTAACAGTGATGAAGTGTAATTCGGGGATGCTGAGTGGGGGCAGGGCAGCACCTCCTCCAGGCGGAGCTCCTCCCCCAGTCCTAGAGCATCCCGGCTGCTTCCCAGGGAGCAACGATGGATCTGAGAACTGGGGTGGATACCGGCTGTCCAGGCAGAGAGATCTGGATGGAAGGATTCTCAAGAGCACAGCGGGGAGAGAGAAGCTTGGAGTCTTTAGGAGACGCGGGGGATCCAGAGAGGCTGAAACAGAGACGTGGGGAGAGGGGAGGCTGCAGAGATGCGAGGGGTGCACGTCCAGGGGGTGCACGTCCAGAAGGTCACGTCAGGCGCTCACGGGTCACCCAGTGCCTCAGATAACAGGGGTCACTGTTGCCCACCCGCTGTGGGCAAGCTCTACGCGTACCGCCTCCTGGGACCCCCGTGGCAGCTCTGGAGGGGTTCTCATGAGGAAACAGGTTCATCATCCAGGGTCACACGAGGCGTAGCAGAGGCTGGACTCTGGGACTCTGCTCCAAAGCCCAGGTGACAGTCCCGCCTCTGCAGACTGGTCCTGCCAAGACATTTCCCAAGGGGCAAAGGAGAGCCAGGGTTCGTTTGTTTTTACCTTGACACTCTCTGGCGCACTCACCTTGGGCCTCCCCCTTTGGGGAGCACTGCCTGCCAGGGCTCAGGAGCCCCAATCCAGTCCAGCCTTCAAGGCAGTTAACTCACTTCATGCTGGGCCCCCATAAACAATCCACTCTTGCCACTTTACCTCCCATGACCTATGAATACATTCTTTAAAAGCATCCTCAATACAGTGGGCCACCTAGTTACTTTTGTCCCTCTGAACTCAAAGAACAGGTTCTATGGTTTTTTTGCTGTGGTTTCCGCTGCCAGCTGGCTCTACGGGTCATGAAGGAGAGCACTCTTGTCTCTTTATCGCCCTCTGTTGCCGTATCCACAACTCTGACAAGGCCAGTCCACACTGTAAGTTTCTTGGTGGTCCAGAAATGCCCGGTCTGCTGCAAGACCGCTTAGTGATACAGAGGGTCCCAGGCTCTTCTCTGGAGAGAGGAAGAACTCTAAATCCACACAGTTCTTATACTTGTCAGCCATTGGGCTCTCTGCCCTGATGTGATTAATGAGTATAGCGTTTGGCGGAGGCGTTCTTGGAAGAATCTGGGTCGGTCATGTATATACATAAAATAAAAGACGTGCTCTGGGTATTTTTAGTTGAGCACCGCGGATAGCTATGTTTATTAAGATAGGAGCAATCAGACTCTGTTTTAAGTTATACACCAATACACCAAAGAAGCGCGGCCTCATCTAAATGTGGGTCACAGGATCATCTAAATGAAAATCCCTGTGTTCCAAATAGCATTTGGTGAACGACAAGGCTAGGATACATCCCCCGCTCTTGATTCTCTTCCTAATGACGGTTTGGGTAGCACTGGCTTGGAAGAAGACACTGGGATTATCGCGTTGTGAATGCGTTTATGTGTGTAGGTGGGTGTGTACACACGTCGAAATGAATGTAAATGTGTGCCACTTTGCTCTCGCAGGAGAAATTAAAGGTGGCTCACAAAGCTACGCAAAACAGAAAGGAAAACAGACAAGGGAATTAGGGCAAGTGACATAGAAGGTGGGAAAGAAAAATAGAGAGAGGAGGGCTTCCCTGGTGGCGCAGTGGTTGAGAGTCCGCCTGCCGATGCAGGGGACGCGGGTTCGTGCCCCGGTCCGGGAGGATCCCACATGCCGCGGAGCGGCTGGGCCCGTGAGCCGTGGCCGCTGAGCCTGCGCGTCCGGAGTCTGTGCTCCGCAACGGGAGAGGCCACAGCAGTGAGAGGCCTGCGTACCGCAAAAAAAAAAAAAAAAGAAGAAGAGAGGCAGTACGTGTAAGGACAGGAAGCAAAGAAAAATGGGAGGAGGGGGAGGAGAAAAGAGAAGAGGAAGTGGTGAACACAAAGCTTCTGTTTCCATGGTGACCATCAGCTCCAGGTCCACAGAAAGAAAGCTCCGGAAGATGGCATGGACTGTTTAACTAGATGCAGTGGGCATCCTTCCAAGTGTCAGTCCAGCCCAGGAGGCAGCATCCTCCTTGCTCTGGAAGCTGGGAGCTGCCCTCAGCCCATGCACTACGCCACGCCCATGCACTACGCCACGCGCTGGCCCTACGCCACGCCCATGCACTACGCCACGCCCATGCACTACGCCACGCCCATGCACTACGCCACGCGCTGGCCCTACGCCACGCCCATGCACTACGCCACGCCCATGCACTACGCCACGCCCATGCACTATGCCACGCCCATGCACTATGCCACGCCCATGCACTACGCCACGCCCATGCACTACGCCGCGCGCTGGCCCTTGGCCACGCCTGATGCATGTGGCGACCACTGCACATTCTCTCCCTTGGGGGTGTGGAGTCCAGGCAGTCAGTGTTGGCTGGTGGCTGGACCTGTGGATGGAGCATGTAACCCGGGAGGGGCTCTAAGTTGCCCTGTGGGCTGAGAAGCAAGGAAAGTGGTTACGGTCAAATTGAAGGTCGAGGGCTTCCCTGGTGGCGCAGTGGTTGAGAGTCCGCCTGCCGGGCTTCCCTGGTGGTTAAAAAAGAATCCACCTGCCCATGCAGGGAACACGGGTTCGAGCCCTGGTCTGGGAGGATCCCACATGCCGCAGAGCGGCTGGGTGCGTGAGCCACGGTCGCTGAGCCTGCGCATCTGGAGTCTGAGA
>NW_020173770.1:6301474-6305717 GCF_003031525.2 Neophocaena asiaeorientalis asiaeorientalis | reverse complement strand
TCCTTTCTCAGGCGTTTGCGCTTGGACCCGGTCTGGTCCTGCCCCGCCGCAACAGCTGCTCTGGCCGTTCCCCATCCCTCCCCCAACCAACTTCTTTCATTTTCTCCAATATGCGGAGGGCCTTTGCACACACCATTCCTCCGCCTGAACGCTCTCTGCCCTGCCCTTCATACTCCTGCTGCTTCCTTCTCTCTCTTGCTCTGCGTGTGATCCCCCCAGGGAGACCTCCTCCCACCCCTTTACCCAAAATAAGCCCCACCTACTGCACTCCATCACGGCCATCTGCTTGTTTCCTCCCTGGCACTTAACACAACTGGTAGGTTTTTATCAGCTTGTCGCCTTGTATAATGTGAACTTTCCTTGCTGGTCTGTAGCTCCCTGAGGACAGGGACTGTGTCTGATTCACCGTCACTATATCCTCAGAGTCCATCCGTAGTAGACATTCAGTGAGTATGATTTTGAAAGCTAAGCTGAGAGAAGACAACAGGAGATGGAGAAAGTGTTCTCCAGATGTTCGAGCTCTGGTTCTGGTTGCTCCGGAAGCTGGTGTGCATCCCCAGCACTGGAGTTCCACTGAAGACTTCAAGAATCTCCCAGAAAAGCCCCCTCCTGGGTTTGAGCAGGTTTCTGCCCCTGAAACCAGGGTCCTCTCTAGCACCTGGACCAGAGCCTCTATTCGTGCCCTCTGGGAAACCAGCATCAGCTCCGGAAGCTTGCGGATTCCAGGGCACTTGGCATAAGGCTTGCTCTGTTCTCAGGCTTGGAGTTTGACGGGACACTTTATGCCTTGGGAGGAAATTAAATTACTGCGAGAGGGGAGATCATCTCAGCCACCACTCACTTCCAGCCCTGGGAGCATTATATTGGCCACTGTGGAGCCTGGAATTGCATCCTGGGGGGAAGGGGCAAAGTGGTGTTATTTGTGTGATGGGGGTGGCAGGAGAGGAGAAGGAGCCTGGGGTGAGGGCAGGGGTCCTGACGAGCTGTGAGCCAGCTAAGACTCTGGGTTCCCCTGGGAACCCATATCCAGGTCTAGGTTGAGACAGCCAAGCCTTCAAGACAGGCAGTTCAATGCATCCCCCTCCCACACACACACACACACGCACGCATGCATACGCACACACGCATGCACGCACACACACACACACACACACGCCAGCCAGGAGTGACAGACAGATCCCTGCACTGGAAGGGATGACGTTATAATAGGAACACATACCGAACAATCAATGAACATGACAACTTCATATAGAGATCTGAGCCAGGGACAGACTAAAACAGGGCCATGTTATCATCCCACAGTCCCACGGGAGTTTCCATGCACTGACTTTGGCCTTTTATCACAAACCGCCTTAAGTTTTCTCTGACTGTTAAACCTCCCGTGTGTGTGTGTGTGTGTGTGTGTGTGTGTGTGTGTGCGTGTGTGTGTGTGTGTCTGATCTCATTAACGCAGAAGCTCCTCAAGGAAAGGGACCTTGGGGCTCACTCCTCCCTCAGCTCAGAGCCTGGCATACAGTAGGCATCAAATTAACGTTTGTTGGTTTGATCTGGCTAAGTTACGGCAAGGGTCCCTTCCATAACTCAGATGGAAAGATAGGGGGCAGGAGCGAAGCAAGGAGAGGCGGGGGGAGGAGAGGCTGAGCCTGGCTTTCTGGAAACTGAGTGAGGTTGGGCGGAGGCACAGACATTCAGAAAGAGCTTGAGGCAGAGCTGGAGGGAGTGGGAGGTGGAAATAGATCTACGCAATCTGCAGATGCCAAAATATTCAGAATGTTCGTGCATCTCCTTGGAACATCTCCCTAGAGAAGCCCGTGGAAAAGATCCTTCACTCCATTTCTAATTAAGGATCCACTTTGATGTGCTCAGCCACAGAAAGGAAAGTTACAGCGACTAACATTTTTAACGTCATTCAAAATAATTACATTACACAGTCATTTCTTACACCTGGTCTGGACATTTCCCCAGCACTTTCCTTCAAAATGAACCATTGCAAAGACATCAGGGAGTTGGAGAGACCACGGACAGAACCTTCATTTTAACTGCCACCCTTGGCAGAGGGCTGTAATGGGCTTCACAATCCCTTTGAAATATTTTTGCTTGTGTACCCATAGTAACAGACATCATGCCTCCAATTTGAATGGCGCCTTCCTTCCTGACAACTGAACGTGCTCTCACTGATATCCTCTTTTTGTACATTGAAGAGGGACGAAGAATTACTTGCCCCATTTTACAGAAGGAGCAATTTGAAACAGCCCAGTAAACACTAATGTTCACTGAAAGCTCACCAGACCCCAGACACTGAGCTTCTCATATGCTGTCATTTACACCCAATCACCTTTGAGGTCTGAGCCAGGATCCAAACCCAGGCTAAGAACACACATGCTTAAACACTGTGCTATATCATTTGTTCAACAAGTGTTTGTTGAGAATCTACTACGTGCCAGGTACAACGCTGTGTGCTGGGGAATACAGTCGTGAGTGAGAGAGACAGATCCCTGCGCTGGAAGGGATGACATTATAATAGGAACACATACCGAACAATCAACGAACATGACAACTTCATATAGAGATCTGAGCCAGGGAGAGACTAAAACAGGGCCATGTTATCAAGAGTCTGTAACGGGGGGGGGGGGGCAATAAATTATGAATTTGGGATTAACTGATCCACACGACTGCATATAAAATAGATAAACAGGGACTTCCCTGGTGGTCCAGTGGGTAAGACTCCGCACTCCCGATATAGGGGGCCCGGGCTTGATCTACGGTTGGGGAACTAGATCCCACGTGCATGCCACAACTAAGAGTCCGCATGCTGCAACTAATATTTTTAAATATTAAAAAAATAGGTAAATAACAAGGACCTACTGTATAGCACAGGGAACTATATTTAAAATCTTGTAATAACCTATAATGGAAAAGGATCTGAGAAAGAATATATATATATATATATATATAAAAAACTTAATCACTTTGCTGTACAGCTCAAACACTGTAAATCAACTATACTTCAATTTTAAAAAAAGACAATGAGAAAAGAAAAAGTATGCAGCAAGTGGAGGAGGAATTAGCGGCCTCCCTGAGGAGGTGACATTTAAACTGAGAATTGAATGACAAGTAGAACCCAGTTGCAGGAATATAGGGCAGAGCATTCCAGACAGAAGCAAGCACAAGGGTCTAAAAATGTTCATATTATTTGACTCAGTAATTCCATCTTAAATATCTACTGTAAGACAATAATTCTTTTTTCCCCACTTCTCTAAACTTTATTTTTGCATGTAGTAGATTTTTCAGAACACGTATATACCTTTCATTTATTGGGCAATAATCCCCTAATAAGTAAAACGTATCTTGCGGGCTGAAAACTCTGAACTCTGTAGGGCAGGCCTGCAGGCTGAAAACTCTTGGGCAGGAGCTGACGCTTCAAGGACAGTAATTCTTAATACAGAAAAAGATATTCATGACAGCTTATTTATAGTCATGAAAATAAATAGAAATGACCTAAAATCCAATAGGAGAAAATATCAAGGAATCATGACATATGCGCTCGATGAGATATGATGCAGTCATGAAAAATAACTTTACAGGCTTCAATTCTGGAGGGGAGTTACACCCAGTCTATCCTTCCCACTGATTATAACTAAAAACTCCAATAGAATAGATGAAATAGCTATCAGAACACTCTAAAAATAAATAATAATAAGCAAAGTGGAGAGAGAAATCAAAATTTGAAGAAATGCAGACATGGTAGTGAATGTTCTGGGGTCCCCCCTGCCCCTGTATTTTCTGGCTTAGACACTAAGGCAGCCAAATCTTGGAACCGTGCAACAGATGTGAACAGAATAAGTTCCAAGAGAAATCCTCTCTTTCTGGGCAGAGAATCAGCAAGGCGGGCCCTGCAGTACAGATTGTGGGGGGGAAATCCCCATTTTGTTCTATTTTTTTTCTCCTTTTCCTCTTCCAGCCCTGCCCTGAACAAGCCCCAGTTGTGAAGCTATAATCTTTTAGCATCAGTGGGCATGGCAGTCATTTGAGCACTTGAAATTCTGAGGAAACTATTTCCTCTGACTAGTGGAACTTGGAAAGGGGGCCCTGTGGTCCAAAGAGTGAGGGGGAAGGATGCCTGTTATTTCGTCTTTTTTTCCTAGCTGCTTTGCCCTCACGGTGGACCCAGTCCTGGGGAGTGGGTGAGAACACAAGGAAGTTAAAAACCCCAGCTTTAGGGGCTTCCCTGGTGGCGCAGTGG
>NW_020173770.1:6283478-6301339 GCF_003031525.2 Neophocaena asiaeorientalis asiaeorientalis | reverse complement strand
TAAAAAAAAAAAAAAAAAAAAAAAAAAAACCCCAGCTTTCCAGCCAGAGCACCAGGAGAGGGACCCTGGGAGCTGGAACATATGGAGAACACTGGAGAAAGAGATCCCAGAGTTCAATCTGTATATGAAGTCCCAGGCTCACCTCTGAGCTGTGTATGTGTGCAAACTGACACAAAGCAGTGTAGAGAAGGCTTTGAGAACGTAACCAGAGGATGACCACTATCCAGGTCCCAGACCGGACCCTGTGTCGTGCATATGCAGGATACATCTGAACAGGACTGCAGAGGCTTTGAAAACTAAGCTGCATTGAACCTGCAGCCCACAGAAGATGGGTAGAGACTTGTGGTCTAACCTTAACCAGGTTGGTTGCCTGCTGAAACAGAAAAAAATCAACATTTACCAGAGGCTTTTAACAGCACCCAGAGTCTCATGACATAGTATTCAATATCCTCAGGATACAATCCAAAATTATTCAACATACAAAGAATCAGACAAACTCTAACAACTCTCGAGGGAAATGACAATCAACACATACCAACCACAAGATGACCCAGATGTTGGAAGTATTAGACAAAGACTTTAAAGCATGTATGACAACCATACTCCATGAAGGAAGGATGAACACTCTTGAAACAAACAGAAAGTTTAAGTTCTCAGCAAAGAAATAGAACCAATAAAACAGAACCGAGTGAAAGACGAAGTACTAGAACCAATTTTTTTTTAATCAGTAGAGGGCACAATAACAGAATGGAGATGACAAAGAGTCAGTTAATTTGAAGATAGATCAATAGAAATTATCCAGTGATAGAGAGAAAAAAGATTGGAAAAAAAATAAGTCTTGGAGTCCTTTAGGACAACATCAGAAGGTCCAGTATTCATGTCATTGGAGACCCAGAAAGATGTAAAAAAATTTTTTTAACAAATAATGTTTTTTAATTCCCAAATTTGGTTAAAAAACCATAAATTTACAGATTCAAGAAACTCAGCAAAACTCAGGCAAAATAAACTCAAAGGAAATCATGCCAAAATACATCATAGTCAAACTGCTGAAAACCAAAGATAAAGAAAAAAACCTCGAAAGCAACTAGAGAAAAATGACATGTTACAAATAAGGCAACAATAATCTGAATGAGTGCAGATTCTCATCAGAAACCATGGAGACCAGAATACAGTTGACAAATTCTTAAAGTTCTCAAAGGCAAAAATGGCCAAGCCAGCATCCTATATGTAGCAAAAATATTTATCAGAAATGAGAATGAAGGACTTCCCTGGTGGCGCAGTGGTTAAGAATCCTCCTGCCAACGCAGGGGGACACGGGTTCAGGCCCCGGTCTGGAAAGATCCCACATGCCGCAGAGAAACTAAGCCCACGCGCAACAACTACTGAACCCCTTGCACCTACAGTCCATGCTCCACGACTAGAGAAGACACTGCAGTGAGAAGCCCGCGCACCGCAACGAAGAGTAGCCCCCGCTTGCCGCAACTAGAGAAAAGCACACGTGCAGCAGTGAAGACCCAATGCAGCCAAAAATAAATAAATAATAAAAATTGATTTTAAAAAAGAGAAAAAGAAATGAAAGTGAAATAAAGATCTAAAACCAATATAATTTATCATTAGTAGTCTGTAAATTTAAAAAGAACAACACAAAATTATTTCACAAAGGGACTGTAGTAATTTTGAAAGTTTTCTATGACATAATGTTTTTTTGTTCGCTTGTTTGTGCTACTTAAAGTGTATTTTTCCAGGAAAACCCTCAACACCGCCTGGTATTCTGATGAGTCTAGGCTGTGTTTTTGGTCCCCACCAAAAGGCCTGTTGTCCAGTGCATTCTGACCCTGCAAAATCCTCAATTCTTTTTTTTAAATTCATTTTTTCTTGAAGTATAGTTGGATCACAATGTTGTGTTAATTACTGCTGTACAGTAAAGTGACTCAGTTATACATATATATACACTCTTTTTCACATTCTTTTCCATTATGGTTTATCCCAGGATACTAAATATTTTTCCCTGTACTACACAGTAAGACCTTGTTGTTTATCCGTTCTATATAAACCAGTTTGCATCTGCTAATCCCAAACTCCCAATCCAACCCTCTCCCACCCTCCTCCCCATTGGAAACCACCAATTTATTCTCTATGTCCCTGATTCTGTTTCTGTTTCATAGATAGGTTCATTTGTGCCATATTTTAGATTCCACATGTAAGTGATGTCATATGGTATTTGTCCTTCTCCTTCTAACTTATTTCACTTAGTATGATAATCTCTAGTTGCATCCATGTTGCTGCAAATGGTATTATTTCGGTGTTTTTATGGCTGAGTAGTATTCCATATATGTACACATATATGTACCACATCTTCTTTATCCATTCATCTGTTGATGGACATTTAGGTTGTTTCCATGTCTTGGCTATTTTAAATAGTGCCGCTATGAACATAGGGGTGCATGTATCTTTTTGAATTATTGTTTTGTCTGGATATATGCCCAGGAGTGGGATTGCTGGATCACATGGTAATTCTATTTTTAGTTTTCTGAGGAACCTCCATACTGTTTTCCACAATGGCTGCACAATTTATATACATTCCCACCAACAGTGTAGAAGGGTTCCGTTTTCTCCACACCCTTTCTAGAATTTGTTACTTGTAGGTTTTTTGATGATGGCCATTCTGACCAGCGTGAGGTGGTACCTCATTGCAGTTTTGATTTGTATTTGTCTCGTAATTAGCGATGTTGAGCACATTTTCACGTGCTTATTGGCCATCTGTATTTCTTCTTTGGAGAAATGTCTCTTTAAGTCTTCTGCCCAATTTTTGTTTGTTTGTTTGTTTGTTGTCGAGTTGTATGAGCTGTCTGTATATTTTGAAACTTAAGCCCTTGCCCATTGCATCATTTGCAAATATTTTCTCCCACTCTGTACGTTGGCTTTCGTGTTTTTTTTTTTTCTTTTTATGCTTCCCTTTGCTGTGCAAAAGCTTGTAAATTTCATTAGGTCCCATTTGTTTATTTTCATTTTTATTTCTATTGCCTTGGGAGACTGACCTAAGAAAGCATTGGTATGATTTATGTATGACCTAATGTTTTAAAAAATTATGATGCAGAGTTACATAAACCACGTGATTCCAATTACATTCAAAAATAATATTTCTAGAGAAAAGGTTAGGTGAAAGTAAAATAAAGATTTTAGTGACTTCTTTTGGTAAAAGAACTATTGATAATTTTCCACTTCATTTTATTTTTCTATATTTTCCAAACTTTCGGTGGATAATCAACTATTTTTATAATGTTAAAAAATTACCTCTAAAAGCTACCTCTGGTTAGTTTGGACAAGGATAAAGTAGATGTTTCCATTTTAGTACAAGAAAAATAACAAGTCTAGAAAAAAGACGTAAGACAGAGTGCCTACCAGTTGAAGAATACAGCAAACTCTTCCAGGTTTCAGCCATTTTCATGAGGCTCCAATTTCCCAAGATAACTGGACAAAAGAAATCACCTAAAGTTCAAAGTCATTACACATTATAACTTTGGCCTGCCTGACAGTTCTTAATTCTGTTTATATGGGGAAAAAAGGTCTTTACAGAGAAGAATCTCCAAGACGCTAATGGTAACCACTGCTCCACAGCTGATAATGTCATCAACTGATAGGAAAAGAAACAAACAAAAATCAGCTAGGCTCAACAGCCAAAGCAAATTTATAAGCTTAAGGGATGCTCAGTGCGGGAGACAGACGACTGGCAGCCCACCCATCCCACGAGACAACTGTGTAAAGGCAACTGACAAAGGAGCGTGAGTTCAGGCTCCAGAGAGGCTGGGTTGCCAACATCCCATGGGCTGAATAACTCAGGAGCCCTATGGGATGGTGATGGAGACAGCCACGTGTGCCATTGTCGGCCTGAGTGAGGAAGGGAGAGACAGATACTTAGGGAGGTAAGAAGAACCCCAGGAGGCACGGCAGTTCAGAACCAAGGGTTACAATGCGTGGCAGCTTCCAGCTCTGGGGAGGAAAGCAAATTCCTGGCGTCTGCCTCTTCCAGCAGCTGAAAGGGAAGAGATGAGGTCTGAAAACTGTGATCGCTGACAGAAGCCCTCCCCCTTCACTCAGCTCTTTTCCACCAAGAAAAGCAATGTCTCCCCCGTCCCCATCTTGTTCCATTCCAGGATTTCTCAGTCCGCACACTCTTGACGTTTGGGGGCAGATATTTCTTTACTGTGGACCTGTCCTGTGCACTGTAGGATGTTTCGCAGCGTCCCTGGCCTCTAACCAGTAGGTGACAGTAGCACCTACACCCCCGCACACAATCATGACAACCAAAAATGTGTCCAGGCTTTGCCAAACGTCTCCCGGGGGGCAAAATTGACCCTGATTGAGAACCAGTGTTTTACCCATTTTGGAAACTCCACGGGCAGTGATTTCTGAAGAGCAAGAGGTGGGTCCAGTTGTCTTAATCATAGGTATAGTTGCTGAGATCAGAAGAGCCCAGGGAATAAGGTCAAAAAAATGTAAGATTCAAGATTTTTCAAAATTTAAAGTGGGTAAGATTTTGTGGGGCTATAATGCAGTTTTCCCCATGTTAATTTGTTGCTGTTCCCCTGGAACCCCTGTGTTTTGGGTACTCTTTCATTCATTCAAACAACACGCATTACGTGATGAGTTTCCAATGCTCCTCACTCAGCAGCAGTCAGCCTCATCAGCTTGAACCCGTAACGACCTCCCCAGTTCTGCGTAAACAAACACAGAACTTCACGGTTTATAAACTACTTTGCCTTACCAAGTCTCACAACGTTTCTGAGAGCTGAGATTAATCTCCCCAGAGAAAAGGTGGCTCAGAGAGGGGAGAGGACTTTCTCAAGTGGGTGGGATTGGGGGCGGGGAAGCTCTTCCCTATGGGATATTCTCAGCTCTAGAATGCAATAGGAATAGAAGGGCTCCCTTTCAAAACGGCCAGAATCATTGGTGAGAAGTTGCTGGAAACAAGACATCCACAGGATACCAATGTACCACCCCATGGATGACTAATCACTAAGGAAAAAGTGGTCTTAACATGGAGCCATCGCCCTGTTGCCACCTTACCCAAGTGATCAGATCACCACCAGTGGTACAGTCTGATGCCGAGGGCTTCCTGATGCCTACAAAATTCTCTGATGCCTACAAGTACATCTACCAAGGAGCATTTCACCAAAGAAGTAGAACAAAGCCTCTAGAGTAACTCCCAGTGCAGAGGAAATACAGAGGCTAGAAGAATATATCAAGGCCACAAGGACAGAATCAGACGAATCCAGGACGTGGGGCATCCTACAAGACAACTAGCCTGCACGCTTCAAAAGTGAATGTCTTGGAAAAGAAAAACCAAATGGAGAGACCATTCTAGATTTAGAAGAATTAGAGGCAAAACAACTGAATGCAATATGTGTGTCTGAACTAGATTCTGGTTTTTTAAAAAAAAAGCTGTGAAACATAGTCTTAGAAGAGCTGAGGAACCATGAGCATAGACTGGATATTATACAGTTAAAACCACTGTTACTTTAACTGTGTAATATTATTATACAGTTAACATCATTATTATAATATTGTTATTTTAACTGTAATAAAAGTATTGTGATACAAGAAAGCATCTTTGTTCTCAGGAGATCAGTAGTGAAGTGTTAGGATTTAGGTGTGAAATGTCTTAATAGCCAGAATTTATTTCCACACGATACATGTGTGTGTACTGTGTATACAGTACATATATATGTCCAGTAGGTAGAGATACCAATACAGATACAGTCTTCTAGAAAGAAAGAAATCAAAGATGGCAAAATGTTCAGTTGAATCTAGGCGAAGGGTACAAGTTTGAAACTTTGCTGTAGGCTTGGCAAATTTTATTAAAGTTTAGAGGTTTCAGTTCCCATAGTAATTCACTAATATATATCCATTCAACCAATGAGTGACAATGAGTACCTGCTGTACACAGCCCAGCACTGTACTTGAGCCAGTAACCTCAAGCCCAGCCGGCAGGGTCACTGACCTGAGGAAGCCCACCGCCCACAGAAGGATGGGAGGAAGATTTTAGCCCCAAATCTGGCACTTTTTCTACCACTTCACATACAAAGTTGTAGCAGGGAGAGATTTGGGATACTATCCACCGGCTAGTTTTCTCAATTCAGCGTTAACTTCTAACACATAAAAACATCATCTACTTTTGAAAAGCTGAGAGAAAACAGGCTTGAATGCCCGGCTAGATCTTCGGCAAATTTCCAGAACTCATTAAGCAGAGATTATTAGAAAGAATCTCACACACTGATTAATTCCGTTTTCCAGCAAATCAAACATCATCTTTGCCAGCCTTTGCTAAATCTGCAAAACTTGTCAGCATTTTGATTGCTAATTAGTGTACAGAGAGAGAGCGATTTCAAGAATTATTTCACAGAACACAGTGAATTTAACTGAAATGCATAAATCCAAAAAACACTCTACTTTGTAAACATCCTCTTGGAAATCTTCTGCCTGTGCCAACATATTTGTACGCTGCATACAGCTCACGAAATTCGCATCTCCCAAGTCTCTCTTACGTGTGTTTCCAGGGGGCTCCTCCAACCCCGTACGTCCTCACCCACCATGCTTAAGACGCCTCGTTTCCATCTCCCACTTTCCTGTCTCGCTCCTCCTCTAGACTGTAAGCGTTGCTCATTCATCATTCAAATATTTACTGACAACCTGCTAAGTGTCCAGGATCTGGAAACTGGAGATACAGTGGCGAATAAAACTTGTGGAATTTAAAGGTAGAACCACAACAAATTGCAAAAACTTAACATAGTCAAAATTAGTCTCCAAGATCTGTATGTTAGACAAAAATGCCCTATTTTCACTGATTCCCAGTGAAATTTCAGAAATATTCGTCTGCATAATGCTTTAAATGTACAGCAGGATTTCAGGGTTAAAAGGGCTGCAGGGATCATATGTCCCCAGCCCACCACCCGCCTCTTTTGAGAAGCTACCCTGGACATGTCCTTCTCATGGCAGATCCCAAGAGGGCCAGAGGGCAAGGCCAGCAGTGCCTGTGCCACGTGCTTAATGGTCCAATCGCCAAATCAAGTCACCAGCCAATCCCAAACCCAGGGGCAGTGAAGAGCTGGGAACGTGAACCCGAGCGTCCCATGACCAGCCTTTCAGTGGAGTTCCCTTCCCCCTGTCTTCCACTCTTCTTCTCTGCTCACTCCTACTGTCCCCAAGTTTTAACCAGATACCACCTTCTCTGAGGAGCCCTCCCTGGGTCATGCCCCTTGCTGGGCTCCCCAGCACCCTTGGCTTACCTCTTCCATAGCAATTATTGGAATCATTTGTTCACATCTGTCTCTCTCCCTCAAACTGAACTCCCATGGCAGACACTGCTGGTTGCCTCCCAGACAGCCATTCTCCCCTTCTTTGGACCTTAGGGGACATTAATTTTGTCCAGGGCAGTGGACAAAATGGCAGTGGGTCCTGTTTGAAGTATTCTCCTTCCTGTACTCTTTTGCAATTAGACTGGCCCACAACATAGTCTGGCTTTCTGCAAAGCTTTCTTGAAGAGGATAGATGCAGCTAGCCTGGCCTCTCTTCTGTTTTTGTCCTTAACTCTTCTCCCACTCTTTATGCCTAGAATATGAATGTGACATCTGGAGGTGCAGCAGCCATTTTGCAACCATGAGGATGAAAGCCACAAATTAAGACTGGTGTAGCAGAAAGATGGAAGAGGATAGAGTACCCAGTGGCTTCTGGCCTGCTGCATCAGCCCTGTACTGTTTGGCTCCAGATTTATTGTTATGTGAGGAAAATCCTTCTACTTCCTTGAGTTATTTGCTGTTCAGGTTTCCTGAGTCCCAGCCGAATGCACCCTAACGGATCAAGCCTCAGAAAAGAGACAGATTTACTGACTGGTATATTCTTAGACCAAGTTCAAGGCCTAGTGCCTAATATGAACCCAGTAAACACTCATCTGTGGATAAGCACATGGGCCACACCAAGCCCTGCCGACCTTTTTCCCTCATTCCCACCACTACTCCTTCTTGATGTCCAGGCTCCAGCCACACTCCACGGGCAGCTCCATACATACCCCATGCTCCAGCTCAGCTTTGGGCTCAATATTGCCCCCCTTATAGAAACAACGGTCTCTCTTCTCCTCATCTCCCTTGAGGTCTCCTTGAGGCTTCTTCTCTGGAAGCTTCCTGTGTCCCACTCTCCAATGATACTAGGCCAGCAAAATGGCCCCGTGCCTCAGTTTCTTCATCCATAAAATTGGCATCATAAGGTACCTGCCCCAAAGGATTGCTGTGCGAATTGAGTGAGATCACTCTAACAGACCATCAGAAGAGCATATTTGCTTACTGCACGCCAGGCACAAGTATAAACTCTTTACACACCACTGATTCGTTTACACGCCACTGATTCATTTACTCACCACTGATTCATTTACTCTTTTTCATGATCCTATCAGTACTAGCGCCATCCTCACCACATAGATGAGGAAACTGAGGCGCAGAGGGTAACGCACCTTGCCCGAGGTAACACAGCCTTTGAGTCTTCTCAGCCAGAAGATAGAGAAGAGCCATCCATCCCTACAGGCGTCTTTCCAGATTACTGGCCCACAGAATCTACAAGCATAAAAAAGTCATTGTTTTATGTCACTAAGTGTGGGGTGGTTTGTTACATAAGAGCAGTCACTGGGACACGGGGCTGCCCCATCGGGTGCCCGGGAAGCCACCTGCAACCCTGAGTGGAGCAGGGGGCACTCCTGCAGGCAGCCGGCACTGGTCCCTTTGCCAAATGGGAGACTGAGCCAGGGAATCCTCGAGAAGCCTGCAGGCCTGACGACAGAAGACTCCTGAGGTCCTTTCAGGAGATCTGAGAAGGGGAGCTGCCACCGGAGATGGGGTGGGGCAGGCAGTGCCAGGCCAGGTGACGGCCAAGAATGCCAGCAGGACTGGCTTTGGGCTGGCCACAGAAGGGGTCTGAGAACCAATGGGCTGGGGCCCTGGCTAATCATCCCCCAGACTGAATGGGGCTGACTTGGCCTCTGGAAATTGGAGGCTTCCAGGTTGACCCCATGGGTGGCATTATGAGTCAGAGTCCCTGGGGCTGCTGCCCAAAGGGAAACTACAGAACAGCAACTGCATCTGAGACCAGGTAAACTGAGGACCTGGCAGACAACATGCATCGGAGGAGGCAAGCTGGGAGGCCATCCCAGAGGAGGCCGCGTTTGCCCCTGGACCAGCTGCTTCACACCGCTTGGGGTCCTGTTTTGAAGGGAGCGCTCTGGCCAAAGTTCCGGTCACTGTTCCTGCCGTCCCACCTCTGCCCCTGCCGGAAGTGTTCCTCTGCCTCTCACAAGCCTCCTCTGCGAACGGCTACCTCCTAGTAACCTGCTGCCTAGGAGCTCCCGACTGCATGACAGTCCAGAGAGAGAAGCAGCCCTTCCTGGGGCAGGTGTGCACCACACACGTGCACAGCCCGCCCCCTGCCAGCTCTCACTCACAGCCAAATACCTGTCTACAAACACCAGGAAGGGGCAAGACCTCGGGGACACACAGCCCCAAACGCTGGTCCTGCGCCCCCGTGACCAGGGCCTCGGTGCTTTGCCTGGAGACCCTGCTGAAGCAGACTTGACAAATACCGCCCCCTCCCCCCTCCCCCCTCCACCTGCGTGACCTGACCCGGAGGGGGCCGCCTTCCCGGGGAAGCCCAGCTCGGCCCCGCTCAGCCTCTCTCTCCAGCACAGCTATACCCTGCCCCCTTCTCACCCCGGATAAATAAAGGGTGGGTTCACACCTAAACACCCTGATGACTCTACTTTCTTGGGAGAACCCACGCCCACGTGCACACAGGGGGCCTATAACGCAACCCCCAGCTCTTCCCATGAGCCTTTGGTGTGCCTCCCAGACCTGCTTTCAAGTTGCTGTTGTGAAGCCATGGGCCGGCTTCCCAATGCACCATCTGACCTCGAGGCAGAGGTGCCGTCAGCGGAATGAAAACACACTGGGGCGCGCTCTGCCAGCAGCCCCGTGGTTCCAGCTCGGTTTATCTTGGGCCTGAAACATTCCAGAGGAACGTAGTCCTCCCTCTGCCAGGGACGGGCCTGGAGGAGTGGCCAGCGGGAGAGCACTTCCTGCCAGTCCCCTCGCTCGCTTAGGCAGGCAACCGCGTCTTCAGAGCAGCCTGGCCTTCCAGGGCCGTCCAACCTCTAAGTGCACATGACCCAGAGATGACAAGCACTCAGACCTCCAGCTGGGGAGTTGGGATCTCAAAATTCAAAACATGCCTGAGAGCTGCCATGTGCTTTTAATTTCCCTGTTCCTGTAAAAGCCAGGGTGGGAAAAAGACATCCAAAGTGTGGATCCAACAAGTCACTAAAAGAATGCTCCCAAAACAATTCACGATGGCATTTCCTGACATTAACGTTAATTGCTTAGTTTAATGTTCAATTATCACCATCCTCTCACAGCTGTGGAAAATAAGTGGCCCAGGAAGTTGCCGGAGCTTGGTAATGCACTAATAAATCTCCACAACAGCAGATCTGAGTGCAGGTAGGGGACTTAGCCACACTGGATTTGCAGTCATGTCCAGGTTTATGGCCCGGGCTTCTGAGTACGCAGTCCTATCCGTGGGGACAACTTGACCACAGCTGACCTCAACGTTGAGTATGGACGAGTGAGGTCCCCAGTTATGGGCTGAATGCTTGTGTCCCTCAAAATTCATATATTGAAATCCTACACCCCAATGTGGTGCTATTGAGAGATGAGGCCTTGGAAGGCAACAGGGGTTAGATGACGTCATGAGGGTGGAGCCCCCTGAAGGGGATTAGTGCCCTGATAAGGGCCGCAGGAGAGCTTGACTCCCTCCCCTGCTCTCCTCCACGTGAGGATGCAATGAGTCTGAAAACTAGAAGAGGGCTCCCACCGGTACCGGACCATGCTGGCACCCTGATCTCAGACACCCAGCCTCCAACTCTGGGAGAAATAAATTTCTGTTGCTTATAAGCTGCCCAGTCTGTGGTGCTTTGTTACAGCAGCTCAAGCAGACAAAGACGTCAGTCAAGGAGGGTCCTGAAAGCTTGGGGGGAGGGACAGACCACCACCACTGACTGGCCAAGAGACCGGCAGTGGGAGGGGGCGAGGGTGGGAGAGAGCCCCAGGTGTCTGTTTGTTACTTAACAAAAGAGAAAGGGAGGTGAGGGGGACCTTTTGGGAAACAACTCCTTGGACAGTTGAGAACTTATGGAACTTCCATTCCCGGATGTCTGCGCGTAGATCTGCATGGCTGTGGACATGTCTGTACTCAGGTACTTTGTCGTAAGAAATTAACATTACCCAAAGAGAGGTCTGGCCTTGCCCTCGGCTCCTGGGAGGTGACCTCTAAAGCCTTGGGACGTCCTGCCTAGTAAGTGACTTGGTTTACCTGGGGGTCCTGAGCCACAGCGGATAGTCTAGCACTGTGATTTATGGTGGGCTTTTTCTTTGGGCCATGCTTTGTCTGCTCAACCACCAGAGAGGCTACAGACTGAGGTCAGCCATGGGCAATCAACCAGGTCTACGTGACCCAGACCCCAAAAAATTCTGGACCCTAAGGCTCAGGTGAGCTTCCGTGGTTGGCAAAATTTTACGTGTGTAATCCACATCACAGCCAGGAAAAGCCCATGATTCCACCGGGGGAGATCATCTGGGAGCTTCACGCCTGGAACTCTCCTGCACTCTGCCCCGTACACCTCCTCCCACGGCTGATTTTAATGCTTCCTTCCCCTGTAATAAACTATGACCCTGAGTATAACAGCTTTCAGCCTGTTCCGGGGTCCTTCTTGGGAACTGTCAAGCCTGAGTGAGGGTGTAGCCGATGGGTCTTCAGTATTGTGAGAGGTTTCTGGCTTCTTTTCCACCCCTGCACCTGGGGAAGAGCAGCCCCAAACCCGTGAAGAAGTGGCATTTGCAAAAACTGATAAATTGGACTTCATCCAAAAGGGACAATGCTGGGCTTCCCTGGTGGCGCAGCGGTTGAGAGTCCACCTGCCGATGCAGGGGACGCAGGTTCGTGCCCCGGTCCGGGAAGATCCCACATGCCGCGGAGCAGCTGGGCCCGTGAGCCATGGCCGCTGAGCCTGCGCGTCCGGAGCCTGTGCTCCGCAACGGGAGAGGCCGCAACGGTGAGAGGCCCGCATACCGCAAAAAAAAACAGAAACAAAAAAAAAAGGGACGATGCTTATCATCTCCTCCCACTGCACTCATTTGAAACAAACAGAAGCATGATAAACAGACCAGAGTCACAGCCCACCAACTGAATGGAGAGTAAGACACTTTCTGCGAAATGTTGTCACCAGGGTATCACTGAGAGGAACACCGCCTTCCCCAGACCAGGTGCCACGCCAGGAACGTCAGACAGCCACCGAGGATGAAATTCACAAGAGTCTGACTTAACATGAGAAACACTTAGGCTGTAGTATTAAGAAAAAAGAAAATCAGGACTTAGGATCATATACAGAGCATAAGTCCGCATGTGTTATTTTTAAACAGGGTGATAGGCGTTGATGAAGTTAGAGACGGTGTGAGTGTCACGGCAGCCACCTTGAAGTATTTTTCTTTGTCCAGCGCTTTGTCCAGAATTGGTCCTTGGTTATGTAAGTGCAGGGTCAGGAGGCGCCCTTGCCAGGCACCCTGGTGTTTGTGTTGCAGGGGGTGGAGGGCAGTACTGAACTGCTCTTGGGCACCTTTCCAGAGGCCTCTCAGCCCACTGCTCTCTTCACCTCCGCAGCAACCAGCTCTGGGCAGGCTTTGCACTACCGGAGAGCTCTCACCCGCAGCTTGCAAGTGAACACCCCAAGGGTCACCCTTGACCAATGGGGTCACGAGCTTCCCACTTTGTTTGTTGGGTGGACAGTTCTAAGACACATTCCACAGGTTTCTCAGAAGGTCTGCAGGATCAGGCAGTCAGCTGCCTCTTGCACCCTCCTACTCAAAAATGCATCTTTGTGGGCTTCCCTGGTGGCGCAGTGGCTAAGAATCTGCCTGCCAATGCAGGGGACATGGGTTCGAGCCCTGGTCCGGGAAGATCCCACATGACACGGAGCAACTAAGCCCATGCACCACAACTACTGAGCCTGCGCCCTAGAGCCAATGAGCCACAACTACTGAGCCCGCGCACCTAGAGCCTGTGCTCCGCAACAAGAGAAGCCACCTCAGTGAGAAGCCCGCGCGCCGCAACGAGGAGTAGCCCCCGCTCGCCGCAACTAGAGAAGGCCCGCGTGCAGTGCAGCCGATAATTAATTAATGAATTGATTTTTTAAAGAAAAGAATTCATCTTTGTGTTGGCTCTGCATCCCTCTGTGCTTCCCCTGGCCACATCCCCAATGACACTAAGACAGTGTTCGCTGACAGTTGCCCCTTCCCGGGAGCACAGGGCTCTGGGTACAAGAGGGACCAACTTGCATAAGGAACACAAGAGCCTCTAGGGAAGGAGGGTCTAGAACTCCAATGCCTGTACTCTAAGCCCCAAGTGTGGAAGTGTGGGTGATACCTAAGAGATGTTTTCCTAGTATGGAAGGTAGCAAAATATACCAAGCGTTCCCACTGGGAATACACAGGAGAGGGGGGACGCTGAGCTGGTGGCCCAGACTCAACACAAGGCTGCAGGGCTCACACGGGGAGGACTGGCTCTGTAAAGCAGCGTGAGCTATAACAACAGGACCCTAGAGCACAGCTCCAAAAGATAATGTGCCTGGTGTCTGCTGGAGTTGAGACCAGTGGCAGAGACGGGAAGATCACAGGATCCTGCCACCCTGGCACAGTGCTTGTGCATTAGGGATAGTAACTGATTCAGGAGGTGTAAATCAAAGGTCCCCTTAGATGTGACCTTGGAACCAAGCATTGTGTCCTGGGCAGAGAATGGAGAGTGAAAACAACATCACAAGGATGGAGAAGCAGGACCATCCAGTCTCCATCAATGACACCACATGGCAGCAGGAGGCAAACCAGTCCTCTGCTGACCACCCAATGCCCAGGCCCCCTGGTCTAGCATTGACCCAGGTCTGGTTGTCTTTGGATGAAGCAAGTTCCAAGTGTTCTGATCCTGTGATGGGAGGGGGATGTCTCGAGATGGATGAGCTAGCGGAGGGACCAAGAAGAAAACCAAAAACTGATGTCACCATATTTGTACTTCAAGAAGCAAGCAAAGAAGCCCACCAACATCTGGGCAGCAGCTCTTTTGGGGAATGGCCTACCAGAGCCTTATGCTCTCCTACTCGGCCATGGCATCTGTTCTGACCTGCCTACCTCTGCACCTAGGCCTGCGGTGTCTGTAAGGATGCCTTGGGTTGCAAAAAAGAAAAAAGAGACTCCCAACTCAAGCTGGCTTAAAATAATGATGATTCATTATCTCACAATATCAGAAGCTCAATTCCGCCCATGTTGGCCCCTCCCTTCCACACTCCCAGGTAGGTTGCAGGGGGCCAATGCAGCCTTAACGAGGTGCAAAGTCCACAGGAAGAAGGGGCATCTTCTCTCCCAAGCCTCCTTCTTGAGAGAGAGGAAAACTTTCTTCCCAGAAGCCTCTCCTCCAAACTCCCTCACCTCTTGTTGGCCAGACTGGGTCATGCCTGCTCTAGAACCAAAATGACCCCACTGTCCCCACCCCTGCAGCTGGATGGGGAGAAGGCTTGCGGGAAGGAAGGTTCGCCTTTCTTTTAAATAGAGCTAAGATTTCATTGTTCCTAGCTCAGAGAGACATAAACACAAAGATACCAAGAAAAATCTCCAGAAAAAGCCAGTTCTTAAGAGGTTTCCCCACCCCGCTCCCTCTCCTCTCTCTCCCCAGGGCTTCTCACACTTTTATGTCACATTAATTACTTGGAGATCTGTTTTCAATGTATCCTCTGGCTCAGTAGGTCTGGGGCTGGGCCTGAGGGTGTGCATTTCTAGCAAGCTCCCAAGTGATGCTGAAGCTGCTGATCTGGGATCACACTTCGAGTAACAAAGACTCAGACCATAAAAGGCATTTCATAGCATCACGGAGCAAGTAGCTTCCGGCTCAACACTGTCCGCACGCTTGGTCAGCGCCTGTGATTCTCCTGGTCTCGAGATGGCTGCAATCCTCCAAGAGTGACCCCCAACAGGAGGCAGAAAGGGGCTCTTTCCTCATGTCTGTTCCTCTTACGAGGAAGGGAACAATTTCCCCGGAAACCTCCAGAAGATGCCCCCTGATATCTCATTGGCAACCGCTCTCGCCTCATGGCCACCTGGGCTATAGGGAGCCTGGGGGAGTGAGCACCTGGTAAAAGAGAACGGGGGTTACCATGGCAGAGGTAACCAAGCGGGAAAGGGGAATGGCTGCTCGTGACCAGCCAGCAATGTCCACCACAGCCGTCTTTCAAATGCTCCAGGCCACCCCTATATGCTCTGTCTACCAGGGGTCAGTGGAAAGGGAGAGGGGTCATACCAGGTTTCAACATGAGACGGGTAGTGGCAGCGACACACAGGTGGGACACAGCACGGGTGCCCCACAGCCCAGACAGAACACCAGCCCTCCCAGCCCGTCTCACCAGACAGCCTGGAGCCAGTGTGAACAACACACCCGGACTCCCCAGCTCCCTCTTCTCTGGGAGCAAACACATCATGTTTCCTGGTAACCTGGATACCGCATCAGGGATGTAAAGCCGAGAAGCGTATCCGCTGAGCCAGCTGCGAGCGGCGGTGCCCATTAAACTTGCCCCGCAGAGCCACGGGACGCTAAGTGTTGGGAACCGAGGTATCATTTTTTCCCAGAAGTCATATGCTGCCCCTTGGAAACAAGGGTTACCATGGTGATGTTTTCTACCTGGGCCTGCCTCGGGTGAGGTTGGAAATGAGACCCAGGTGTTTAAGCCAAACCAGTGAAGAGGCACAGAGCAGGGCCCAGTGGGCGGAGGGCTGGCGGGTTCCACAAGTCTCTCCTCTTGGTGTCCTGGTGGGTTTGGACCTTCTGGCTCACGTGGCCGTTCTTGGTGACACAAGAGGAGCCCAGCTTTGGAGTCAGGCAGACCTGGATTTAATCCTGCCTCGACCACTGACCTGCGTGTGGCCTTGGGCGAGTTATTAAACTGTCCTGGCCTCAATTTCTTTGTCTTTATAATGGGGGAGGGCAAGGCATAGACCCTGATTTGCAGGATTGTTGGCATGTAAACGAGACTGTGTATTAGAAGCGCGGAGCCCGGCGCCTGGAGCGGAAGCTGGCAGAGCACCAGCGTCTGGGCGCGCAGAGGCCACGGGCGCAGAGGGGGCGGTCTGATGTGACTCCCCTCCCGCCCAGGCAGGCAGGCAGACGCATGCCAACTGGCACGAGAATGAGATGAAGGTAAGCGTGGAAGACGTTCTCAGTCTGCCGTGAGAATTCCTGTCCCGGCGACTAGAAATGCTCTAAGTGTGCGTGATCCGCGCTGCCGGGGAAGCCAGGCTCAGGACCAGAAGCCACGTGACCGGCTCTCCGTGAGAAACGCTGTGAGACATCCCGGGAGCCGACGGATCAGCCGGCACCCCTTCCCGTCCACAGGCAGGGCTGGCTGGGCAGGTCCACGGGGCGTGGTGGTCGTGGAATCAGAAGGAGAGCCTTAGAACAGATGCTAATCGGCCCCACCTCACCATCGAGGTGCCTCATCCCCAGAACCAGGATCCTCCCAGCGTCCCGACCGCAAAGCCCCTGCACCTCCACCGTCGGGATCCCACCCTCCCAGGCTACCCGCACCCAGCTCATGTTGGAAGCCGCAGTCCCAGCCAAAGGGCAGGGAGGACTGAAAGTCTGCAGCCTGGTCCTGGCCCTGGGAGGGTCCGCCCACATTTGCCCCAAGGCCTCCTCTTACACCCATCCCGTGACTGAGAAACCCTCATCCTGAGGTATTCAGACATTCCCAGGAATTCAACCTGGTGCAGGAGTTTCCAAGCCCGGGAATCACTGTCCAGCAAGTCTGCACATCTCTGATCTAAACACTCTTTATGTTGGTTTTAATAACAGCACCCAATGAACAGGTTTACTTCCCTCTTCTCCAAGTTCTCGGGAGATGCCTCAAGGTCCATCCAATAAACATTTGTATGTCAGTAGTTTCTCTCTTTCAGCTTCCAGCATTTAAAGCCAACACTGAATTTTTGGAGTGGGGACAGGGGAGCAGTAGTTCATGCTGCTCCAGAGCCATGGATTAGACCGAGATTCCGACACTGGTGGGTCCAACACAGCGGGTAGGGGCCTTCAGAACCACTGGATGAGCCGGGTCCTTCTTCCTGGAGCATCTGTTGTCTCCACAGTGAGTATCTCCATTTCTTAGGGCTGCCATAACAAAGTACCACAAACTGGGCATCTTAAACACATATGTATATTTTCTCACAGCTCTGGAGGATGGAAGTTCAAAATCGAGGTGTTGGCAGGACCAAGCTCCCTCTGAAGGGTCTAGGGGAGGATCCTTCCCCGCCTCTTCCAGCGTCTGCTACTTGTTGGCCTTCCTTGGCTCGTAGATGCATCACTCCAGTCTGCCTCCTTCATCACATGGCATTCTGCCGTCATGTGACTATGTTTCTGTGTCTCTGCTCCTCTTATAAGAACACCAGTCATGTTGGATTCAGGGTCCACCCTACTCCAGTATGATCTCATTGAAATCTAATTACATCTGCAATAATCCCATGTCAAATAATGTCACCTTCTCAGGGACTGGGGGTCAGGACCTCAACATATCTTTCTGGATGACACAACTGAACAGTAACAGTAACTGAAAAACACTGTTTTTGTGTTTAACCCAAGATGGATAAATGAGGGAATAAAATGTAAAATTCGCATGAGCTAAAATGAAGACCCTCATGCCTTCTGTAGGCTGGACCCCAGACATCCTTCTTCTTCCTCTGCTTTGGGGT
>NW_020173770.1:6237465-6283381 GCF_003031525.2 Neophocaena asiaeorientalis asiaeorientalis | reverse complement strand
CTTTGGGGTGCGCTTAGGGAAAGAGCTCAAAAGCCGGAGTCTGGGGCCATAAGACCTCGTTTTGTCACTTACCTTGGGCAGAAAGCAACCAAAATACGTAAACCGGCAGTCAGCAGGTGTGATGTGCTCACAAGCACGCGTGTGGGATGATTTGAGGGCAGACAAGCTTGCGGGTGTCCTTTCTGGGTTATTTGATTCCTAGGGGCCTGCACTTCTCATTTTCTCTGAGCTAGGTGACAGCTCTGTAAGTCGTAGAAAGCTTAGAGAATGCAAATGATTTGTCTATACATGTGCTGATGAATTTTGTCCAGAGGAATGGCACACGCCTGGTTCAGAGCAGACTCTACCTAAATATTGGTTCCCCGGCTGTTCCCTCCTGTAGGGTGGAAGCAGAAGGTCCGATGTGGGCTCTCAAAGCACTAGATTTTGCCACGTTATGCTTCTGGCTCTGACACAAACTTACTCATGTCTGCTCTCTGGGTCTTTAAAATAAGGGGACCTGAACAAGGTATGGAATTCCAGCATTCCACCTTGCCATTTTTCAGGACATGGGAAAACTGAGTTGTTTTCTAAGGAATGACTGCAAAATTTCAACAAAAGCTGTCCCGACTCTTTTCCTTTTGACCCTCCCCAGAGAGACGGGAATGTCTGGGAGGGGCAGAGCAAGTCTAAGGAAGGCCCCTCAGAGTTATCTGCAGAATTTTCTAAATCCTCCACACCACTGCCCTCCAGAAAGCAGACAGAGTCTCGGCTGCATTTCCAACATTCTGCCTCCAAAGGGAAGAAGCTGCAGCGCTGCTTTCCCTCATTAAGATGCTCTGCCACTGTCAGACATCCCAGGCCAGAGAGTGGGCTCCGCAGAGCAGGTACGGGCATTCAGCTGCCCCGGAGAAGCCAGCTAGCCACAAGTCAGTGTGGGCAGCTGGGCTTATTGTTCAAGGTGATGTAATTCACTGGCCTGGAAAGTGCACTGCCTCCGTGAAGGAATCAGCCTCCCCGTTTCTGCCAGAGGATTAAAATACTCAGTGAAAAACATTGCTGAGAATCAAAGGGAACCAGTGCAAAACGTGTCCTCAAATAACTCCTGGGCTGCCCCTCTGACAACTCTTCACCCCGAACTTCTGGTAGCAACATCAAGTTCAGGAGAGACCCAGGAGTGCAATTTCCTTCCCTCTCCTACAAAGACCATGCTTTTTCTGGAAGACATTTTCCGCCTTGACAACTATTCTAAGAATGCAAGGAGAGTCCTTATTTTCTTCTACAAATCATGCCTCCAGACTGGGAGCTGTGCTAATACGCCCGCATCAACAGCTAAGCTGAGTGGACAAGACGCTGCTGATGTGAAAATCTGAGAGCACAGAAGGGATGGATTTGGAACTGCAGCCCCACCCCAAGGTCCCTCTCACAAGCTATGTCAAGTGCATTTGAAGCGATTCTGTTAATTGGAATCCATGCATCTCCCTGCCTCTGAGAAACTGGATACATTCTGCACTGACCCTTGTTCCGAGGTCTGTAGAAGTCCACGCGTCTGGTGGGGGGCCAGGAAGATGTTATGTTAATGCCCTCAAGGTCACCTCTGGCCCTCAATTTACGGTCTGTGCCCCCTCCCATCTCCTCCCAAGCACACCCTCTGTTGCTCAGACCTGCTGTTTCTACACACACACACACACACACACACACACGGCATGGTACCACTCATGCACGGCATTTGTGTGTTTCTAAATTTTTATGGGGCAATTGGAGCCAGGGAAGGAGTGCCTGGGCAGAGATTACTACCTGTTCACCACAATAGGCTCCCTTCCTCTGGGCACATAGACTACATACCCCACCTGCCCTTGCAGTGTAATTTGATCATGTGACCTGAGTTCTAGCCAATGGAAGGAGAGCAGAAGTGAACACAGCTCAGTCTAGGCATACAATAGAATATTTTCTGGCATTAAAAAGAAACGAAGTACTGACCCAAGCTGAACCTCAAAAACATTATGTCAGGATGAACCTCAAAAACATGCTCAGTGAAAGACATAAGAGACCACATGGTTTTATGGTTTTACATACATGAAATGTTCAGAATAGGCAAATCTTGTATGGTTTTATATACATAAAATGTTCCAAATAGGCAAATCTATAGAGATGAAAAGTAGATTATTGATTACCTACTGGCTAGGAACAGTAAATGGATACAAGGGACCTTATGTGGGGTTAATGTGGAGGGGATAGTAAAAATGTTCTAAAGTTACTAAAAAATTACTGAATGATACATTCAATGAAATGGGCAAATTTTATGATATACAAAATATACCTCAATGATGTTGTTAAAAAATAAATAGAAGAAGTGAGCATGCCATTTCCAGGACTGGTCTGTAAAAACCTCCCACATGTTTTGCTCCAGGCCCTTTCCCTTCACCCTGGCCGATTCAGACTGTGGTGGAGAAGAGACCGAGGAGCCTGGGTCCCTGAGTGACTCCGTGGAGTACATACAGCCACACCCACCATGCTCAGCTGCTCTATGTTGAACCACTACTTGTTTGTACAGACAGTTCCAGGGCAACCACCGTATTTCCATCTGAATGGCATTCTGGTTCTTTGGTAACTACCACCACTGGAGCTGTGTTTCTTCCAGAAGCCCTTCATTTTCTTCACATCTCACTGGGTCCTCTCTTCACTTCACCCCTTCCCCAGTACCTCTTGAATTGCCTTCAGGAACTCCAGGTCCTTCTGTCTCAGTCGTGCAGAGCATCCAAGTCAGTAGATGACCAAGCATGGCAGGTTGTTTCCAGGGCAACCACGGGAGAGAAAAAGGAGGTGAGGAAATTATCCCTGTGAGTGCTGCGGGTGGGGGCTGAGCCCTTTGTGGGCTGCGGGAAGCCGGGAAACTTATGGCGTCCGATTCTACCAACTCTGCTGCCTTTTTCCCATCTCAAGCATCCAAGTGTTCCTGCATCTCCAGAACTGAGATGGCAAGAGGTTGGTAGGAATCAAAAACATTCTTTGAGTTATAGAAGAGAAAAGGTATTGAATGTTAGCATGGAAGAGATATCGAAACAAAGAAATACCTCCAAGCTACAAGGATCTATGTACAACATGTGGAATATAGCCAATATTTTATAATAATATAAGTGGAATATAACCTTTAAAAATTGTGAATCGCTATCCTGTACGCCTATAATTTATATGATGTACATCAACTATGCATCAACCAAAAAACATTTTAAAAAATGTCCCCAAGCGTGCATTTTATCTGCAATAAGCAAAACGATTTTTTCAAGCATCATTGAAACTGGAGGAGACAAATCCTGGAAAGTTTCTGGGGCAAAAGCAGTGACAAATGGGAGCTAATTTTACAGGCCTGTTGTTCACTGAAGGGATGGGTATTTTCTTTATTCGGCGCGCTGACGCTCTCAGGCTCTGAGGCTGCGGAATCCACGCCCACGTACAACACGCCTTCCTCTCCTTTCTGCCCGCCCTGCCTAAGAGCACGCCTCACCTAGATTACCGAGCCCTCTCTCTGCTGCTCCAGCCTCCTCGCTTGTCTCCTGCAGCCCACTCTCCACAGCCATGCTCACAGCCAGGCTGCTGTCCTCCTAACAGCCCTTTGGGCACTCCTGCAGTGGTGCAGTGCACAACCCACCCGTCTGTACCCTGTGGTCCGGGGTGTAACACAGAGAGACTTTCAAGCTCTTTGGGCCCCCAAATCTCTGTGACCTCACCTGTCACCGTGTGTGACAGGAACCTTCCGTCTAACCACTTAGAATCCCCGACGGTGCAATGGTGTGCCTCTAGATCTTTCCATACCCTGTTCCTTATGCCTGGAACTCCTCCCACCTCCTTTCCTCGCCCAGGTATTTTTCATTCGCTCTTCAAATCTCAATTCAGCACCCCGTCCTCCACAAGGGTGCCTCTGTCCCCCTCACTCAGTCCTCTGCGCTCCTCGGGGCACGCTGGGGACTGTCCTGTGTGCTCCCTGAGGACAGCCATCGTGTTGGGAGGTGTGAGGTGAGGTCGGGGCCAACCCAGGAGGAGCCAGAAGTGGAGTCACAGATGGTTCCGCCTCAGTCAGGAGGAGGGCCAAGACGGAAATGCTGAGGGAAACTGAGGCCAGGACGAGGGCCCTGGGGCAGGCAGACTGAAAGGCAGTTCAGCACTGGGAAACCGGAATAAAGGTGGCAGCTTATCCCGAAAATGCTCCCCGTCCCCTCCCCGCCACCACCACACCTCTCGTCTCCGCCCACACCTTTCCTGGACAACGCCCACCGAGCCCTGCTCACCCCAGGACCTGCAGGTCACCTGGTAGAAGTGCCCTGGCAGGGGTTGGGGGTGGCAAGGGTCAATATGGGCAGGTCAATGCCGGCCTCTCTGTTGGCTAGTGGGAGACGGTGCAGGCCTAGGAGCTGACCCAGCAAGGTTGGTGTGATACAAAGCAACAAGAACAGGGCCGAAAGAACCAAGGTTAAGCGTACAGCTCAATCCCTTTGAAGTGAGATGCAGAACCCATCTCAGCTGGAGCCACAATAGCCTCTCCTAGGACCACAGGGCGCTTGGCTCCCAGGCACTGGCAATGAACATCTCAGAGAGAGCATCCTTGTTTACCTACGAGAGATAATAAAACCGCATAATCACGGAGATTCAAACACAGTCACAGAGGTCACCCAAGAGCAATTCGGCTGGAACGGTTACAGTCCTCCAGGTGGGTATTTGATACAAAAGGTAAGACCATAGGATTCTCTCTGCAGGGAGAGCTTGTTTCTTCTGTATCCACACAGCAAATACCCACTTGAGAGGTCAGGCCACGAAGGCTCTGTGGGACAAGTAATAAAAACCCAGGGGATGTGGGAAGGGCTGCACAGAGAGAGCTGGCCAGGACAGTCGTGATAGCCCTTCCTTAGGGAGCCAGGCGCCTTGTTTTATTATTTTATTTTATTTTTTAATGGAATGGCTGAGTTAAAAGCTTTTGGTTCTATACTGGGTTTCTAAGTTGGGCTTGTTTTTTTTTCTTTAAATGAGAAACAGATTACAATGAAGGCATTTTGTTATGTATATTACATGCAGACACATCCAGAGAAAACAAATGAAAAGGCAGACATAACACAAGCCTGTGCATCAGTGATCACATGCATATGCATTAGCTCATGGTCCCTTAAAATAAGCCAGTTTCTCCAGCCTTTCATTACGCAGAGAGGGGAGTATTTTCCAAACGCTCTCACAATTAAGGGGAAATGGCCCTGGCAGAGGTCTCCCCTGACACAGCCCTTCATTACGTGCTCCTTTCCTCCCTGCCCACTCTCCTGTCTGTGTGAATTGACTAGTTCTTCCCCTTTGGTATCTTGTTCCTCACCAGCTAGAAGGAAAAAATACTTATTATTTAAACAGGTCACAAATAAGCAGACGAATATACTGACTAAATGCAAGGGATGTGGAGTTAGAAAGCCCAGGTACAAATGTCTCTGCCACTTACTACTGGGCAAGTGACTTCACTTCTCTAGCCTCAGTTTTCTCATCTATAAAATGGGGATGCGAATACGAGCATTAAGTAGATGGCGCCTGAGCAGGGATGGCTAAATAAACGTGTAAAATATAATTATATTCTATAAATCGTGCACACTGAGTGTGTCACTTACCCCAGAGAACTCAGTGTCTTGGGCTGAAAAGGGGTCTTAGAGATCATCTCTCCTTACAGGAGAGACTGATCTGGGGGGCAGGGGACTCACTAGGGCAGTTGGAAATCAATTCTTATTGAGCACCTACTATGTGCCTAGCCCTACACTCAGCATCTGGTCCTGGTGATTCTCCTCTTTCCAGCACTCTGTGCTCCAGGTGAAAGGCATGAGCCCAGACTTGCTCAGCTCTGCTCCTGCCCATCAAGCCCTAGAAGGCATCCTGCAGCCACTACCCCTGCACATCCCCATCCCCCGATCTGGGACACCCTGGCAAGTGACAGAATCCCACCATTATCGTCACCAAAAAAAGGAATTTATCATAAAAATACGGGTTGGATTATGAACTCCAAGAACTAGAGAAAAGTCGGGCTTCTGGAAGAAACAGAACCAGGACTGGTGTGCCCTCGGGGACACAGGACACCTCCAATTCCCTGGGTGCATCTGTGCCATTATCTACAAAGCACCAAGAATGGTACCAAATGTTTTCTGTGTATTATCTTATCTGATCCTCCCACAACCCAGTGTTCACACTGGGAAACTGAGGCACAGAGCAGGTACTGGCTTGCCCAATCTCTCCAACCCATCCATCATGCAGCTGGATTCTGAACCACAGCCTGGTACCGTTTCACTCTGACTGGGCCAAGTGGGTCAGGTGCTCCCAGCACGGGACCTGTCAGCATGGCCTGGAGGCAAGGAGACACAAACAGCTGGAAGTGGCCCTAAGGACAGAGGGTACTTCTGTGAGGGAAGAGCCAGGAAGAGACACAACGTGACCCACTCCACTGTCACCCTCTGGTCATCCACTGAGACTCAGCAGAGAAAGCTGTCCTCCAGGGAAGCAACCCTCTTCCCAGCCTGGAGCCACCATCGTGCCCACTTTTAGGACAGTGCCTGGCACACAGCCACCCCCACGACTCCCATGGGGCCCTGAGTCCTATGTGAGGTTTCCCTGGTGGTCTCACACCTGGCAGAGATGTCAAGAGGCCTGAGAGTGTCGGGTCGGACCCATCTCTGTCCCCAGAGACTGTACAAGCCTGTGCACAAGGGCTGCTCAGCACAGGAATGATTGAATGAATGAATGAATGAATGGTTCCCCCTCCATGTCTCCCTTCCCTCCACACATATCCCCAGTTTCTCTCTGTTCAAGCCCCAGTTTGACAGGGGCACAGCCAAAATTGGAGAAAGGAGGGCCAGCAGGCAGGGTGGCTGCTCTGGGTAAGTCTGAGGCCCAAGCCATACACCTGGTCCAGATATGAAGAGGGCGCCCTGATGAAGAAATCGGGGAGCGGCAGAAGGAGGGGCCCCAGCAATCTCCTTCCAGGAGGCCTTCAGATGCTCCTCTCCTTGTCTACCTCCCAGGGTTCTGCCCTACAAAAGCAAGCCCCCGTCCAAGCTCAGGGCCCCCCACTGGCCGTCGACTCTTTCTCCAAGGACCAGGTATTCACAGAGCCTTCCAGCCTGGCCTAGACCCCTGATCTCCAGCCAGCAGGAAGCAAGGCGACCCCCATCCACCCTTCACAGCCTCTGATCTGCAGCCCTCACCTCCTTCCTTGCCCTGGGTATGTTAAGACAGGCACCTTCCAAAGGCATGGAAATTCTTTCTTCTTCTTTTTTCTTTAATGAAGCAAACCAGATGGAAAAGAGAAAACTTGAAATGTTTTAAGAATAAAAACTTTATTGTTGTTGCTGTTAAAAGAAAACATGCTCATTAAAAAAAAAAAAAATTCAAGCAATGTAAAATGGACCAAAAGATCTCTTCAAAGTTAAGGGAGGAAAGGAGTATAAAAATTATAAGAACTCAAGGTTATTATATTTTGATATGATAGTATGTTTCATGTTTGACTTCCTGCTATGAAAGATGAGGGAAATTCCACCTTCCTCTCCCCTCCCCTTCAAATTCAGTTACTGGCGTCATTGTTTACACGGGCCTCATCCAAAGTAGAATGAACCCTGTGCTCACCACCAGTCCTTTTAGGATGGTGTCTTGTTTCTGAGATCTGGAGTTTGATTCCTCAGCTTCTGTCAAAAAAGGCTTTCAGGAGCTGTGTGTTCATGCTTAATGATGTCCGTTGTCTTTATATCCCAGGGAGCGCTGGGTCACATTTCCTTACCCGTCCAACTCTGCAGGTCCTGGACGCCATCCTCAGGCACTGGACGCTGTGGGGGAATTTTTGTCTTGTTTTGTTTGGCTTTGTTGTTTATAGGATTCTGCCTTTGTGTTCAGTAGCTAAACATGGTTATGATTGATCACTCTGTGCATTTTTTGTCTGGGATACAAGGACTTTGTTGAATAGAAGATTTGAGTCCTTCTTCTGGTGAGTTTACATCTCATATTCCTTTCATTCTGTTCTCTTCTCTAGAAGCACCACCATCCTTCTCCTTCCATATAAATCATCTCCACAATCCTTTGGGTATCTTTGTGCAGGCTTGTTTTGCATGGTTTTGTCGAACTTGTGTTTTCAGGTTTTTGTTGCTTTGAATGAGGTTTCCACCTCCGCAATGTTTTATTTTTCTTTCCCACTTGTTTCCTAAGCTCCGTCCGTCAACTTGCCGTTCATCTCTTTCGGTCGTTACAGAATCTCTTCCTTAAAACGTACACAGATGTCAGTGGAGCTCAGGTTTCCAGCCCTTTTTGCCTGCTGTTTCTTTGGATTGTGGAGGATTCATTTGATCTTTCCCCGTCCTTCCTTCAGCAACCCCTCTTTGGAAACATGTTATTCATCTGACTTTTTCTTACATCCCTTTCCTCCTTGTTTGCTTTCTTGCTGTATCTGTGCATAGGTGTTATGTGGACTCCTTTCTGTTTCTCACTGAGTTTAATGGGCTCAGCTATGTTCTGAAAAAATAGATGTGGGTAGGAAAAAATGGCATGAAAGCATCTAATCAAGTCCAACCTTTTCCTGGGGCCATGACTCTCATGCCCATGACTCATGCCCAAGAAGCAGTGTGGCTCTCCACGCTGCCCCACCTGCAGCATTGCCCTGAGTTAGGAAGATGGTCACAGACAAAACAGTGGCCAGAAGGTGTGGCCACCTCCTCCTGCTTCACCCCCTGGGCCCTTGACCATGCTGTTCACTGAGGCAGGACACCAGAGGATGCGTGCATTGGAATGGAGGGAATTACAAAGGGGGATGGGGTGGGAAGAGTCAGAGCTCTGATTTGGCCACTGTCTGGACACACTCTCCACCCAGATGGAGACATCACGTCAACAGTTGAATTTAAGAATTATTTCTTTGATCGTTTTCTTCTCTCCACTTCCTTTGCTATTCTCTTTCTGGTTTTCTTCTGCAGATATTAGGCTTTCTAACTTGATCTGCTACTTTTCTTATCTCCTCTCATCTATTTCTCCTTTTTTTTTCCTTTTTCCGGATTTCTTCTGACTCTTCTATGGATTCTGCACATTTATTTCTAACATATTTTGAATCCCGAGAGTTCTCCTTGGGGTTCTGCACTGTGAAGTGCAGTGTGGCCACAGCTGTCCCCAGTCTCTCCTCCCTCTCTCCCTTCCCACACGTGGCTTACCCTGGACCACCTCTCATGCACACGTGATCACCCCCAAGCTCTTCATAGTCTATGGAATTCCCCCCATCATGCAAATAGCCTCCCTTGGCCGTGCTGTGGGCCTAGAGGTGCTCATCCAACCAAGTGGCCCACTTGGGGGAAATGGACTCGGGAAGGAGACCAGTGCAGGCTCTGGAAGTGCTTTGGGACAATTAGGACAGGCACTTCCAGGATTCTGAGAACTGGAGCCTCACCCAGAACGAAGGGGACACAGGCTCCAGATGGGCATGTCAACTTGGTTTTTGGACTCTTTGACCCTCTGGGAATGGACATGGCCAAAGGAAGGCCAGGGAGGGGTAACACAGAAGATTCAGAGCAGGCCAGCTCTAGGCATCTTAGGACATTTTCTGATCTCACTTGTGTCTGGGACAAAGGAGAGAAAACTTTTCTCCATCCCAAGCTCAAAGAAACAAACTTCCACAGAGATTTTGTTGGTCCCAATCTTATAGCATCATCTAAACCCTCCCAATTAGTCCCCACCTGCCATCACTGTGATAATGCACATCTTCCAGGGGACAGAACTGAGGAGACAAGAGGGAAGCTGTGGGGTTCGCCTTTTAGGGGCCCCACCTTCTACGCAGACGTGCCATGCTCTCCAGCACAACCACTTAAGTCCTGATCTCCCATAGCCCAGAATCTCCTGTCTTCTTGATGCCTAAAGCCCATATGTCAAAATTCCAAGTTATATCAACATATATTCTAGCCAGGGAGACAGTCAGCCATCTAATTAGTTGTTCTCAGCCTTTAGGATTGCTGGAACCAGTGCTTTTATTTCTGACCGGTGTGAGATAATATCTCATTGTAGTTTTGATTTGCATTTCTCTAATGATGTTGAGCATTCCTTCATGTGTCTGTTGGCAAGCTGTATATCTTCTTTAGAGAAATGTCTATTTAGGCCTTCCGTCCGTTTTTGTTTCCTGGGATAAACCCCACTTGATCATAGTGTATGATCCTTTTAATGTGCTGTTGGATTCTGTTTACTAGTATTTTGTTGACGATTTTTGCATCTATGTTCATCAGTGACATTGGTCTGTAGCTTTCTGTCTTTGTGACATCTTTGTCTGGTTTTGGTATCAGGGTGATGGTGGCCTCGTAGAATGAGCTTGAGAGTGTTCCTCCCTCTGCTATATTTTGGAAGAGTTTGAGAAAGATAGGTGTTAGCTCTTCTCTAAATATTTGATAGAATTCACCTGTGAAGCCATCCAGTGCTTTTAATTTTAAGTGAAATCAGGGACTGAGATTGGGTTGAAAGCTTAAAACAAAAACCTAAATAAAACAGAGCAACAACAATAACCAAACTTCCCTCCACCCACCGCCACAGTCCCATTGAAGAACGCGAGTCGAAACACGACAAGAGAGGAACCGTATACTCTCAGTGTGGAGGGTATTACTTTAAGCTGAATCAACTTAGCTTTGTGAAAAGCTCATTATATCTTCTTTATTTTTTACGTTTTGCCTTAGACCAGGGAACACTTGCTTCTTTCTTCATTTTTTCCACATAGTCCAATGTTTGGAAATCAGTTTTTTAAAGCATGTAATGGAAAAAAAATTAAAAAGCCATCATGTTAACAGAGTCATGCCAATGCCCAGATTCCTAAGGCAGTGGTGGGAGCACATAGAAAGAATGGAGAAGGACTAGATTTGAAAGCTCTGCTCTTGGACTTGACTTGTTTCAATTCTGTTTGAATATTCAGCCTCTGTGGGCTCAAGACAACCCCTGATACAGGCAGGTACCTCTCTTGCACCTTCTTTAAATCCAAGCTCATCCCTCCCAGGTAGAGACTAGACAGAAAGCTCTTCTTGTCCTCTGCCTGCAATGTCCTCCCTTCGCACCTTCCCAAAGGTGCTTTGGAGGCCAGCCCGGGTCCTCCCCCCAGGGAGCCCTGGGACCTCCCTCTCCACTTAGCCAGCCCCTCTTCCTTCTCAACTACCTTCATCCCGTCTCACATCCCTCACAAGGGTGTCCACTGGTCGAGAGCTAGTGACGACGTCACTCACCTTCCTCTAGGAGAAGGAGGGGAGGGGCATACTCAGGCTTAGGCTGCCTTCTCCTCCCCAGGTGGACTTGGGCAGGGCTGAGCCTGACCAAGCTCTTAGACTGGGGACCAGACTGAGATGCCCTGGCTGTCCCGCCTACCCTACTTGGAGGTGGTTCTCTCACTTTAATCCACATTCCTCCCTGGTGTGTTTCTGCAAAGTCTCTGGTCACACTCCAGCACTGCCATTACTGCTGATGCCATGTCTATAAACGTGATGGTCCTGGGGCTATATTAAGATTTTATGAGTCTCTTTGTAAAAACAGATTAAGAGATTCAGTGTGAAATTCTTCTCCTTTTTAAAGTTTCCCCTTCCCCTCAGCTCCCATCAGGCACACCAACCCTGGCCCCAGTTGGCTTCTGCTCTGTGATTTGCAAATTAAAGTAAATGCTGCTTTTTCTGGAAAGAGATGGGGTGGGCTTCCCTCCCTTCTCATCCAGTGTTACTACAAGATTGGGTTCCCAGTCCCATTTCTCTTGGCACACAGGCATCAGAGAGGCTTTCTAAATGGTGTGCTTTTCCCTCCCCAAAGGAAGCACGGCTCAACAGCCAAGCTGCACTGTGAGAATGTGCTAGGATGGCCAGCTGGCCTTGCTTGCCTGAGACACCCCAGGTTTCAGCACTGAAAGTCTCGTCCGGTAAACTCTGGGTCCCAGGGAAACCTGGGAAGCATTGTTGCTCTAGAATAAAGGCTTGTTTCAGAATCATCAAATGTTAGAGCCAGGAAAGCCCTCTGAGCTCCAAGGATTTCCAAATGACAGAGAGCTACAGAATCCTTCTTCCAAATGAAAACTTACAGGAAGAACAGTAAGCAAACAGCCTGGAGCGCCTCCAGTGGACAGAGGGCAGGAGGCTGCAGACCATCTCACCTCCACTCTGTGGTCCTAGAAGAATAAGGCATCAGCTGGGACACTAGGACTCCTCTGACATCATCCAACCCCTACCGGGCCCCCAAGAAGCCCAGCGGTCCCAACTCACCCTAAACTGGATGAGAAACCGCAGCCCCAAGAGGGAAACGCTTCCCCGTGGTTGGAGACAGTGGGACTCAGACGAAGAACTCCTCTTCCTTAAAAAGAGGCACCAAGATGGACCAGCCAACACCCTTTGCCAGTGCCCTCTCCAACTTCCCACGCATTTGCTTTCTAAATTTGGAACAATCCATGTGCTCCAAACCCAGTCTCCAAGACACCACCACCTAAAACCCTCACACACACATACCACATGGGCCGTGGCTATCTAAGGGAGGCCAGCCACCCCGCTACTCAGGGACTCTGACCGGCTATGGCTTGGTTTGAACAGATGGAAGAACAGGTGGTGCAGGGGGTGTGGTCTGCGTGTCTACGCTGGGCTGTCTGCACTCTGCATCTCCAAGGTTAATATCCACCTTCTTCCAAAGGCCGTGGGTGTTTACAAGCTTCTGCTCCCACCTGATACCCAAATCTTCATGTCCTCTGGGGAGCACCCCTCGGGCTGAACCTTCAGCTACTTCAGGGCAAGAGCAGGCTTTCTTGGAAACATGCATCCAGGGTTGACAACCTCCTCAAGGGCTCTGAGCAGGGGCGCCCCCTCTCCATCTCCCCTGGGAGCCCTGCTGTCCCCACAGGGCTGGCCGAGGCTGCTGTCTCCCTGAGAAAGGTGCTTAGTGGTAAAAGATATACGAAGCACATTAGAATTTTCAAGAGTTTATTTGAGCATACATTGATTAAAATCAAAGGGGGTTAGGAGCGCTCCACGGACAGGAGCAAGGGAGGTTTTCATAGAGAAGATGTGGAAACAAAGCAAGGAAGTAATGAGACTGGCTACAGCCTGCCTTATCGGCGAAAAGCTAGTCGGCTGTTTGGGGTTGGCTGTGCTACGTCTCATCTTCTCCTATTCGAGTGCATTGTCCCCGGCTTAGGTTTCGGCCAGCTTACCTGGGCTACCGGTCTAACGGCCTCCTTGTTTAATTACTTTACATCAGTGACATGAACCTTTAATTCCTCACTCTAACCCTCAAATGGTCAGGACCTGTGAGTGGATGTCATGATAAAAGAACTGTGAAGAAATCTCAGAGATTTCTTTTTATCATTACAACACCGTGAAACAAGTTGCAGTATGAGCCCCTCTTCCGTTTGTAGGTGGAGAAACGGGGGTCCTGATCTGCCCGAGCACCCCGCCCCGCCCACCTCCCCGCGCATGCGTGAGTGTCACGTTCCTGACCTGCGCTCACGGGCACCGGCCACCAGCGCCGGTTCCACTTTCTAGTCTGAGGTGAGCCTCTGCGACCGGCAGAGCCCTCGCGTCACCCCTCCCCCAGCCCATGGCACCCATGACCCCAGGGTGTCCCTACGATGAATGACTCAAGCAGGGAAGGTAGGGATCTGTTTCTCCCCCCTTGTCCCACAGCCACCCCAAACAGTGGCTTCTCTCCACCCCAGGCTTCCTTTTCAAGAGGGTCGGAGCTCCTGCCGCGGCTTCCGGATTAACCAGAGGCTTCCTGCGGGCCTGCGTCGGTCGGGTGCTTTGCCACTTGCACGGAAATCGGTACCAGAGATGGGGGCCGAGTCAGCAACGGAATAGAAGGAAGCCCCTGGGACCGCAGATGGGTCTCCGGAGGCCCCGGTGAAGCCCCCAGCCCCACAAGGGGCTGGGAATCCAGGCCAAATCCCTCCCCCCACCCCAGGCCTGTTTCCTCCCTGTTAAATGGAAAGCCAGACCAAATCACGTCCACCTCTCTGCGTCTAGCCTTCTCTTTGTAATTAATATTTCAACTGATCACATGAGTCAGAGGAACCTAAACAGAATGAAGATGATGAAGCCAGAAAGGTTTGGTACTGGAACTCACACAGTGCACACACCATGGGATCATTCCCCCATAAAAAACCGATTGAAACGTGGTCCGACTCAGCAGAGGCCAGCCCGTATTGTTTAAGCAGAGAGGGAACGGGAGCTGCTTCCAGTGAACTTTGTTGGAAAGAATGGCCTGCCCAGGATGAGGTGGGGTGGGTCGGGTCTCAGGGGTAAACACCGGCTGGGGGACTAAAGGGGCCTCGTGCAGGGTCCAGTTTGGGTCCATTGACCCAAACGGAGGACGCTGGTGCCCAGGCCCCGCCCACCTCTGGACACGGCTGAGCCCCGGAGGAACATCCCCTGTCAGTGCCCAGTCCATCAGGGCGGGCAGTGGGGAGGCTTCCCATCTCCCGGTAGCTCTCAGTAGCTTTGCATATCTCTGGGGACTTCTGGACCGATCCAGACCTATATGCAATTTCAGGGTCTCCTTACTTTGCCAGCGTCTGGGACTGAAATTCAACCTCTAAGCATTTAAAAGAAACAAGAAGAAAACTCAATCCCCTTTCCTTCCATAGCACGCTGGGACAGAGCTTTGCGGTTTCAAATCTCCTCAAAGAAAATACAGCAACTGCGGTGGATGGAGAAGCCCAGAGAGCCAGGAGGGGGGCAAGTGTTGCCGCCTCTGCCCGCGGACTGGCAAAGCCCAGGCACAAGCGGGTTTCTGGTTGTTGAGTGGGTCAACCCTGGCTCAAAGTGTCAAGTGGAAAAACAGAATGTTCCACAGTTTGAGAAGACTTTGTATCTATTGTGAATGAAAAACGTTGCCCGCCATATCAGTAAACAAGGGCTGCTGCAGCCATCAAGCCACTGCCGCTGCCCCGAACGGTGAGCCCTCAGGGGACTCAGGATGGGAAAGAACAGAATACTGGCCCTAGACAGCTAAGGTGCACATCAAGGAAATGATTTCAGTGAGCCCAGACGCTTGCATCTTCCCATACACAGAAAAGTGTTAAATTCATTAACTTGAGATACCTGGTTTTCTTTTAATTAACAATACTCTTTTGATGTTTCGACTACCCGGTATTTGTTGCAAAATCCCCTATATATCCTGGCTCTTCCCTTACCTCTTCGGAGCAGTCCCTCTGAGCGATGTAAGAGGCTGTGTCCTGGGCTTAAGTCCTCAGTTTGGGCTGCCAAATAAAACATAGTTCTCAACTTTTAGGCTGTGCTTTTTTTTCAGTCGACACTATCCATCCATCTCTCACAGATTACGTAACAGATACTCTTCTAAGCATTTCTCAAATGTTAACTGATTAAGTCCCATTTTACAGATGAGAAAATCAAGGTGTGGGGAGCTGAGGTCCCTTTGCTACTGGTGGAGCCAGGAGTTGAGCCCAGGCAGGTCTAGAGTGAAGGCTCTGCCCTCTGTGCCAGGCTGTCTAGGCAGCTGGGGGCTGGAGCCGAGGTGGGCAGGGCTGGCTCAGGGCTGCCACATGGGCTCAGCGCCTGGAGCTGGCTAAGAGACACAGACACAGCGGCGACCAAGTGATTTGGCCTAGAAGGACAGCAGGAGGGAGGGAAGGAGGGAACAAGCCCTCTCACAAGACTCCAGTCCAGTACCCCAGGCCTCAAGAGCCAGGCCAGCCAGGACCAGGTGGTGGTATTGGACAGGCACTGTAGGAAGGGAGGGGGACCTGGCTGAGAACTGCCAGAGAAGATTTTCTCTTTGACGGGGAGCAAGTCTTTGGAGAGAGATTCCGGCATCCTTGGACTCTGCCTGGGAAGCAGCTGCCTCTCATTCCCAGCAACTCCAGCACATTCCCAGGTTCAGCCTGCCCTCTGCTGGGCCTGTTGGGGGACGAGAAAACAGAGCATCCTCGGGTGACTTCTCAGAGGCCCATGCTCGTAAACTGAGTGATAATTCACAGAATTGCAGGACGGTACTGCTTACATGTTTATCATCATTCTAACTACTTATTTGGGCTGAGAACTTTTAGTTTATTCCGCTTGTCAGTGAAACCATTGCTTGAATTGTATAAAATGTGTGAATGGCACATTTCTGTCACAGCTGGGGTCAGGGAGGGGAGTGTTGAGGGGCAGGGGTTAGAGCATTGGGCTCCAGGTCACCTCCCCACCCCCAGCATGTCGGGGCCATTCAAATTTACATGGAAGCAAGGGTATTGCTCTGCTTTCAAAGTTAGAGCCACTTGACCCCCTGCTGGCAGGTCCTTAATAAGGGACCTTGTGATGGAAGACGTGGTCCAGGCTCCAGGGCCATTGACACCCAAGACCTAAGAGCCCAAAACACTTGACTTGGGGCTTAGCTGAACCCTGGGGAGTTAGGAACAAGGGTGACAGTGTGTTAAGGCAACAGCATGTTGCTAGTTGAGAGAGATTTTCCGCCCTGGTCATGTCATTGTTTAAGCCTGGCTCCATCTTTTCCAAGCTCTATAAACCCACTCTGATCCCACAGGAGAGTTACAGAGGATCAGAAGTCCAGCTGACTTGCCTCTTTTCGTGACCCAAACTTAATCACCAATGAAATCTCAGCTTCCAGACAGACTGGCTTCCAATCAGCTGCTAATATTTGAGTAACTGTGGAAGAAAGTCTAACTTGGCATTCCCTCGGCGAGGACCCTGGGTATTCGTTTTCTAAACCTAGACTTAATTTGACAGTCAAGTCCCTGTTTACCTAAAAGCAGCGAACAGAATCCCATCACCTCGGGCTCATGTCAGGAGGGACCCTGTGTCTCAGCTCTAGAGATGCTTTCTCCTTCCATGGTCCCTGTCTCCTCCTGGCTCACGTCACACCTTTGCTTAAACTCACCCATCATCTATTCCAGTGAACAGAAAGAAAATTCCAGTTCCTTTTGTGACCAACCAGGCCTCATGTTCATCCAACATTCAGCAACACCTTCTGAGCCCCAGCCATGTGCCGGGTGCTGACCTGGGGGCTTTGCAATAGGAGATGTCAGGGAGCGACAGTCCAAACTCCCCCCTCCATGGAGCTATTTAGTGGGAGATGGGAAAACAGTAAGCCAACTTCATGAGTAAATGATGAGCATGCAGAAGGTGAGAAGTGCTTGGACATAAAGAAGCAGAGGGATGCAGCACTATTTACGATAGCCAGGACATGGAAGCAACCTAAATGTCCATCAACAGGTGAATGGATAAAGAAGATGTGGTACATATATACAATGGAATACTACTCAGCCATAAAAGGGATGAAATTGTGCCATTTGCAGAGAAGTGGCTGCACCTAGAGACTGTCATACATAGTAAAGTAAGTCAGAAAGAGAAAAACAAATATTGTATAACATCGCTCACATGTGGAATCTAGAAAAATGGTACAGGTGAACTTCTTCGCAAAGCAGAAATAGAGACAGATGTAGAGAACAAACTTACAGATACCAAGGGGGGCAGGGGGGGTGGGATGAACTGGGAGATTGGGATTGACATATATACACTACTATATATAAAATAGATAACTAGTGAGAACCTACTGTATAGTACAGGGAACTCTGCTCTGTGGTGACCTAAATGGGAAGGAAATCCAAAAAAGAGGGTATATATGTATACATATAGCTGATTCACTTTGCTGTACAGCAGAAACCAACACAATATTGTAAAGCAACTATACTCCAATAAAAAGTATAAAAAATTAAAATAAAATTTAAAATAATACAATTTAAAAATTAAAAAAAAAAAAGCAGAGGGAGAGAGACCCAGAATGCCAGGGGATGGCCATCAGGGAGCCTTGCTGCCAGGTGACGGGGCACATAGCAGTGCAGAGACCCCAAGATGTGGACAGCCCTGGGGACTGAGGACCAGCCAGAGCGCCCGTGGGCCTGGGTGAGGGCGTGAGGGGACATGGCAGGAGCCAAGGTCGCAGAGGATGACAGCAGGCCGTGCAGGGCCCCGGGGGCCACAGGAAGGACTCAGCAATCGTCCAGGCGAGGGGGAGTCTCGTCAGGGTTCCAGCAAAGTGACAGCCCCCAGCTCACCTCTGCCAGGCTCCCTCTGGCTGCTGATTGTAAAGACACAGGGGTGGGTACTGAGGGCAGGGAGACCACTGCCCAGCTACTGGGGAGCAGCGTGGACGTGATGAGAGGGGGTCAGAGTCTGGGCTTAGTTGAGGGATGTGCCCACGGGATCCCCGGCCAGAGGGGTGTGCGTGGGAGAGAGCCTAGGACGGTTCCCGGCTGGGGGCCTGGGCCACGGGAAGGACAGAGGGGCTGGCCCCTGAGGCAGGGAACGTGGTAGGCTGGCAGGTTTTCGGAGTGGGTGATGGGGAAGGTCAGGAGGCTGAAGTGCCCACTGGACCCCTGCGGAGGAGGTGGCCGCTCTGGAGAGAAGTCCGCCCCCCACCCGACACGTGGCCTGAAGGTTAAGTGTCAGCCCAGGCGACGTCCACTCCTCTCCCTCCCCTCACCCTGAGCCTGGCCACCCACATGTCCTTTATCACTGCAAACGTTCAAGCTCACTTCCCGCCCTGGCCTCCCATCCAGGAGCCCCCCATCTACCCGTACTCTCCCGAGGCACCCTGTCTCCCAGCTGCCGTAGCACCCGGTAGCCCTTGACATGACCCTGAGTGCTTACACGGTGGTGCCCAGCACCCGCCCCCAGGACAGCATCGGCTCCCAGAAGACAGACACTGGTCTCGCTATGTTCCCGCCGCCCGTGGACACTCAGTGGCTGAACACGGCCCCCCGGCCCCCCCACAGGCCTCTCTTTGCCCTCTTCCCCTCCGCCAGAGCATCCCGGAGGTGACCTGGGCCCCCACGGTGAAGCCCAGGGACCCAGCTGGTCACCGCTGCTTTGGGGGATCCTAATGAAAAGGGGCCTCCTTCCCGCACGCTGCAGGACCCTGCCCCGGGGGCCTTGGGGTAGAAGACCTCGCCATACACACTCACACGCACATTCACACACACACACTCACAGGATTTAACTCTTTTTTTCCTCCTCCCACTCCCTTTCTCAGCCCTGGCCCGAGGGTTTGCTGGGGGGAAGGGACTGGAGAGGCCTAAAAACCCAGCTCTACCCGTGTGCATTTTTTAAACGTAAAGAAGTATGTTATCAATTATGAACTTGATGTGTGATGGGGAGTGACGCTGACACTTCTTTAAACAGTGGAACCACTGAACAGGGACACAGCAGAAGATACAAGCTTGGCCTTTGGGAAGTGTGTCCTGTCCAGATCCCCGAGCCAATCCCACAAATCTCTAAAATTGTCAGGAAGACATTGAAAATGATGACAAACACAATAGGAACAGTGCAAACGTAAACAAATATATTTTGGGAGTGAGGGGTGGTAAGGATGTTCTGAATTTCAGCATCCCATTGTCACTGCAAACCCCTGACGAGGGAATACCACAGTGCTCAGGGCTCCGGGCTCAGGGCAGGAAGCTTGGCCGCCAGCTCGCTCCTCGCAGACCGCTTCCCAGGCCCCTGAGGTCTGTTCTCTGCGGAGAGGGAGCCAGCTCGGCGCATGGGGTGCTGCTTCATCTTTTCTCCTGGAAAGGACGGTCAAACTGTTTGGGTGCTATATTTAAATATTTAAATAAATGTCCCCTAATTCCCAGCCTAGGAAGCAGGCTCAGGGCAGAAGGGGAGGGGGGCTTCTGTGCCACCATCCCCCCAGGCTTCCCCGCCTTGCCTCGCACTGGAGACACAGTGGTGAGGACAGGGGCCTGAAGATGCTGGGCACCGAGGGATGTGCATGTACCACCATCAGCTGCAACCAGGGAGGTGCCTGCCTTGTCTGAGAACCCTGCCCTTTGCCCTGCTGGTCTGTGTTTATGGAAAGCTTTCCATCAAGTCCTTGTCCCTCCGCATACACTCAGGTCATACAGATTTCCGTCCAGGTGTCGGATGGGAAGTGGCAGCGAGAAAAGGGACTCTCTCCCCGTGCTCTTCAGGGACCAGGCTTGTCCCCCAAACGCTGCAGGTGCCCCCAGCCATGGGGGCTGCTGGGAGGCCTTGCCCCTCGAGTCCCAACCCACAGCCAGCCAGGTGAGCAGGACCCAGCAGAGGGCCAGAACAGGAGTCCATGGCTCTCCACTGTCCTGCAGTTCCAGCCACCAGGCCAACCGGGTGACCGGACCAAGGGGGTTTCCAGAATGCAGGACTTTCAGTGCTGAATTCAAGAAAGTCCTGGGAAACTGGGACACGTAGGTCACCCTAGGGCCGACCTAGCCTCCATCCACCCCAAATGTAACTCTCCAGAGATTTTGTTTCTCTTGGTCTCTCTTTGTGTGACTCTTTCTGGATCCCGGCGAACTCTACTGGGGCAAGAATATGCTTTTGATTCTTATAAGCCCAGAGCCACTTATAAATTCCTTATTTGGGGCCAGTGGTTGCTCCAATTTAGCTCCTGGCACCAGGCCTGTTCAGCTCCTTGAAGTTCAAGGTTACTGCCGACAGAAGGACGAAGGAGGCCCTGTGCCTTCTGCCTGGGCTTTTGGCAAGCTCTCAGCGCTTCTCCTGAGTGCACCAGGCCTGGTCATCTTCCACAAGGATGGTCGCTGCCTTTGTTTTCAGCTCCTTGCCTGATGCTCTCGGTGAAGTTGACATGCTCAGTTCAGGAGCACACGTCCCCCGTTCAAGTTCAAGTTCAAGTTCAGCTGTTGAACATCCTTCTCTCTGCTCCTCCTAGGAGGTCTGGAAGGGGAGTTCCTGTTGATCAAAGAACATGTTGTTGCGTAAATTTCTGAATTTTTTGTTTATTCCCAGCCAAAGGCTCTTGAAGTTAAAAGCCAGGATTTTGCCACCTGCACACTTTCCTTTGTGACCTGCCCCCGGGGCAATGTGGGCCTCCTGACCAGCAGCCCAGTTCAAGGGTTTGGGGGTTAGAAAGAGCCCATCTGTTCATGTATCACAGGTCATCCTGCTGGCATGACACAGGAGGGCTCTGATCTGTCTGCTCCCCTGGCTAACTGGATGATTTCTGTGTCTTCTCCTCCCTGAAACAGATGAAATGCAGTGATGTCTCCATTCCTCACCTTTCCTGTACCCCACCCTTTGCCATGACACTTTCAGGTCCCCCCATTGTGGGCCTGGCATCCTGCCCCAGAGATTTCAGTCTCTACCCCGTGACTTGCTTTTACCAATGGGATTTTAGCAAACGTGACAAAAGCAGAAGCTTGAAGAAACACTTGCATCTCTCCCTCACCCCCTTTTGCTCCTCAGCCTTTTCCACAAGAACATGCCCAGGACAGCCTGCCAGAGGGTGGGCCATGTGGGGTAAAGCCAAGGTCACCAGTTGTCCCAGCTGTGTCCACCCTGGGTCTACCAACCTGCAGCCAACTGGCAGACATGTGGGTGAGCCCAGCCACAACCAGAAGAACCGTCTGGCAGAGCCCAGCCTAAGTCACTGACCCCCAGACTGATAACCTGCTAAATCAATGCTAACAGTGTGACACTGAGGTTTGGTAAGGTTTTTGTTATGCAGCATCGTCGTGGCAAGTGATGACAGATTCACTCCAACTCCAGCTGCCAGAGGAAGCTTTCAGTTTCTCTGAAGTCTCAGGACCCAGCATGGGGCCGGGTATGGTTTGAGGCTGAAGGTGGAGATGGAAAGAGCCTGGGGTCGGGCAGACCAGAGTGTGGACCTCAGGTATGACTGTAGCAAGTTAGTTAACCCCTCTCTAGACTGGGGGCACTACTGATACTACTGATCCTAAAATTCTAATAGCTACAATGTATTGTGTACAATGTATTGTGCAGTTATGCCTCTGGAATAACGGTAAGAGCTTTACCGTTGGATTTTCACCACAACCCTGTCACCATATGTCGGTTTTTCAGAGGAAGAAACTGGGGCTCTATGTGGTGAATTGGTTGGGCCAGGGGCACACAGCAGATGCTATACTAAGTTTTGTTTTATGTGTGTTTTGCCTTGAGCAGCATATAGAATTGTCTATATAATATGACTCAACAAATCAAAAGTGTAGAAAAATAAGATTGGAAAAAAATATGACGATAGCAGTTGCCACAGAGTGCAAGGGCTTTTTTTTTTAATTTTAGTTTATTCATTCATTTATTAAACAAATGTGTTTTTTAATTTTTTTAAATTTATTTATGGCTGTGTTGGGTCTTCATTTCTGTGTGAGGGCTTTCTCTAGTTGTGGCAAGCGGGGTCCACTCTTCATCGCCGTGCGTGGGCCTCTCACTATCGCGGCCTCTCTTGTTCTCTGTGGAGCACAGGCTCCAGACGCGCAGGCTCAGCGGCCATGGCTCACGGGCCCAGTTGCTCCGCAGCATGCGGGATCTTCCCAGACCAGGGCTCGAACCCGTGTCCCCTGCATTCGCAGGCAGATTCTCAACCACTGTGCCACCAGGGAAGCCCAAACAAATGTTTTTTTAAACACCTGTTTCTTCTAGGCATTGGGTCTGTGGCAATGAACAAATATATATATATGTGTGTGTGTGTGTGTGTGTGTATATGCATACATGTGTTTATAATATATGTATAGTGTTATATGTATAGTGCTGGGTGTAAATGCCCTCTAGAAACTCCCACGGGCCAATACTTAAAGGGATTTGTTGGATAAATAGCATAACTCCCTGACTCGATGAATGCAAAACGCTGAGCTTTGTGTTCTACGCCAGGGTCCAGAGTTTCCAACACGAGCAAGCTTCATTGGCTGAGTACAAGGTCTTGACATATTTTTCTTTATTTTTGTATTAACTTAAAATATTTAATAAATGTGTATTATCTTTTTAATAAGACATATAATTTTTAAACATTTCTCTTCACACGTGCTTAACTGTGTATTCTGTACCACGTGACCAACGACAGTATGTCCTTCATATTTTCTAATTGTAATCAGTATAAGGTCCTTTGGCTCAACCAACTGGAAGACTAGTTATTATGGATGACTTCCTCCTAAAAATATATAGAAATGCTGGTAAAATATGTATTAGTTAGGATAGGAAAGGTTGGGGTAACATATAGACCCCAAAATATAAAATGGTTGAAACATAATACAAAGGGACTCCTGTTTCTTGGAGATCTTGCAGAGGACCAATACGGAGGACAACAAGAAGGCTGATGACACACCAAAAAACATTTGTTTGAAGGCACTGGAGAAGCAATCAAGCCTAAAAGGCCAAGGTCCTGCACTGGCACCTTGAACAAGCTTCATTTGCTGAGTATTAGGTCTTGAAATTTTTTTCTTTGTTTTTGTATTAAACTTAAAATTTTTAATAAATGTGTACTTTTCTACTCAGGGCACTTGGGAATCCTGGACAGAGCAAGAGGCAAGGGGTCCAGGTTAGAGCTACCAGGGGAATCAAGGAAACTAACAAAGACGCTGATAGGCTTATGGACCTGGAAAGACAAAAATGAGATTCTTGGGGGTTGGCAGTGGGGCAAAGAACTAAGCCCAGCTCTCAGTCAATTTCCCCCTCAAAATATCTGAAGATTTCTGAAGCTGAACAAGATGAAAACTAGAAAGGTAAACACAGAGCCTGAAAAGTAAGTGAAGTTTTTTAATTTTCTCACTGTGCTGAGGACACAAGGACTAGAGTTCAGGACCTATCATGGGGCAAGAGCCCTGATGAACACACCTTAAAACCATGCTGTAAGAGCAGACATGAGCAGAGGTGTTCCAATCCTGCCACCCAGCCCTGAGTAGCAGTACTTGAATAGCATCCACTCAGTTCCTGATTGGATTAAGATGACTAAGCCCCACCCCTACACACACAGTTTATCCACCCATCAGAGAAAAGGATGAATGATGCCCAGAATTCAATGAAAAATTACTAGGCATGCCAAGGAACAGGACCAAATGGCCAAATACCAGGGGGAAAGGGAAGGGGAGCAGACAACATAAAACAGGTACAACAAATAGAAAGCAAATAGTAAAAGTGTAGCTATAAATCCAAATATATTAATCGTTACATTAAATGTAAATGGACTAAATACTCCAAATAAGACTAAAGCTTCACATCAGATTTTTAAAACTTGTTTATATTTTGGTTACAAGAGATCTACCTCAAAAACAAGCAAAAAATGGTGAAAGTAAAGGTTGGGGAAAAAAACTATGCCAGATAAGCACTAAACCAAAAGGAGAAAGAGACAAATCTATAATAATGTTAGAAGACATTAGCACATGCCTCTCAATAAAAATAGGAAAGCAATAAGGATATAAGTGTGAACAGCACAATTAGCTTGAACTATTTTACATCCAACAATGACAGAATACACACTCTTTAAATGCACAAATATTTAAGAAAATGAACCATATGTTGGGTCACAAAGCCAACCTCACAAATTTTAAAGGATTTACATCATTCAGAGATGTCTTCTGACCACTGCAAAATTAATGTAGGAATTAATAACAAAAGTTGACTAGAAAATTCCCATCTCTGCCCTGCTAGCCATCTCTGCACCCCCAAAACATGTCAATTTCTTTCTAATTCATAGGCAAGTTTGAAAGAAGGAAAGAGGGCACTTCTTGAGCCAGAAATAAAGTAGGAACCACAAGCCAGAAGGATCATTCATGAGCCAACACCACAGAAGCCCAGGGAGGGGTCAAATATAAGTATGTGTCCTAAGGGCTAGGGGCTGGGTTTTAACACTCAGGGAAGAGAGGAAATACATCCCTGACATAGAAGAGGCAGAGGTGAACTGGGTACTCTGAATAAAGTCAGGTCCCTGGAAGACTGGCCCTTCCTTATAAGAAAGACTCAGAAAATACAAGCGCAATCTCAGGAGCAAAGCTTGACTCTGCTCAGAAAAGATGAGGGTGCATAAAAGTTCCCATTAAAATTGGAAGCTCCAAAATATTGGCTCTCAACTGAAAGCAGATATGAGGACCAATGCTGTTTTAGTTAATGTTAGACCACCACACTGTAGGAAACAAAAAGTATCAGATAATAACCATGCTCTCACTGGGCTTTTCAGTGATTTTACACGTTATGGACAAATGGAAAATTGTGCCAGATTTTTTCCAGAATAAAACATTTTTTGGAGAATAAAACAAACAAAAACAAAACAAAACAGAAGCTCCAAACCCACCCCACCCAACCAGATGGACAGTTTTAATTTATACTTCCCATAAAGCAAGGACATCCCAAACCAAAAAGTTATTGCAAAATTTGTTTTTAGAGAAATGATCCCTTGGATCCAGACCAAAGCAAAGATAAAATCCTTTCCTGGAAATACCTCCCATCCCAGGGCATGTGGGCCTCCCCTAGAAAACAAATGGGAATACACCCCAAGAAAAACTCAAAATAATTTTTTAAAATCACAAAATACACAAGGAAACAATTCACAAGGGAAAGTCAGCAGATTAAAAAATAAACAGAATGATTAATCCCCCAAGCACTTATAATAACAGTTCAAATGAAATAATAAATCATGTTTAAAATGATTAAAGACATAAAGAAGGAATTAAAAACCATATTTAAGGGACTTCCCTGGTGGTCTAGTGGTTACGACTTTGCCTTCCAATGCAGGGGGTGCGGGCTCGATCCCTGATTGGGGAGCTAAGATCCCACATGCCTCATGGCCAAAAAACCAAAAAAGCATAAAACAGGAGCAATATTGTAACAAATTCAATAAAGACTTTAAAAATGGTCCACATCAAAAAAATCTTTTAAAAAAATCTAAAAAACAAGGTTCTATGAAAAAATAACAGATGGACTTGAAAATGAACCAAATTGACATTCTACAATTGAAAATCACCCCCAAAAAAAGTCACTTAAAAACTAAAAAATTAACAGTTTAGAGAGCAGAATTGGTGATGTAGAGAAATAGAAAGATTTGGTGAACTGAGACATAACTGGAAGGAAATTTCACAGAATGCAGTGCGGGTATAAAGAGGTTAAACATCCGAAAGAGACTGACAGGTGGGAGAATGAGTGAGAAGGGCCAGGGTAGAATCCAGTGGGGTCTCTGAGGGAGCTGGGGGACACTGAACGTGCCCCGCCCGACATCAATTCTCCATCCAGCTCATAGCAGCCTGCCCATCCCGTGGCTGGAGGGGGACACGTGACAAGTCCTGGCCACTGAAACATGAGCAGCCTGGACAGGGTCACCTCACAGCTGAGGCAGGGGCTGAGAAAGTCACATGTTCCAGAAGGGACAGCCCCCAGCTGGGGAGGAAGAAGCCCCCCCCTGGAGCTTCTGGGATGGAGGAGTCCGAGGAAGAGAGCTGTGAAGAAGCAGAGTGAGGGCTACAACTGCAGCAGATGCTAATAAAGTGGGCTGGTTCTCTTTGCTTGTTACCCAGTCCTGAACACCCTGGCAGGGCGAGCACAGCAATGTATCCGGGTTACGCTAAGCATGGCTTGCCATCGAGACCCTGGACCTTCTCAGAGCTGCCCCGTGGCAGCAGCTCCAGACCTGCCTGTTGGAACCACAGCCCCAGCCCAGTACAGCCTCACCCCGTCCGGCACGCACGTCGCTGCTGGAGGAAGAGCAAGCCGGGAGGAAGGAGGAGAAGGGACGGAGAGAGGAGAGAGCAGAAACAGCTGGAAGGCAAATGGGACAGGGGAGAGGTCAGGTCTGCCTGGTGGACTAGGTCAAGAAGAGGAGGACCGGGCTTCTCTGGTGGCGCAGTGGTTGAAAGTCCGCCTGCCAATGCAGGGGACACGGGTTCGAGCCCTGGTCTGGGAGGATCCCACATGCCGCGGAGCAACTGGGCCCGTGAGCCACAACTACTGAGCCTGCGCGTCCAGAGCCTGTGCTCTGCAACAAGAGAGGCCGCGATAGTGAGAGGCCCGCGCACCGCGATGAAGAGTGGCCCCTGCTCGCCGCAACTAGAGAAAGCTCTCGCACAGAAACGAAGACCCAACACAGCCAAAAATAAATAAAATTAATTAATTTAAAAAAATAAAAAAGAAGAGGAGGACCCACTGCCACGTGGAGGTCCCAGACCTCAGCTCGTCTACACTAAGGCAGGACGGGGGTCAGCACAGGACACCCCGGGAGAGGGGGTCCCCTAGGACCCCTGAGCTCCTCCCCTACATCTGGGAAGGACAAGGGTAACAGAGGAGCCTGCCTGCGTAGGGCTGAGAGGCCACAGAGCACTGCTTATGGAGGTGGGGCCTGGAGCCGGGAGCCAGGAGGGCCATCTTGCAGGCAGGAGAGAGGAGAGCCCAGGAAGGAGGTGATGCTGGGAGGAGTGGAGAAGGCAGAACAGGGACGGGTGAGGGTGGAGCTCTGCAGGTCTGCAGGCAGAAGCTTCAAGCCCAGCCCCTTCCCGTCACCAATACTCCCGCGTCTGAGGTCCCCCTGGGGCGGGTGAGGGCTCCCCCAGGGCCCTCTTGAGCCATGCACAGTCCTAGGAGGGTGTCCGAGACCCAGGTTCAGGTCAGCTCAGGACAGGGTATTAGGAAGGGTGGCATAGAGGACGAGGGTTGAGAAGGGGAGGCCTACGCGTGGGAAGGATCAAGATGGAGAGAGGCTGGGGAGGTGCCTGACCACTACCAGTCCTAAAGGGGCAGAAGGGTCTCAGCTCAACCCACTAGGAGCTGTGCTCTGGCCGCGCCAGATAGAGCGGCGGGAGCACCTGACGGAGAGCCAAGCTGGCCCTCTCCCAGCCGTCCTTTCCCTGCAGGCGCTGTGGGTGTGATCCTACACGGCCTGCAGGCCACTCGGTGGAGGTCGGGGCGGGGGGAGCGCCTGGAGACCAAGAAGCACACGTGAACACCTCTGGGGGCTCCTACGACCATCCTTCTCGCCACATAATGGCACCTCCAGAACAAGGCTCCTGGTTGGCTGATCTGAGACCACAGTCCTTCCACCCTTGGACGCCCTCTTATTAGGGTTACTGCTAGTCCCCAGGAGCTCCCTGGCCCAGGTGAGCGTTGAGCAAGAAGACAGTGGAGGGTCAAGCGGGCCGTCCAGATTGGTGATGTGCATCTGCCAGGGCTGGCTGAGACAGGCCCCCTGGGTGCAGTGCCTAGAGAGGACACACGGGGGCAGCACAGGGCTGTGTTTCGGTGCCTTCTGCTCCCAGGGCAGCCATCCTGGAATCCCAGAAGAGTTGGGGTGGGGGGGGCTTGCCACTCGCGGCCCAACCCCCTCGCCAGACACTTCCTCTGCAAAACACCTTGGTCTCGTAAGCAGCTTGGGGAAAGTGTCAAGTCTTCAAAAGGCGACAAAGAGAAGGGCAGATCTGAAAGGGCCCCTTGAAATCCTCCAGGCCCCCACTCTGCTCAGTAGCTGGGGAAACAGGCTCAGAGAAGTTAAGTCACTGGCTCAGTGTCGTCCAGATCCCTAGCTCCCAGGTCAGTTCTCTCTCTAGGCACTCACTGCCTCCCTCTTGGGGACATCACTCCACGGCTGGGGTATCTGAAGGTGGGGGAAGGAACAGCCTGTGTGCCCCCAGGATTTGCTGTCTGGGTGCGAGATGAAAACACAGAAATGACTGCAGAGTCACGTAGAAAGTAATCAACACCACACAAGATGGGAGAGAGACTAAGAAGGGGAAGAGGCCTCAAGCAGGTCAGGAGGTGGGAGGCAGGAGGCAAGGTGGAATCCAGGAGGCCAGCATGGAGGAGGAGGTAACACTTGCCCTTGGCCCTGGGGTGGGATAAGAAGCTGGCTCAGTTGAACAGTGGGGAGGGTGGGCCCTCCTTGTGGTGCATTGGCTTGAGCAAAGGCACGGAGGCAGAAAACGTGGAGCAGAGGAGAAGCATGTGCTCTCTTAGGGGAAGTAGGAGATTAGAGGCCAGAGAAGTTCGCCTGCATCCTGAGGTCTTGTGCAGGCTGCCTGGGTTGCTGCCTTTAGAACTGGAGGCTGGCCTGGCCGTGGAATTTTCCTGAATTCCACTATGTTGAAAGTGTAGAAAACGGCAGTTCTGCAGATTATCTCACGTGGAGGCGGGAGTAAACAAAAGATCTCCATGGTGACCGTGGCCCCTCATTTGGGATGTCCAGCTGCCCCTCGGAGATGTGGAGGGCAGCTGCCACTCCCCATTCCTCAACCACGGCTCCAACCCACAGCAGCAGCAGCGGCGGCTGGCCACGGGGGGCCACAGGGGTCCCCTGAACAACCTCAGAACTGGCAGGATGGGACCAGCCCGGGATTCCCGGGCTCTGAGAAAGCCTCAGACGGTGAGACGGAAGGGCCCCTGGAGCAGCTGGTCCCACCTGTTCAACCTCCCAAAAAGTCAGGGGCTCCTCCTGAGGGTCAGCACACACGCAGCTCAGCTTCCTCCCATCCAGGTGGACACAGGACACAGAAGGGATGCAGTAAGAGGGCGGCAGAGGCCAGGATCGAGTCCCTGCCCAAGGGCCCCTGCAAGACTGGGCACCGACGGGGTGCCGGGAGGTGGGGTGGGGTGCTGTCTGGGTCAGTTCTGCTGCTTCCACAAGAAAATGACCTTGAAGAGGCCACCTGGCCCTGACCTCGTCCCCAGTGCGTGTGTCGGCCTCCCAGCCCAGACTGTCCCGAAGGTTCCAGCAGCCCCCTGATTTCACCTGAGGCTCTGCCTCCTTAGAAACTCAGAGACTTCAGGGACTCAGAGGTGAGAAGTGCAGGTGAAGACTCGGGCCCTGGAGATCAATAGCCCTGAGATCAAGGACTAACTCTGCTCCTTAGGGGCTGGGGGCCTGGGGCTCGTTGTTTGGCCCCTCTGAGCCTCAGTTCCCCCACCTGTGCAATGACAGAACCAGAAGAAAGATAGGAACACTCTCCTAGGGTGGTGGTGAGGATCTAAGGCAACACGTGGAGCTGCACTGAGCCCGGGGCCTGGCGCTCAGCATGTGCTCAGTAAACAGCTAGCACCCGTATTACTGCTGTCACCACTTACACCGTAGATACCTCTTATCCAGCCCCCCCACTGACAGATGCCTGCCTCCTCGTCCCCTAGGCACCCTTGCTGATGTTCAGGGCATGCTCAGTGCTCTCGGCCATTCTGCAAAATGCCCTCCAGTCGATTCTGAGTTTATTACAAGTCAGTTATGTTTGTTCCCAAGTCTTTCTTATGCCAGTTGTGCTTGATATTAGAAATATGTGATTTAATAAATATAGAAACCAGCAGTTCTCAAACTGTTAAGAATGAAGACTCCTTTACACTCTCAAAAATTATTGAAGATTCCCAAAGAGCTTTTGTTTAGGTGGTTCACATCTATCAGTATTTACTATATTAGAAATTAAAGCTGAAAGAATTTCAAAGCCCAAGCACAGTCCACCAGGCATCAGAGTGGGCCTCAGCCGCTGGAAATTATCACTTGTACATCATGAGGAAATGAGGGGATAAAGGGCGAATGAGGTCTTGGTATGGGCATGCAGAGTCTTAGTTTTGACTGGTGGATCTCCCCAAAGGGCCCCGAGGGTCACCCTCATCCTTGGACCACACTTTGAGAACCACTGATGGAAACAAATGAAATACAAGTACAAAACATGAGCCAATCTCTAGAAACCAGGTCAGAAGCTTCGGAAAGTCCCAGCACACGAGGGGAATACCCACATATACGACGGAAGACCGTTTTCAGAGGCTTCGCAAGGGCCTTCCTGTTCTCAGGCCCCTTTAGAGAACCGAAACCGGAAGCCAGCGCTGATGCCTCGTGATGCAGTTTCAGCCATAAAGATGACCCAAAACTCCAACGGGCAGACTTATGTTTGGGCCAAAGGCTTTGGCCCTTTTATCAAAAGACAGACAAATTAGTGTACTTTAAATATTTTAAGTAAAAATAAAAGGTTTAAGAAATGTATGCGTGGTTAAGTAGGATTTACAGATGCTCTGAGAAGTCTGGCCCAACCCAGCCCGTCCTCCCCAGCGCGGACACCAGCTGCACGCCTCAGCCTGGCCTCTGGCCATGTGGCCTTCGGCCTTCCCGCCTCCCGCTTCACGCAGACTGGGCTCCACGAATACGTGGTGAAAGAACCAGTGAAAGAATCACTGAATGAGCAGACGACCAGCCCCCACCCACCCTAATGCCTGGCCCAGCGCCTTGTGCAAAGGAGATGTTCAGAAAACCCTTGCTAAAAAAATGAAATTTTGACTCTTTGCAGACTTTCTAGCTGAGTATGTCCCCTGGTGCCTTTGAGGCCCACAGGAGGGGCTGAGCCCAGGGTCAGACCATCCACTTCTGATGTGACTCTGAAGCCCCCCGCTACAGCCAGCCCGAGGTCCTGTGAGGCCAGCCTGGTCCTGTGAGTGGAAGGCTTAGCCGGCCAGGGCAGGGAGGACGCCTCTGGCAGCAGGACTCTCAGCTGCGAGACTTTTCCGGCAAAACAAAGCCATGTTTATTTCCCTTTGTTTTCCCTAGAAGCCCCAGTCACCACCTAGATCCCTGGATGGGCAGGTCTGCGGAAACCTCTGCCCCAGAAGACCCAGGAACTGCTGCCCCATCCTTAAGGGGAGATGAGATGAGAGCTGACAGGTGAAATGCAGACAGGCTGCTGGGGATGGGAGCCTGATGGGGGAGTGGGGGGGATGTCCGCTGTAGGACCATGGTTAAAATCATTGACTATGAAGTTAAAAAGTGAAAAATCTGAGTTGACATTCTGCTCTTTCTGGAGATCGGAGCTGTGTGACCTCAGGCAGGTGTGTAGCCTCTCTGATCGTCACTTTATACTTTCATGTACCATTGCCTCGTTAACTCTCAACACCCATTCATGAGGCCCATAGACCTGCAGATGTGGAAGGGACCCACAGTGGCCCCAAGGTTATGGGATGGACACAACCCAGGCCTTGAACCCAGCTCATCTGGCTCAAGGCCCAAGGCTCACCCCTTCCCCACACTGTCCTGGGGGAACCGAGTTTGATGGGTGCAAGTCAGACTGTCCCTTTTAGGAGAAGACTGGTGAAGAAAGATGGCTCATGACTCCAGGAGAAGATGCTGGAAGTCTCCCCATCTCGATTCCCTGGACCCAGCCTTTCTCGGCTCTGTGAGAAGGGACTTGTTCAGGGAGCTGAAGTGCTGGGTCCCCACTACCACCTCAACGTGAGGCCTTGGGAAAGTCTTGAGACTCAGAGAGGCCCAGGCTTTGGACTCACCTACTTCTAGATCTGACCGGGGCCTGATCTCAAAGGGGCTGCTCAGAGCACACAGAGCCGGGGGTGCACCAGAAAGCCCCAGGAGCCCCAGCGGCCTCCGTGTTCCCTGTGCCACTGTACCCATGGGGTCCTCCACCGTGGGAAGGGAAGACCCCTTCCTACTCTCCTCTGTGCCCCAGACTCGGAGCTGGGCACCCACAGAGCAGGGCGGTCACACGGGATGGACCACCCTACTCCTTGCTTCGCCCCAAGCGTGCGGGTAATGAGCACAGGTGCAGTTTGGGTGGGTCCTGGGCCCCTGGCAGGAAGACTCGGACACTCCCAGGTGGTGGCCGAGGAGAAACTGTTCTTCCTCGGGGGCCTGCTGCAGTCACTGAGATGCCACCACTTCCGCCTCTGTGGCGTCCTCGTCACCTGCAGGCTCTCAGGACAGCAACCTGCAGGCCTAAGAGACCCAGGACCGCCCAGCCTCCGCCCTGCCACTCAGAACCTGAGCAGGGGCAGTTCTGCAAAGGATGGGAACCCCGAGGGGGAGGGGCGGGAGGGCTAGAGACAAGGGCCAGGCTGATGGCGCGGGGCTTCAGGAGCAGGGACAGGGTCGAGGTCGCGGAGTCAAGGCCAGCTCGGGGGCCATCAAGCACGAGCACTGAAAGTGAGGTTGGAGGTTGCCTTCCAAAGGCATCCCTGGAGCATGGGGCCACGAGGCCACTGGCCCCTGAGGCTCTCTCAGGGGCCAGCAAACATTCTAACCATATTTGTAGTTTTCACAAGCTGCTCCCTTGGGAGCATAACTCACTCAGAAACAGCTGACCTGGAGAAACTCGAAACTGCCCATGTGGCTTCTGTGGGTCTCCTGAGGGAGAAAAAACCCTATCCGGGCCTGGGGCCACCACTTGGCTCACTGGGGAGAAGCATACAAAACGACAACTTGCCGTTTACCCTGACCCCCTCACTCCAGTCACAAGGTCCTGCCTGGACAGGAAGATTCGCCATCTCAGAACAGATGTGTCGGGAAGCTCAGCCCTCTGCTAGGCACTCAGACCTGCGTGGGCCCCTCAGGGCACAGCCGAAAGGGACAGACCAGTGGGCACCCACTCCATCCTCTGACTGCCGACCAGCCTACTGGACCCACCCCCCTATTGCTGGCTGAATAACGGCTCCCAAAGATGTCTGCATTCTAATTCCTGGAACCTATAAATGTTACATTATCTGGCAAAAGGGGCTTTGCAGATGTGACCTTGAGATGGGGAGATGATCCTGCATTAGCATCCTATGGACCCAGAGTCATGGCAAGGGTCCTTGCAAGAGGCCAGAGGGGGAGAAGCAGAGAAGGTGACAAGACGAGGGAAAGAGTGTCAGAGAGAGTCTCAAGGTGGAGGAAGGGGCCACGTGCCAAGGAATGCAGGCGGCCTCTAGCAGCTGGAAAAGGTAAGGAAACGGATTCTCCCCAGAGCCTCCAGGAAGCACCAGTCCTGCCCACCGACATCTTGACTTGAGCCCCGTGAGACTGAGCTTGGATCTCTGAGCCCCAGGCCTGTGAGGTAATGGCCTTGTGGTGTTAGGTTAAGCCACGCGGTCTGATGTAACTGCTGCAGCTAACGTAGCTCTGCAGGCAGCCCTGCCAGGTGAAGCTCTGGGAAAGTGAGGTCTTTAGCCTAGAGTCTCAACAGGATCTGCCCACAGGGAGAGGATTCTGGAGCAACAGAAAAATACCCGCCCACACACAAGGCCTCTCACCGTTTGACGAGGCCCAGGTTCCTCCAGCAGTGCGTGGCCTTTGCTTCAATTCCCAAACGGAGTCATCTGGGGAGAGGTCATTCCGAGGGGAGGTTTACACGAAGACGGAGGTTATCCTCGTCAGAACGTTCCCTGAGAGCTGGTTCCCGAGTCAGGGCGGGAGGTGGTCCCACAGCAGAGAGGGTTTTGGACAGGCCCCGGGGGAGGGAGTTGTGCCATCAGCCCTCCAGACTCACCCGTCTGTCCCGACCCCCGTCTCCCACCGGCCGCTTCTCCTCCCAGGCACAGCATCTTCCCTGCTGAGTGAAGCCATCCCTGGCTTTGCCATCAAGAGCTGGGGTCCTCCTCATTTCCAGGTCTGGACCCACCAGCCTCTCTTCCCCCAGCACACAACCCATGGGGGGCAGTGCTGGGGAGACACTCGCCCAGGGTGAGTCTTCCCAGAATTCGGGGACCAACCCAGGCTCCCCGCTGCCCCCAGGATGGCCCCGGCTTCCAGAGCCCCGAACTTGAGAGGACCTCATCTCTCAGGCTTGTCCTGGCTGCACTGGGGGCCTTGAGCGTCCAGTGACAATGCCGTGCACCCAGTGACACCAGGGGTCTCAAACTCGCAGCCCCCAGGGGCCAGGTAGGCCCCGGGAATGAGGGCAGCAGCCTGCTGGGAGTCAGGGGGTCACCCAACCATCAAATCTAAATGTCTGAGGATGACGTTAGGCCCGTCTGTGGGTAGGGCTGGACCTCGCCGCCCTGACTCACGCCCCTGGCTGGCCTCACGAGGGCGTCCGTGGTAACGTCTGACCTCTCCCGCCTGCTCTACTCTCTCGCACCGTCACCACGTGCGGCGGGTCCCCTGCGCACCGGGTGCACATCACACGCAGGTGAGACACAGAACTGCTCCCGTGGTTCATTCACGCACAGTGGACACGGCGGAAAACCCCCCACAAGTGCTCTGACGGCTTATGAGGAAGGGCATGCACCCCCGGGTCCCAGTCACAGGGGTCCACATTTAATTATGTTCAGTATTAATAAACGTACAGCATAACAGTGGTTCATTAACATACCTTACGCGACTAAGGGAGTACAATTTGATACAACCCGATGCACAGCTTTGGGGACACAAAGGAACTTCCAGACCGGGTCGTGAGAAATCCTCCATTTCGCTTTGGTTTGGGATGACAGGCTCGAGGACCACGGCTCGAAAGGGCAGCTGTGCTGTCACCAAGAGTGGGGCCTCGAGTGAGAGAGAACAGAGGAAAGCAAAGGAACAGACAGACAGCCCTTTGGAGAAAGGCCCCTGGAGAAACCGGGTCTGCACGGCGCTGATCGGCACCAAGGGATCGTCTATAAAAAGATCTGTATAGTAAACCAAATAATATTGGAAATAAGACTTTCAGTAGTGCTTCTGTAAGAAGCAGAATTACGTTACACGTTCACATGCACAGGGGTGCGTAAGAAAAGTCCTTGTAATTACAGTCGGGGCCGAAGAGCAAAAATCTGGGCTGAAAGTGACAAGCGAACTGCAAGAGAAATCAATCCGTGAAGGGGTGTGTCCAGAGCGGAGAAAGCTGACCAGCAACAGAACTGAAGGGAGCCCACTCAGAAACGCACACACACACACCCACGCACACCGCACCTGCACGGCAAATAAATACACACGCACATGCGAGTGACGTCCCCTACGGCACCTTGTGCTCAGGCCAGGTTTGCCTGCTGGCTGCTGCTCCGAGGGCCACCAGGAGAGAAATGGGGGCCTGTCCCTGAAAGCGGGTGTTCAGGCCCATGGCTCCTTCACAGCAGAAACAGCCCGGCCGTGCCATTCAGAGCCCTCCGTACGCCTTCAAATGGGCCGAGCATCCCATCTCCAACGGCACTAGGGCTGGACAGCTCAGCAAATCCTCACTCCCACGACTGGCGGCTGGGCGTGCAGGCATTTGCATTCTCTGGCTGGTGTGCATCCGGGACCTCGACTTGGGGACCTCTGCTTCGCAGAAGCTTCCCTTGACGACCACGTGCAAAGCTTGGTTGGGGTCCCGCCTGGGGCTGCGTGCAAGGACTGTGTTCAATCTTTCCCATCACCTCCAAGTAACAGCAAGACCTTCAGCCCATCCAACAGTAAACCAGGATGCCAAGTGGCCCAGGAAGTTCTGTCAAGGACACAGCTCCCGGCATTCTCGTTCCAAATCCCAGCACAGCATGTCTGGCCCAGGCATAGCTCACGTGCTGTGCTTCCGAATCAGAAAAAAGCATCCTGCAGTTCGTTGAGTGAGGAAGGACCTCTGTCCACACACGGCGGAGAATGTGCTAACAAGTTCACTTGGGAGGAAAGGCAGAGCAGCGGAGCCTGTCGCACCCACAACTAAAACCTCAAACGGCTGCGGTTCTCTGAGGACCTCAGATGCACGGCGACAGCCAAGATGCCCAGATTTTCCATCAGTTCCTTCGAGGTGCTCAGTCTGGCATTAACAGCAAAACTTTCCCTTCCGATTTTAAACTGAAGTTATATTCCAATTAGAAACTGAAAAAACCCTTGAGAAAACATCTAAAGGGCCAGAAAAGAAAGCTCCAGCCAGTGAAACGTAGAAAGTGGTTTGTTTTAAATGTGTTCGTTTTCTGTTAAACATAAGTGAAGTCCACAAGGCCAGAAGGGGAGGAGGTCCCAGACACGAATGTGCTACCAAAAATCGACTTTTGTCTTTGTTCTCGTCAACAGTGAAGTTAACAGGGTTTAAATCTGAAGAGACGGAAGGGCTGACTTTGGGGTAAAAGGGGAAAAAAAATGAGAGCCTCCATTCTCTGCCAAAATGAGGTTAGTGATCCAAACAGAGGGTTTCGAAGCTGAATGTATAGTGTACGTCTGGCCAGCCCCGGGGCGGGACCTCCACCCAGAATTGTCAAAGCCCAGACTCCACGCTTCCCTCCCGGCACCCAGCCCAGCGTCCGCCGGCCTCACCCCGGACCCCAGCCACTCTCGGAGCAGAAGGGGACCCTTTCCCAAGTGGAATTTCCAACAGCCTCCATCCGAGGCTCGGTGAAGGCTCCATCGCCGGGCTGTTTAACATCACAAAGGAAACTCTGAATTGGTTTCCATAAACGTGGGCCGGGGAGGGGTTTTCTCCAGGCTCTGAGCGAAAGGGTTCCCCACCAAGAGAGATTTTCAAAGCATGGAAATCATGGTGGCAGCGGGAACCCGGCGTCACGTCTTCTTCCACAGGAAGGCCTCGTCGGCGAGGACCTGCGCCAGCCGGGCGTTAAAAGGCCCGTAGAAGTCCCGCAGGAGCCTCTGTGTGACCGGCCACATGGGCCCCAGGTTCCGGTCCTCGGGACGCCGCGCGTTGGATGCGGGGCTCTTGGTCATCAAGGCCTCTTGTTTCTCACTTAAGGGCCCTGGAACACAAAGGAAAGAGCCTATGAGGCAGGAGGCAAAAGAAACAGAAAATCCCAGCCGTGCTTCCTGTTGAGACAGGAGTTTCCCATAAGAATGTGTTTGGAGGTTCAAATTCTTTGGCTGGATCCATTTCTGAGTTGCTGAGGGTGGAAGGTGGAAATTCCAGTGTGAAAGAGCAGAGATTCTGTGGTCCGGTGTGTTACCCCACCCTTGGAAGCAAGGCTGGGGCTCTGGGGCGCAGTTTCATTTCCAACTGCCCGTAAACGGGAGCCAGCCTGTCCTTGGGTAACTGGGCGACCTGCCACACACAGTCCCTGCACGTAGCCTCTCCTGCTCACCAGCCACTGGAAGTCTGCCCCCACTGCTTCTACTTCAGGCCGATGCAAAGGGCCTCCTGATGGGGCCATATTTCACCCTGTGTGTCGTGCTGTCAATGGCCACGGGGGAAGGGGAGAGGCCACCTGTGCCCAGAGACCCCCACTGGCTGAACCTCTACCTGCAGCAGGCACATCCATGGGGAGAGGCCTCGTGCTGCCCCCTGAGGCTGCCACTTCCACCCTCAGCCCTCGGGACCGCAAGCCTCTCACTCGCTAAACCCCCAGGACCACTGCTCAGCCTCTGTGTCCCGGGTCCTCGCGATCAGTCTGAAGTCCTGAGCCCATGCACAGAAAAACTACATCCCAGTGTCCTCGGGTTACGTGACAGGGAAGGGACAGAACTGGCCTTACTGTCCATCTTAGGGATTAAAGACAAGCTCATGAATGTGACAGAGTCTACAGGTGGCCAAATCAAAGAAAAATGGTTCTAGGCCTTAAAAGGAAAAAGTAATCACACTCCATCACGTTACAAGCTCTCCAAGAAAAGGAAAAAGAAAATCAAATGACAAAAGGGTCCCGAGTCCCAGTGGTGGGCAAACAGATTTCAGGAAAAGTTCAATTAACAAAATTCCCAGGCAAGCTCGTGAGACAGGGCCGTGGGGGCTTCTGGGAGGAATGTGCAGGATGCTCCAGCCTCTCCAGTGGTCCTGGGTGCCACCTACGGGGGAGCACCCTGCACCCACGTACACTCCTCTACCAGCCGTCACCGTGGCCAGCAACTTGGCCTGCTGCCGCAAAGTGCCCCTTGGGACTCAGGGGGATGGTCTCCTCTGGCTGGGGGCAGGCTCCCCTCCCTAGAGGCCCAGGAGCCCAAACCCAGCCACAGGGCTGTGCCTCCAGGGGTTCCCAGCAAAGCTGAGACAAGCACGGACCTGTCCATCCCCCCCGACCCCCAGGCCCTGAGGCCTCTGCGAGACGGTCCCAGGAGCCCAGACACCCTGTCCATCCTTAAGGCGCAGCTCACACCCTCCCTTCCAGGATCGCTTCAGCGGCTGGGCCCCCAAGTCACGTGTACGGACCCACCGTGAGATCGCTAACCTCCCCCATGTCACTCTACCAGTTACTCGGTTATTCGAGCCTCGGCTTCCTCCTCTCCCTCCAGTGAGGGAGCTCCCAGACGAGAGGCCATCTCTTCCTCCCCAGAGACGGCTCCCCACACCATGCGCAAGGCCCCGTGTGCACGTGGTGCTTGACAAACAGGTACTAACTGGCCTCCCGGCTCAGCCCCGCCCTGCTCGGCTCAGGGGTCTGCGTGGGACGCGGGGAGCGCCTCACAGAGCCGGTGTCCTCGGAGCTCGCGCCCTGCTCCGTGGGCCTCCAGTGCGACATTCATACCGAGGCTGAGAAACTGGAAGACCCTGTGCATGGTGTACTTGACGTTAGAGGCATGGTCTTCCAGGCGGAGAATGAGGAACTGTTCTTTATTAAAGACCGTGAGCCAGTCCAGAAGGTACACGGCGTACAGCCCGACCTGCAGCCTCACCTAGGACCAAAGAAGGCAGGCGTTAGTTCGGGGTAATTCCTCCGACACCAAAGGCGCTTTTCCAAACGTATTACACGCGTCATTATAAACCAACAGTGAAGAGTTGTCCCAGCGAACAACTGCCTTCAGAAGTTGGATTTTTTTTTTTTTTTTTGGCGGTACGCGGGCCTCTCACTGCTGTGGCCTCTCCCGTTGTGGAGCACAGGCTCCGGACACTCAGGCTCAGCGGCCATGGCTCACGGGCCCAGCTGCTCCGCGGCATGTGGGATCTTCCCGGACCGGGGCACGAACCCGCGTCCCCCGCATCGGCAGGCGGACTCTCAACCACTGCGCCACCAGGGAAGCCCCAGAGGTTGGATTTTAAATGTTACGTGTTCTTGCTTCTCCATGATGGGTTTGGTGCCCCCCGCACAAAGGATTCCCACCCTCAGGGTCCCATGCCATCCTCAGGTCAACCCTGCAGGTAGCTCCACACCACTTCATAGTGAGGAGTGGGGAGAACGGAGAGGCCAAGGTCATACCCACCGATGGCGCAAATGTTCTTTGCACATATCCCGGCTGCCTCAGCTCCTATGCCCAGCGCAGCACAGCCGTGAGAAACAGCGGCAAATGCTCCAGCAACAAGCCCCGAGAGGGAACAGCCAGACGCCTGGCGCCACATGGACGTCCATGACCTTGAGTGTGTGAGCACACCCCAATGTAAGCAGAGCTGTACGAAGCCATCCCTTTCCGCCTACGCATCGGGGTCCATCCTCCACCTGTGCCTTGTCTCATGCCAAGCTGCAAGTATGCGTGGTGAAGCGTGAACCTGACCACAGAGAGGTCTGGCCCTTGTCCTCGGCTCCTGGAAGGTGATCTCTAGGCCACCTGGAATGTCCTGCCTGGTAAGGGTATCTTGCTGGCCTCGGGGAGTCTGGCCACTGGACAGTCTAACAGTGTGAGTTATGATGTGGGCTCTGGGCCACGCAGTACCGGCCTGACCTCCAGGAGGGACTGGACAGTAAAGGTCGGTCAGGCAGGTACTACGTGAGGGAGCCTCAAGAAGTGCTTGGGACACCAGAGGCTTGGGTGGGCTTCCCTGGATGGCAGCACTCTGCGTGGATCATCGCACGTGCTTCCTCCCTTGGCTGAGTTTAGTCTGTGACCCTTCCCTGCTGTAAACCGCAACCTCGAGTATAACAGCCATCAGCGTGTCTTGTGATTCCTTCTAGTGAATTACTGAACCCGACAGTGGTTTGGGGGACTGCACCCAGCTTGCACATGGAGTCAGAAGGAAGAGCAGTCTTGGGGACTGCTCCCTCTAACTTCAAAGTGGGCTCTAAACTCTTGGCAAGGCTCCAAAAAGGAACAGACCCTTCCCTTTCTGCTCGGAGGCCCCCCTTCTCCGGCACTCCCACCCCTGCCCCTACCCACCACGTCCTCTGGGACCCGGCTCCGTGTCCTGCCTCTGGCTCTGCCTCACTGTGGTCTTCCCAATTGCTTCTCATTTGCCCCCGTCTCGTCTCTGTTCAGGCCGCATCGGCGCCTGTCTGGCACTGTCACAGCCCCCTGACTGGCGCTCCCACCTCTAGTCTCTGAGCGTGAGCTTCCCACGCCAATGCCTGGCCTCGCCTGGCTCTCCACGTGGGGCAAGTCCCTGGTCTGACTGGACTCCCGGCCCACCCCCTCCCAGTGCCCAGTCTCAGTTCCTGCAGCCGACACTTTCACATCCTACTTCCTCTCCTTCCCAGCTTGACCTTGAGCTCCTCCAGGGCGGGGACCAGGCTCTTCCATCATCCCAGCCGCAAGTGGCCTGAGCCCAGCCACTCACACTGAACGCGGTGGCAACAATAAGATGCCGAAACGCTTGACAAAATAGGTACAGGCACTAGTTTCATCTCTTGCTAGTCTCACTCCATTTCATTGTTTTTCTAATTGTGTGGGAGGTGGTGGAGGAAGAAAAACAATTAGAGGGGAAAAGCTGTCTCCAAAATTCATTAGCTGTCTACAGCCCTCAGGTTGTCACTACCTTAGACACCAGCTCAGGAAATGACGTCAAGCTGGGCCAGAGCTAAAGAGAAGATGAGCACATGCCAGCCTCGGAAATAAATACACGCGTCGCCTCCAACACAGACAAACCGCTATGAGACCGTCTCCTTGTTAAGCCAGCGAGAGCTTTCCGGTTCTTTGTCAGCCTCGCAGGCCGGCCCCTCCCAGGGAGGACCAGCCTGATGAGCTTTATATCTTCCGGGGAACCCGCCTTTGCTACTCAGAACCTTCTAGAAGGAAAGGAGCTGGGAGTTTGCGGCAGGATGAGGGTGTTTTAAAGTAGCTGCAGAGGTCCCTGCACCTGTCCACGGGTGACAGTACTGCCCTGAAAGCGGGTCTGTGTCTTCGTGGGGAGAGCCCCCTCCCCTGGCCCAGGCCTCCAGCAGCTGAGTCTTCTCTCCCAGGAGGGCTGGTCCGGCAGCGGAGGGGCCGCTGGGGGCAGGCAGGGAACAAATCTGGGGGCTCTTCAGGGGAAGAGAGGTGGGGAAGCCTCCCCTGGCCCCCTGAACACTCCATCCTCTGGCTCACTCCAACCCCCAGCCCCCTTACCAGTTAAGGGAAGCGCCGCTCGCCTCGGGCGACAGTTTACAGTATGCACAGCATAAGTACCAACAAACCTAAGACAGCCACTCAACACTTCTCCCGCACCCTTCCCCAGTACCGGCCAGAGAATCAAAATGGAATGAACATAAAAAGGTTATTTAGGGGAAGTGCCCGATACATTTAAAATTTTAAAACACCAGAGCGGAGAGAAGCCTTTGAGGTTACCTGCTTCAGCCGGCTCTTGATGGAAAAACCAACCAAGGCCCAGGGAGTGCGGGGTCCTGCCTGCCCAGGGTCAGCGGAGAAGACCCTCCAGAGCCTGGTCCTGAAGCCAGGTACTTGCGCTTGGGGCCTGTCCCCGCCCCGTGCTGGGAAACAGCTAAGGAGCCAGTGCAGAGTCTCCCCTGACAGGCACATGCCAAACCTCTCTGGTCCCCATTAGGGATTTGGTTGGAACTCTCTACTCAGCCTCTCCACTAGTTTCACAAACTCCCCGTTCATTCATTCTGCAAATAATCTAGTGCATCCTGCACGCCAGGTACCCTGGTACGCAACGGAGAGACGTTGCTATGTAACAGACGTGGCCCCTGGCCACGTGGCGCTTGTAATCTAGTGGAGACAGAGCCAAAATGGTGAAGAAACAATGATCTATAATCGCCAGTTGTGACACATGCTGTGGGGAAATGAATAGTGTGGAGAGAGAGAGAACAGAAGGTCAGATTGAAGCCAGACCTGAAAGGTGAGGAGTCCTGCAAAAACCAGGAGAAGCACGTGCCGGGGAGGGGAGTGTGGAAGGCTCTGGAACCAGGCTTCTCCAGGCCAAGCACAAAACATACCCACCTGGAGGGATGTTAAACAGACTGGACTGATGGGCCCACCCCCAAAGTTCCTGATTCTGGGGTCTGAGGCTCGACCTGAGAGTTTGCATTTCTGACAAGTTCCCGGGGGGACAGATTTTCTTGGTCCAGGGAGCACACCTTGCAAAGCCCTGCTCTGAGGCACAAGGACCTAGCAGGAGAGAGCGTGGCTGGAGAGCAGCAGTGGACAGGGAGGCAGGGGAGGTGGCCTGGAGGAGGTGGACAGGTGGGCGGGGCGGGCTCGTGCGCTCAGGGGCCACAGGAAGGCAGGGAAGGTCTTAAGCGGGGTAGCGCCCCGCTCCACGTACGTATGAAAAAGATGGGCCTCCCCGCACTGTGGTTGAGCTGGGATTCACAGCTGGAGGGAAATTCGCTTCTCTCATCCCAGAAATGAAGGTTCACCCCGAAAAGGAGGGTTTCTGACCGCTCTTGCCTTCCTGGCTCTTCCCACTATGCAGGAGCTCTCCAGGGACCGAAGGGTCACGGCGATCCGCATGACCTCACGGCCCCGCCATCCTGTCACTGATCCTGCCCTGGGGTCTCATTCTGACCAGAGATGCCTCGTCATCCTCAGCAATTCATGGAATTGAATTAAAAAGCACGTGCCTCCCGCCGGTTCAAACCCTCCTTTTTAGGAGCCAGCTAGGGAAGGTGGAAATGCCGTGAGCCTCATCAAAGGCCATGGGACCTGGGATTAAACCCTGAGCTTGCCCATCACAAGCTACGTGACTCTGGGTGGGAGAGTTAACCTCTGTGAGCCTCTGTGTCCTCATCTGTAAAATGGGCTTGGATTTCAGGGAAACGGAGAGGACCGAACAAGATGATGCCCTGCAAGGTGCCCCTCATCCTCTCTCTAGCAGGAAGGACAGAAGTTAATCACTGGGGACACCTCTAGACCCTGATCAGCCTGGAGACAGCACCAAAGGAGTCCACATGACAGACCTTGCTAAAACTAGCCCTTATTGACCACTGGCTCCCACCTACATCTGCCTTCCCACAATTTGCCACCCTAGAAAGTCAAAGTCCTTTTCCTTTGTCTTGTCACTTCTCTACATATTTATGGTTCTCTTGTTAAGACGCTATATAAGCCCGAGTTCTAACCAACCACCCATCCGAGTTACTCATCACTGGGGCTCCCGTGGAGATGTGCACGTGTGCATACACGTGTTAATAAACTTCTGATTGCTTTTCTCTTGTTTATCTTCCGTCAGTCTAATTTACAGGGCCCCGGTCAATGAACCTGAGATGGGTAGAGGAAAAGGATTACCTTCTCGCCCCCGACACGCAAATGAACTACCACTCTCTAACCCTTACCACAGCCTAGTGAAGCAGTGCTATTACCCCATTTTATGATGAAGCAGCTGAGTCTCAGAGAAGCTAAGACAACTGCCCAGAGTCAGCTGCCCGAGTGGGAACTGAACACACACCACTCTCTGGCTCCAAAGGCCACTCCTTCTACCCCACACCCCCAGCCAGATTCTGTGTCGATCCTCTGTGTGCGTAGCAGGACAGCCTGGAATCCTACCTACGGCCTCTGTGCATCCTGCCAGATAAGATGGCCTAGATAATGAGGAAGAGGGGGTGAACCCTCTTGACTTTGAACCCCACCGCACCTGGGGGTTCCCAAGCCTCCACCTCAAGCAGATCTCACCACATGGCACGCTCAGCAGAGCAAGGCTGTGAACCACGCTCCGGGGCAGGTGACATATTAGCTTCGCTGAAGAAGGCTTACCCACTGCGGCGAACCTGCTGAAAAGGCACTTAGGACAACCCCGGGTGCTGTGCAGCAGAAAACCATCCCTTAGCTAAACCGCGCTGGATTCACCATTAACAGCTTCTTGTGCTTTAAAAGAAAAAAACGGGCAAGAAACGTACAGCTATATTCCTGAAGGCAAACCATCCCTTAGCTAAACCGCGCTGGATTCACCATTAACAGCTTCTTGTGCTTTAAAAGAAAAACGGGCAAGAAACGTACAGCTATATTCCTGAAGGCAAACCATCCCTTAGCTAAACCGTGCTGGATTCACCATTAACAGCTTCTTGTGCTTTAAAAGAAAAAAACGGGCAAGAAACGTACAGCTATATTCCTGAAGGCAAACCATCCCTTAGCTAAACCGCGCTGGATTCACCATTAACAGCTTCTTGTGCTTTAAAAGAAAAACGGCGAAGAAACGTACAGCTATATTCCTGAAGGCAAACCATCCCTTAGCTAAACCGTGCTGGATTCACCATTAACAGCTTCTTGTGCTTTAAAAGAAAAAAACGGGCAAGAAACGTACAGCTATATTCCTGAAGGCAAACAATCCCTTAGCTAAACCGCGCTGGATTCACCATTAACAGCTTCTTGTGCTTTAAAAGAAAAAAACGGGCAAGAAACGTACAGCTATATTCCTGAAGGCAAACCATCCCTTAGCTAAACCGCGCTGGATTCACCATTAACAGCTTCTTGTGCTTTAAAAGAAAAAAACGGGCAAGAAACGTACAGCTATATTCCTGAAGGCAAACCATCCCTTAGCTAAACCGCGCTGGATTCACCATTAACAGCTTCTTGTGCTTTAAAAGAAAAACGGGCAAGAAACGTACAGCTATATTCCTGAAGGCAAACCATCCCTTAGCTAAACTGCGCTGGATTCACCATTAACAGCTTCTTGTGCTTTAAAAGAAAAAAACGGGCAAGAAACGTACAGCTATATTCCTGAAGGCAAACCATCCCTTAGCTAAACCGCGCTGGATTCACCATTAACAGCTTCTTGTGCTTTAAAAGAAAAAAACGGGCAAGAAACGTACAGCTATATTCCTGAAGGCAAACAAGAACAAAGAAAAAAGGGATCAATGGAAAATATGTTTCCATGAAGACCCTGTCGGAGACACTGAAAGTCACTGGTGGGTAATTTTTTAAACCAACAAAACAATCCAGCATTGGAGAGAACGCTCTTAAGACAATCAGAGAGTCGGTCTGCCAATCCTAATTGCAGGGTGTGCTTTCCTAAATGCGCCCTCATTCTCTCGCAGAGGGAGGAGAGAGCATTGTAACTGGGAGATCGGCGCGCGGGAGAAAGCAGGGAGCCAGCTGAAAGGGTCCATCAGCTTTTACATCCATGAATATTTGTTTTGCATTAGCCACCGCTCAAAGGCACGGGGAGAGGCATTTGCACATGAAAATCCTTCTCTGTTTATCTGCTAAAATCCCGATGCACAATGCCCTCGCATAATAACCGCCGAGCAGCCCCTCCGCGTACGCACAGGCATGGCGTTGTTAACAGTGTTGTTGTAGACACAGGCGCGCAGTGAATAACCCAGCACGCAAGTTTCAAACAGCTGCAGCGCTTCTGTCACTTTCTCATGGAAGTCATCCGCAGATTTATTCGAACTTGCAAAGTAGAGATAGTCTGAGTACAACCTGTGAATAAAACAAATGGGTATCTTTTACCACCGGGAATGTGAAATCTCCACATCTGAGTGACAATGGAAATCTACAAGCAATTATATGGCCTCATTTGGTTCATTAAAACCCAACCATTCCTCTC